>NC_140166.1:66290855-66293355 GCF_963971535.1 Notolepis coatsorum | reverse complement strand
ATAAACAACCTTTAGTGTCATTAGCTATGAGTATATACAACCTTTAGTGTCATTAGGGGTGTAAAAAGTACCCATAAATTATACTTAAGTGAAAGTATGGGTACCGTCTCAAAATCTGACTCAAGTAAAAGTCAAAATATCTGGCTAAAAACACACTTGAGTAAAAGTAAAAAAGTCCTACTTTTAAATGTACTTAAGTACTAAAAAATAAAAGTATTTTTTTTTAAAGTGATAGACCAGGGGTCTCAAACTCATTCCATCGTGGGCCAAGTTTTCAGATAGACAATGCTGAAATGAAAGAACAGAGGACACTTTTTTTGCATTAAAATTATTTAATGCACTTCTCCATTGAAGGTAAAATAACATGGACATAATTCACATCACAGCATGAATAATATCACAATATTAAAAACAGAATGGTGTATCCTGAATAATATCACAATATTAACCACAGCATACTGGATTATCCTGAATAATATCACAATATTAAAGGCAGAATACTGGAGTACCCTGAATAATATCACAATATTAAAGACAGAATACTGGAGTACCCTGAATAATATCACAATATTAAAGACACGAATACTGGAGTACCCTGAATAATATCACAATATTAAAGACAATGATACTGGAGTACCCTGAATAATATCACAATATTAACCACAGCATAATGTGGATCTGACTGTCTATTCTTCTGATAGCAGGTGTTTAATCAAAGATCCCCGCTTTCTAGTCTTGCACAAGGACCAATCAGCATGGGTATGGGCGGGTTCATTTGACATTGATGGGGATTTGATTGGCATGTTTACTTGCGGTCGCAGGATTAATAACATTAACATTAGTTCGGCCAGATAAACAATTAAAATATACTAATTAAAATGGTTGGACCTGTGAGATTTGTACTTTGTACTTTGTAGGTCTGCATTTTAAATGTAAGGAGTAAAAAGTATGTTTTATTTCTCTGAAATGTAATGGAGTAAAAGTACAAAGTATACAAAAGTACAAATCCCCCAAAACAGTACTTAAGTATTGTAACAAAGTACAATTACTCAAGTACTTTACACCCTATGAGTATAAACAACATTTACTGTCATTAGCCATGAGTATACACAACATTTACTGTCATTAACCATGAGTGTACTTAACCTTTACTGTCAAGGTCAACGTCAAGGTCAACTCTATTTATATAGCACATTTTAAAACCAACCGAAGTTGCGCCAAAGTGCTTTACAATATAAAAACAGAGAAATACAAAACACAACTGTCATTAGTTATGAGTGTACACAACCTTTACTGTCATTAGCTATGAGTATACACAACCTTTACTGTCCTTAGCTATGAGTACACACAACCTTTACTGTCATTAGCTATGAGTACACACAACCTTTACTGTCATTATCTATGAGTACACACAACCTTTACTGTCATTATCTATGAGTACACACAACCTTTACTGTCATTATCTATGAGTATACACAAACGTTACTGTCATTAGCCATGAGTGTACGTCACCTTTATTGTTATTAGCTACACAACCTTTACAGTCATTAGCTATGACTATACACAAACTTTACTGTCATTAGCCATAAGTGTACATCACCTTTATTGTTATTAGCTATGACTATACACAAACTTTACTGACATTAGTCATGAGTGTACATCACCTTTATTGTTATTACCTATGAGTATACACAACCTTTACTGTCATTAGCTATGAGTGTACATCACCTTTATTGTTATTAGCTATGACTATACACAACCTTTACTGTCATTAGCTATGAGTGTACATCACCTTTATTGTTATTAGCTACGAGTATACACAACCTTTACTGTCATTAGCTATGAGTATACACAACCTCTCCAACTCAACAACAGTTGTCACGAGTGGTGGTGAGAGCAGGACCCAAATGCAGACAAGGGGAGATGGCTTTAAGTTCAAGGGGTATTAATCACAAAAGGAATAATACAGAACATGGAACAAAACCAACAAAACAAAACCTCAGTAAAAACTGGAAGAGGGGGAAAAACGTAACACAAAACAAAGTCTAAATGAACACAGGGAACACTTACTAACATGAGGAACCTGGAGACATGGAACGACAGTGTAGTACATACAGGAAAACACTATACTGACACAGAGAACAGGAAACATTAACAAATGAAAAACGAGAAACACCTGGGCTGATTAAAACTGGAGACACCTGGGAGGGGAAACAGACTGACAAAGAACTACAAGGAACTACAACTATGGATGGCAAGACAAACGCCATACACTGGGACAAAACAAGCAGACTACAGACACTAAACAGAGAACCTAATAACAGACAGTAAGTACCAAGACTAAGACTAAACAGATAACATAATAAGACAAGAATAGTAACACTAGACAAGAGTAACACTAGACTAACAGGGGGACATGAAGAGCAAGAGAGAGAAGGGGAGAGATGGAGAGCACGAGAGAGATAAGGAAAAACACTGAGGGACAGAAACACAAGGAACA
>NC_140166.1:66062657-66290655 GCF_963971535.1 Notolepis coatsorum | reverse complement strand
AAACCTGGTCCCCAAGCGGGAATCGAAACCTGGACCTTCTTGCTGTGAGGCGACAGTGTTTAACTAACCACTACACCACCGTGCCATCTGAAAACGTCTGACTTGCTGTATATGTTTCCTCTTCATAGGATTTAATAATGATGGATGTTGAGTCAGCAGATGAGTGTGTAAAATGTCTTCCTCTGCAGTACGTGCAGGACTTCTACAACAAGACATGGATGGAGAGATACCAAGAGCCCCTGGGAGAAGAGAGAACCACTTTACTGTGGACCATCACTGTCTCCATATTTTCTATTGGAGGTATGATCGGAGCAGTCATTGCCACAATGCTCACCAAGGTTCTTGGAAGGTATGTTGGAGAGCAATGATATTCATAACATAATTGTTGATGACTCACTTTTTTGTGTCAAAAAAAAAAAAAAAAAAGCTCAGAGCGTTTTCCTGAGTCTCGTGACTGTCGCGGCTCAGCCACTTCCTCGATGTTGATTGGTCGGTCGAAAAGAGTTACCTTGATGAGCGCGCTCCTCTCCAAAAGTTGAACTAGTTTCAACTTTAGGCACTGGGAGTGCTCTGCCCAAAAACGCTGCCGCCAAGAGCGCATAAACGTGAGGCGCGGCGCTGGGAAAAGGAGCGCGCCTGTCGCGTCTCTAGCATAGAAATGAATGACAGAAAGGAGCTGACAACTCATAAAACGTCCCCGGTCGACACGGGCCATAGGCTATAGGTATGAGTATTACAAAACCACACATAGTCCACACCACACAGGTGTCTAAATACACATGCTCAGATTAACCCCTCTGATCCAACACTAAAATTCACACAGAACAGTCCTATTTACACATAAACACACGGATGAACCAATACCGAACAACAAGTCCACGACCAAACACATCGAGTCTAACATTATTATAGTAGGCAAAAGAATTCAACATTATCGCCACCCACCCACCTGATGGTGAAGATCTGCCCAATTCTCAAAATCTGCATGTCACAGAAGTAGTCCCCGCAGCAGGCTGCTTCGCATTATTTGTAAAACCAAAATTGGTTAGAAGGCTTACTTCTTTGATATTTCGTTTAACTTTCGACATTATCCTGGATACCTGTATTTATTTATTTATTTTAAACGGCGGGTGAAGTTTGATTTGTGCCTGCAGACTGCAGCGCTGCCACGCTCCGAATGGTAAACGCAAGAATAGTATGCATGTTGCATACATATTACGAGTAGTTTATGCTATTGTCTATTATGGTGAATTAGTGCGCAAATCATTAATCATACATCAAAATAGCCTAATTTTATTATTATACACGATGATGACGATACAGAAAATTACAGAAAAATTTGAAATGCATGGCAAAAATAGCATTTATTGTCAGTATTTTAGAGACCCCCCAAAAATTCACAAATCATGTTTTCAGGGGAGCTGATGTCTGATCTAGGGGAGCCATGGCTCACCCAGCTCCCCCATGATTCACACCCTGCAGAGGGAGAGAACAAGCTCATGGAGGGAAGCCTGGCTTTTTTGCCCTTCCTCCCAGGTGCAGATACTCAGCCATCACGGGTAGGCGTAGCCCCAGAGCAAACAAAAAGTGGGTAGGCGGGGCCCCAGAGCAAACAGGAAGTGGGTAGGCGGAGCCCCAGAGAAAACAGGAAGTGGGTAGGCGGAGCCCCAGAGCAAACAGGAAGTGGACAGCACAGCACCTACAGAGAACACAGCACAACAGACAACAGAGAGCCAAACAGCCTTGGTAGAACAGATGGGCGGGGCCGTCACCCCCCCCCCCCCCCCCCCCCCATAAAACAGAGACCCACTAGGACTAGGGTCTTCGCAAACATCAAACTAATGCCAGAGACAGAGCATTGGCCATTACATTATCCCACCCTCTGATATGACAAACGTTCAGTGTGTAGGAGTGCAGGAACAATGGTGGAACGAACTTCCCACCACAGTTAGGACATCCGTAACCTGACCAATCTTTCGCTGTTGACTAAAGACACACTTCTTCAATCAATATCTAAAAAAGAAAACAACACTAATCTTCTTATTGTCATGCACTCTTCCTAATATACTAACATACACTCAACACTGTAGCACTCAAGTCTGAACACTTTGATGATCGTTGCTGATAGAGTTGTACCCTTCCTACTGACTTGTCATACAAAACTTGTAAGTCGCTTTGGATAAAAGAGTCAGCTAAATGACTAAATGTAAATGTAAATGTAAACAACATCCAGCGCATCAGCCGTTGGTTGTTGTTCTGCATGCTGGACAGGAAGGTCAGGGGGTTACGGTCAGTGACAATTGTGACTGGTTTTGACACTGAACCCACATATACCTCAAAGAATTGTAAGGACCAGATCAATGCCAGTGCCTCCTTTTCCACAACTGAGTAGTTCAATTGGTGACTGTTGAACTTACGTGAAAAGAAACAGACTTCCCCCTCTTGCAGCAGTACAGCTCCGGCACCATCTCCACTGGCATCTACCTGAATTTTAAAGGGTTTCTCAAAGTTTGGAGCTGCAAGCACAGGAGAGCACCAGAGCAGGTTCTTCACAGTAACAAAAACAGCCTGACATTGGATAGACCACACAAATGCAGCGTTCTTACACAAAATATTTGTTAGTGGGGCCACCACAGTAGAAAAATCCCTACAAAAACTACGGTAGTACCCCACCAACCCCAGTAAATTCAATAGGACTCTTTGCCAGTATTAATATAACTAGGGTTATCATTCATAACCTTCGTTCAGGTCAGGTTCCTGGGGCGATTTTGAGTATAAGATCAAGCTGATAAATTACAGATTTTTTAGTAACCTTTTTTGTTCATATTTACCTATGGTGCCAATATTCACGAGGGCAGTGTATATTATAATACACTTTTATATCACTGTATTGTTCCTCATATTCTTCAACTGAGAGGAAGTGGTGATCTTTTATTTCACAGCTTTTTCCATAATACCTCCTTCAGCCAATCACATGATTGTTCAGCAGGGTTTCATCTATGTACTCATGTTCCTGTTCTGCCAAGGCGGGAGCCCTACATGAATGAATCCACGCTTGTCTAATCACTTGTTCGAGGAACAGAGCTAGCCAGATGCAAACTAGTTAAGCAACATGCAAGGTATGGGGCCCAGCGCTATTTAAATGAAGGAGTGTGTTTCCACCAAAGAGCTTTTATCATATGGTATCAACCACTCTACCCATGCAACTAAACAACTACGCAGGTTGTTGTCTTTTAAGAGCTCAATCTCCATTTCTGTTCCCTTTAATACAGTTTTGGTTTTTGTTTTCCTTTCAGGAAAGGCACCTTGCTCCTCAATAATGTCTTTTCATTGGCTGCTGCTGTGCTGATGGGGGCTTGTGAGAAGGCAGGCTCCTTTGAGATGTTGATCATCGGACGTCTGGTCATGGGGGTGAACTCTGGTAAGCGCTAAAGCAATCCCTCACGTCAGGATACCACTACCTCTTTTATAGGGTAAGACCATGATGTAGGCCTGCCACGATAACACATTTTGCTGGGCGATTAATTGCCCCCGAAAATATCGCGATAAGCGATATTATTGCGACCGGTTAGAGAATTTTTTTTTAGAAATTTATTTCCCAAAACTTTTATTTTGAAGCCCACCGCTCCGTCTTTTCCGGTGTTTAGACTTTTATTTTGAAGCCCACCGACCGGACCGGAAGTATTGTTGTGTTTATCCTAAGCAGAAACTATGAGCCGACAACTTGGGCTAATGATATGATGTTTTTGAGCTAATGATAAAACAAATTGTTGGTGAACAACTAACTTTAGGTTAGTTTTAACGTTAGCTACTAACGTTAGATGCAGCTACTACAGGCAATCAACGATGAGGAGGAAGCGTCAAAGCAGTATATAATATAATAGCTGTGGTGCGTAAGCACTGCAGCACGACTCGAAACTACCGGAGTGTTATAATAAATTAATTCATGTTTAACTTGTCCCCGTGTCCAGTCCTTTGACTAGCTCCACCCGTTAATTGTAAACAATGATGCATGTAATTGTATTAACGTTATTCTGTGTTGTACTTGTAGCTATGCTATACGTTGTATTTCGTTTGTAGCTAATGTTGTTAGCATTGAATGAGCATCAACGAACGCTAGATCTTTAATCTTTATTTAGCAGTCCAGTTTCTCCGGGCAGTAGCGAGTAACTACTTGGGTCTAAAAATAGCTAACGTTACACTACAAATAATGCTACTTGGTTAAAAGGAGCAACACTATTGAGAAATGTCTATGTGGCGTTGCCCCACGGAGCTCCCGTGCTGTACTCTAGTAACGTCAGCGGCCCGCCTCCCAACACGGACAGTGACTGAGGGGCACTGGTTCCGCCTCATTAAAACAAACGCGCAAATAGCAATTAATCGCGCCCGTCAAAATCATTGCATTCATTTTAATTATCGCAGCAATTAATCGATTTATTGCTTATCGCGGCAGGCCTACCATGATGCTAGTGTAACCGAGTGGATTTGAACCTGGGACCATAGGATCCACAGGCGACTGCACTAACCAGCTGAGCTAAAGGGTCAGACCCGTTAGCAGGTGCTGGTTGGCTGCGATCGACTCATCCGTAGTTTACAGTCGTCCTCCCCCGGAGAAGTGCGTCCTCGAGCTGTCAAAGTTAATGCGGTATTAACTGCACTGGCCTATGGCTGACGGTATGGTCAATGACTATTAATGTCAGAGCCCCTCTGCTAAGAAGACACTTCCCTGCTCACGCTTCCCACCCATCAATCCATACATTGACGGTGCCAGCCATGACCCCACTGGGATCAAATCACTGGTGAGCACCTACCTGCCGACACAAATGTAGAGGAGAGAATGACTGCTCAGTTAGTGGGTACCCCATGCATGGAGTCATCCCTGATGGCCCTCCTATGTCCGGTCTATGTCCTATGTCCTGTCTGGCATCCAGAGAGGAATGCCTGCCCATGCAGCGTCTGCAATTGTATGCCTGTGCAGCTCAGGCCGTGGCAGCTGCCAACAACATACAGTAGTCCTGCTGTTCTCTGCCCTGTCGTCCTCTGTGGTGGGGAAAGGAATGCTGGGCTCTAGGGAGCTGGAGACATTGGCCAAGACTGCTGGTGCAATTCTCCACCTCAACCAGGCAGGATCATGGTCTATAAGATAAGATAAGATGATCCTTTATTGATCCCCTTGGGGAAATTCGGGTGTCAAAGCAATACAATATAATGTAAAAAAGTACAAACAGCTCTCCACAGTTTTACACATTGTGTGATGCCTTCACTGGTTGGTGAGAGGCCAGCTGTTTCAACAGGCATGGTGGTGTACACTCAGAGACTCTCCACCAGGTGGGGGTGAAGTTATGGCTCTGGGCCTCAACGCATCTCCTCAGCCTCGAAGCCCTTCACATTGCAGGTGTGTCCAATGTGGGAGTGGATCTCGCCATATCCCAACATAGTCAAACAGATTTGGCACCGCTTTGGGCAGTCAGAGGTGGACCTCTTTGCATCCAAACAGAACACTCACTGTCCCCTGTGGTTCTCCAGCAGAGCGCAATACCAACCACCTCCCTTCCACCTGTTATTTATTAGAGAGTGAGACAAGAGAAGCTATCTCTTTTTCTACTGGCACTTTCTACTAATCACTAATATAACTTTCTGTATCAGTCCCATCTGTTCCCCCTGTTCATCCCAAGCGAATGGCGTTATTTGCCAAATGCCCATTCTTGGTCAGCATTAGACAGTCTGGTACCTGAAGGGATGAGGCTCGAGAACCGAAGGTCTCACCTGTCGACAGCTGTTTGTGTGCTATGGTGAATCGACTCTTGGCCATTTTCTTTATCCGCCATTGGTGGCTTTTCCATGGATTCTTAACCTCATGAAAATATTACATTGTAGGCTATATTTCTGTCTGAATCCTTGCATGTATTTCTTTAGGTAAGTGGGCCCTGCCATGATGTCATCAGGGGGTCCCTACTTATACCGTCTCATATTACAAGGGTTATATGAACAAAGCATAATGCTGGTTATGTATTGTAACCCTGGTTATATGAATGAAATATAACGTTAGGTTATGGCTATAACCAAGTTCTGTTAGTTAGGGGTGACGCTTGGCATCACTACTGCACTTCCTCGCGTACGTGCACGCGCACTGAATAAATTCCACAAATGTACCTTTAATACCAGTATTAGTCTGACCACACCCCTCATCAGCTTACCTTCATAAGCAGGTGTGTGGTCACCTGCTCTCCTCCTTCCCAAGCTTTCACCACAAGGTGAGGTCAAGGGCTGCAGCGCGTCTGATGCCAAGCGTCACCCCTAACTAACAGAACTTGGTTATAGCCATAACCTAACGTTCTGTTTCGTTAAGGGGCTCTGCTTGGCATCACTACTGCACAAGGGGAGGCCAAGCGGAGCCGCTGGCTGACAAATACACCCCGCTGACAGCCCCCCAAAACCATCAGAACAGGGAGGGCCGAGCCCCCCCGACCCCCCCTAATGGAGGGTATCCCCTCTATTAGGGGCTTCACGGGAAGGCGACGGACCCGACCGTGCGAAGAGGCACTCAAGCAACTCAACGCACAGGGTGAGCAGACCGTGGCTTGACCCCACGACTACACACACGAACAACCCGCATGCCACCCGGGAACGAACGGAGGAACAACCTCGTTACTGCCCCCAGAATCACGGGGTCAAGGGCAAACCCAACCCTGTGGCAAGGCCGTAGCAGCGGAGCACGAAGGAAGACCCAGACCCACCAAAAGGACTGGACTCCCTAGAATGGGGGCCCGGAGAAGTCCATGATGCCAGCATCAAGACCCCACCAGGTGGGCACGTAGTGCCCCGCCCCCCACATCGCCAGCATATTCGGACAAAGGCCCCTCAGTTACTGCACCTGGCATTCCCAGGCGGTATCCCAACCAAGTACTAACCAGGCCAGAACCTGCTTAGCTTCCGAGATCGGACGAGATCGGGCGTGTTCAGGTCGGTATGGCCGTAAGCCGAGCGGGCCCTGTCCCCCCAATAGTACACCGCCTGGCACACTGACCCTGCAGAACAGGCAGTCAGCACGGCCGTAAGCACACAAAAAAGGTTAACCAACGGAAGCAGGCAGCGCACCGGGGAAAAACCAGGCAACAGGCTGTTAACCCTAGCCTGGAGACTGCGGACGAGACAGGCGCCAGAGGGGACAGCTGAACACAGCTGCCCCGGCGGAAGGGGCGTATGCTGGCGTTGTTGCATGACCAAGCCTCCATTTAAAAACCCCCACCCAGAGGGGTTGAGGCAGAGTAGGCTGACACGATTGGCAGACGTCATGAACGTGCAGGGGCACCCTCAACCGGGTAACCCGGGAGTTGACACTGCTCCGACACACCAGGGAATCAACCACCTTGGTGTTACCCAACGCGGTGGTTGTTCCTATAACCCCTCAAGAAAAAACTCCAAAACACACCTGCGGGTATACACCGGCTATACCGCAGTACAAGTGTCTCAGTTTTCAAAAAAGGGTTAACCCAGGCCTACGTGTCAACGAACATTACCTCGGACCGGGCCTGGCGATACGGGAAGCACAGGGTCACCAGAGGAGGTCAAAGACCACCCCCAACAGGCCCCTCTTCGCCATGCGTGAGAGAGGAGCGAAAAATAATGGAGAACCAGCCCCTAAGCACACCGTACTTGGTATTCCCAGGCGGTCTCCCAACCAAGTACTAACCAGGACCAACCTGTGTAGCGGCCGAGATCCGACGAGATCGAGCGTGTACAGGTTGGCATGGCCGTAAGCCATTACGACAGTGCTGAGTAAAAACGTACCCAACCAGGGTCTCCATAGCGCTTAACCCTGTGACACCCGGACCGACCTGGCATTTTTCCCCCTGAAAAAAGCCCAAGTCCATCAGGGTACCAGAACAGCAGATCTGCATCCCCGGCGGACAACGGGTTCAACTGATCCGGTCCAGCGTGACCAGAACCAGTCCCGTGCCCTAACCACGCCGACATGCCAACTCCAGGAGAAAGGGCAGATATGCGTGTCGATCTCAACATGAAAAAGAAGGCGCCACCCAGACGTTCGGCCGAATCGCGCCTGGTGGCCCACCCCAAGGGCGTGAGACCCCTCTACATATGTTCAGATCCATTCCGTCATCAACCCCCAGACATGAACGAGAATTCGTCGAAAAACCAACCCAGGTCGAGGGATTTGGTCGTCGGAAGAGGAAAAACCCCCATCTCAGTTGCTTTATAAAAACGCCGTTTCAACCACAAGCAACCAAGGCGTGCCAGTCAGTCGCCTGTTTACAGCGAGCTAGCACTATACGTGCGTCGGGACACACCCCCATCAATGAACAGGCTATTTTGACCTGTCATTGAATCCCCAAGGCGCCCAGGGGAACGACAAGAGGGGTGTGACACTCCCTAACTCCAAAACTTTTTGAATAGAAAAGAAGGAAGCATCAACAGTATGTATCCCAGTCTACACAGCCGGGGTAAAAAATGTTCACATTTTTACATCCCACCACCCTCCCATAGGAAGGAGACGGGGATCCCCAGAGAGACTTCCCACGCGAGCTGTACAGATTGAAAAGAATATATTGCACCTTGAGCCATGTAAAAAATTGGTTTTAGGGCTCTCCGGGGAAGAGGCACTGAACCCATACACACTCAATAATCGAATTGAATCGAATACATATACAATAGAATAGGACCCTTCTAGAGGGTCCACTCACTTTGACAATCTGAGGAGGAAGGCTCTGTACTCTGATGGAGGCTCCCTCACACGGAAGAAGGAGTCCGAACTCACAGAAGGCCCAAATAGGCGCTTGGTGAGGAGGAGCCCTGACCATCCCCCTGAAAACAGATCCATCACATGGACCTGAACAGCACACGGAAGTCCTACCAACAGAGACGCGCACGGTGACGTACTCTATGGCGGGGGAATTCCAGCGGTGCACACGCCCAATATACCAGGCCGTGGGACCAGGAAACTCCCCCCCCCCGTAACGTGCCGAACCGCCACGTGACGGGAACCTTGAAGGACAGGGGGTGTACCCCTGACCGACAGAAACAAGGGGGAAAGGAAAGGTTACCAGTTCACCCCTTTACGACCCCACACCCATGATACGATGTAATGACAAAAAGAGAATATGACACAGTCATAGTGTGAAAGCCTGAAAGATGGCGCCGCTATGTCCGGCCGCCTGTCTGTGCGCTCCGTCGAGATTGTGCTTACTTTTGTTAATATTTATAGTTTTAAGAGTTTTGTCTGTACCAACAGTAGGTGCATTTAATGTGTATGACCGTCAGTCACTTATAGACATCGGATTACGGGAAACTTACCGACTAGATTACTCCCTGGATCAGCTTTCTGAACCGCAGCAATGGCCTGTGGAGATCTTGAGGACAATGGGACCAGATTCCGACCCCAGGAACAAAGGAATCATCAGGCGGAGAGGGAAGAGAGCTGGGATCCGTAATAGACTGAGAACCAGACGACACCGAACGCCACTACCCAGTATATTGCTAGCCAATGTACAATCAATTGACAATAAACTGGACGACATCCGAGCAAGGATTCAATTCCAGAGAGACGTTAGAGACTGCAATGTTCTTTGCTTCACCGAAACATGGCTGACGCCGGAGGTTCCAGATCACGCGATTCAACCAGCGGATCACTTTATCCATAGAAAGGATCGGTCATCATCAGAGTCCGGTAAACAACGTGGAGGGGGTATTGCCTTCATGTTTAACAAAAATTGGAGTGACCCAACGAACGTGAAGGAACTATCCAACCACTGCTCCCCAGAACTGGAATATATAACCATCAAGTGTCGTCCTTTCTTCCTCCCGAGGGAGTTAACGGCGATCGTCCTGGTCGGAGTGTATATTCCACCGCAAGCTGAAGCCAGCAACAAGGTTGCGCTCTCCAGACTACACGACGAGGTAAACAGAATCCAAGAGGCGAATGTTAACGCCGCCATTTTAGTTCTGGGAGATTTCAATAGCGCCAATCTGAGAAAGGTATTACCCGACTTCTATCAGCATGTGACTTGCAACACCAGAGGCGGTAACATCCTAGATCACTGTTACACGCAATTTAAAGGTGGCTACAAGGCTCATTCTGATAGTGGCTTCGGTAAGTCAGATCACGCATCAATTTTTCTTACACCGAAGTACAGACAGAAAATTAAAAGTACTCCCGTAGTCTCGCGAGAGGTGCAGAAATGGGATGTGACGTCAGAGGATACGATCCGGTCAGTGTTTCACAACACAGACTGGAACGTGTTCCGCGACACAGATAACATTAATGCCTACACGGAGACAGTGCTGGACTATGTTTGTACTAGGGTGAAAGAAACAATCCCCACTACCAAAATGAAAGTTTACCCAAATCAAAAACCCTGGGTAGACAAATCCGTCCGTGAAGCTCTGAGAGAGCGCACCAAAGCATACAACGACGGCCTAGAGGCAGGCAACATGAATGACCACAAGGTGGCGCGATACAACGTAAGGAGGACTGTGTCAGAGGCCAAACGACGCTACAGGGATAAAATTGAACTCCAGTTTGAACAAGCTGACTCTAGAGCTATGTGGCAGGGGCTCAAAACGATGACAGACTACAAAGGCGCCTCCCTCAAACTGAACAGTGACATCTCCTTAGCAAATGACCTCAATACCTTCTATGCGAGGTTTGATGCTGGTAATAACAACACCAGCTCACAAGCCTCGGCAATGGGGGGGGGGGGGTCGGCTGCTGATGGAGGCGCAGTGTTCAGGGTAACAGAGCATGAGGTGAGGCGGACCTTTAAAAAAGTGAATATCAGGAAGGCAGCAGGTCCAGACGGCATCCCCGGCCGCGTCCTAAAAGTCTGTGCCGACCAACTGGCCCCAGTATTCACTGACATATTTAACCTGTCCTTAGAACAGGCTGTCATCCCCACCTGCCTGAAGAAGTCCACTATTATCCCTGTACCCAAAAAATCCAAGCCTGCTTGCCTCAACGACTACCGCCCTGTAGCTCTCACCTCCATAGCCATGAAGTGCTTCGAGAAGCTAGTAAAGGGCTACATCTGCTCCTCCCTCCCCATCAACATGGACCCCCTGCAATTTGCATACCGCCCCAACAGGTCCACGGAGGACGCCATATCCCATGTGCTGCACACAGCAGCATCACACCTGGACAAGAGGCAGGGGAACTATGTGAGAATGCTATTCATCGACTACAGCTCGGCATTCAATACCATAGTCCCCTCCATACTCATAGCCAAGCTCAGGGACCTGGGCTTGGGCTATGACCTCTGCCAGTGGGTCTTGGACTTCCTGACTGGCAGACCCCAGGTGGTGAGAGCAGGCAACTGCACCTCCTCATCCATCACCCTCAACATAGGGGCCCCCCAGGGCTGTGTTCTGAGTCCCCTCCTCTACTCCCTGTACACACACGACTGTGTGGCTCAGCGGAGTAGCAATACAATCGTCAAATTTGCTGACGACACAGTGGTGGTGGGCCTGATCTCTGCCAACGACGAGAGGGCCTACCTGGAAGAGGTCAAGGTCCTGGCGGGATGGTGCCAGGAAAACAGCCTCTCCCTGAACGTCAGCAAAACAAAGGAGATGATTGTGGACTTCAGGAGGTCGGGGGTCAAGGACTACAGCCCCCTCAGCATCGACGGGGCACCGGTTGAGAGAGTCAACAGCTTCAAGTACCTCGGAGCCCACATATCCGAGGACTTGACATGGACCACACACATTAACAGTGTGGTGAAGAAGGCACGACAACGCCTCTACTTCCTCAGGCGCCTAAGGAAGTTCCAAGTCAGCCAGAAGATCCTTAAGAACTTCTACTCATGTACAATAGAGAGCATCTTGACCGGCAACATCACCTCCTGGTTTGGGAATAGCACTGCAAAAGACCAAAGCAGACTACAAAGAGTGACACGTTCAGCCGAACGCACAATTGGAGGGGGGCTCCCCACCCTCCAGAACATTTACTACAAGCGTTGCAAGGGGAAGGCTAAGAGAATTATTAAGGACTCGAGCCACCCGAACAACTGCCTCTTTGAACTGCTGCCGTCAGGCAAGCGATACAGGAGTCTCAAGGCGAGCACAGAAAGACTCAGAAGTAGCTTCTATCCCCAGGCCATCAGGCTGCTAAACGAACAATGAATGAACACTACACAACAACAACCACCAAACACACATAGCACACACATCCACACGCACACACTCACTTTAAACAAACACACTGTAGCACCCACTCCACACACTTTATAGCACACACCCACTTTAAACAAACACACTGTAGCACCCACTCCCCACACTTTATATTTATGGATGAAGGATTGCACTACAACTCGTACACCTTACTGTAAATTGTACCTAAAATTGTACCTCATCCCATTTCTGCTTTGCACTAGATAGTACTGTACATTAGTACACTGCATAGTATTGTGTATTGTATATTATATGGTAACTCAGAACATTGTACATATGTCTATACCGAACACTGTGACCTCATTTTCTTCTTCTAAATTCATGCTATATTATGTTATTATGTTATTTGATACTATCTTGTCTAGCACAGTCTCTGGAGCGTAACAGTAAGAAGCATTTTGTATGAAAGTATTCTGTACTTCTGTATGACAACTATTAAAGAACTAAAGAACTAACTAAAGCTCTATGAAGCGTTTGACAGCTCCACACAGCGCATGAGCTAACCTGCTATCTGATTTTTACTAAGGAAAAACACAGAATAGAGAGGGCTCTAAGAGCCCCGATCCAACATACACATGTGCTTCTGTGGCCAGTCCAACCCAGTTGTAGGTCACATGACACACACAACCCATCATCACCTACAAAAAATGGCAAAAACACTCAACAGAGGAACGCCGTTTTTCACAATGAGAGAATACATCATTCTCGATTAGTATCGGCCACAGGCCTTGCTAAGCACACACGACAGCGACCAAACCATTTTTTCTTTTAGGAAAATAAAGTTTCTCCAGCAGATTTAGCACAACCTCAGCAATCAAGCTAAGAGTTACATCGCATCCCTACCACACAAAAGACACAAATAGTGCACAAACATGTCTGATAGGAGGATGAAAAAGTCCCCAGGGAACCGGGGGGAAACACAATCCTCTTATTTTACCCTCAATACGGCCAGTTAAAACAGGAAAACCTGTTAATATGTGAACACACTGTTCATTGTCATCACAGTCTGAGAAAAGAACATTCTTTCACTCACTTGTCACCAAGCATAGCTTCATAGGTTAGTTACCTTAGTTGTGAGTACACGGTACATATAAACACCATGATGTTTCTCACACAACAACCTGATCATTACATCCCGATTTGCACGGAGAAGCTAACTGCCAGTGACAAAAACAGCTCACACATAACCCGCGCCGTATCCCATATCCCGTATTGCAGCAACACACGTTTTGGGAAAAACATCGTTATTCACAATACATTTAGAAAAGTAAAACCAGAAAACGTGTTATAAGGTCTGGTCAAACCTGTTCCTACCCGGAACGTAGATCAGCGAAGTGCAGTCACAGACACCGTAGGAACACAGCCGCTCCTGTGTTGTTCGAACTGGGCAGCGTCGCCGCTCCAACCCGCACTACAGTCCTTTGTTGATGCAACCTTGCCGTCCTGGCTCAGGGCAGGGTCGACGAAACATCCCCTGTCAAGGATGACGTCGTAGTCAAGAGTGTAAAACATGTTAAAATCAAAGCACGTTCAACAGAATAGCATCAAGCTAACGGCCGCTCCAACCGTTCGGGTGCCACTGCTTCTGCTCGCGAGACGCCGAGCTAACGACGCACGCGATCAGAAGCGAGCTCACGGCGGCGCGCGAGAAGCTAAGCTACCCCGCGCCAGGCCATGGCCTATAGCAGCAAGCTAACGTTACCTAGCGATCACGACATAATAGCACCGCAGCTAACAGCTGTGAGCAGGCCATGCAGCGATCCCAGCAGGCTAACGCAGCAGTTAACAGCTGACTGGCTAACCGTAAGCTAAGCAACTATCAACTGAACCTGTAAACAATGACATAACACTCACCCAGACAGGCCGCCGTTCTGAACCTCTCCTCACTTTTTAAGAGAAAAGAGAAAACAAGATGTCAACACCGCTTCACAACGGTGATTTTACCAACACCCGACGGAATCAGCACAATACCAACTGGCCTGTGTAGCTGACTTTGAACATGGATCTGCCGCTATCGCACATCCATGCACATATCCCCTCGTGAAGGAATACTCTCATTTGGATATGAAAGATGGGGCCTTAACACGGTGACAGAGAGAATCCACTTGTCCAAAACACACAGGGATCACCAGTGTTAATGGTCGCGGCCCACTAGTTAAAACTATAATGGTCTTCAGACCAAGGTCTTCTGTCGCCTAGGTGGCTGAACAAAGGACCCTAGCCTGGGGCCGGTTTCCATAAACATTGTCAAGTAGCCCCCATAGCACTAACAGACAAGTGGAGCCTGCCAGCAAACACTACTCACCCAACCTGGAACGCACCGCTTCTCACAACAGCGGCATGTCCGACAGTTCAGCTGTGGCCTGACAGGTTTCACCCCAACAAACACAGCAAGGAACTGCAGTTGAGAAGCATGCAGCGGCGTGCTCCCAATACGAAAAACCGGTGGAGGGTTTTTAGAATGATCATCATCTTCTAGACACTCCAGTACGAAGACAATATCGCCGTATTTTCTCGAAAATAGTGAGAGAGAAAATAAAGATATGATGTCAACGTATCTCCTCCCTTGTAAACAAAAAAATTTTCTCCACTAACAACACGTCAAGTGGGGTACTACCGAGGCACCTTCTTGTGGTGAAAGCGAGAAGGAGGAGAGCAGGTGACCACACACCTGCTTATGAAGGTAAGCTGATGAGGGGTGTGGTCAGACTAATACTGGTATTAAAGGTACATTTGTGGAATTTATTCAGTGCGTGTGCACGTACGCGAGGAAGTGCAGTAGTGATGCCAAGCAGAGCCCCTTAACGAAACAGAACAATGGTTGCATATTGTAAACCTAGTTACATGATTATGGGCAACGCATTGCTTTCCATGCTGGGAGAGTGCCGGTGTTCACTGCCCCACTGTGGGCGACAGTGGCTCAGGAGATCGGTCTTATGGTAATCAGAAGGTTCCCGGTTCGATTCCCGCTCATCCGCTCAGCGTGTCGAAGTGTCCTTGAGCAAGACACTTAACCCCTAATTGCTGCCAATGAGCAGGTCGGCACCTTGCATGGTTGCCTATGCCATCGGTGTGTGAGTAAATGGGTGAATGTGAGGGACAACATTTGCCATTATAACAGATGCAGGACAAGGTCCTGAGATGTGATCTGTTCATGTCAAATGATTTAAGTGTGTGCACGTACAAGCATGGAAGGTCCAATAGTAGAAGCAAGATGTTTTGCCTGCAATTATATATGGATACAATTAGGGATGCTCGATATTGGCTTTTTTACCGATACCGATATTCCGATATTGTCCAACTCTTAATTTAATACCGATATCAACCGATACCGATATATGCAGGGTTTCCCCCCCCAAAAAACTGAATAATTTCAGGTAACTAATCATTTCACTGGATATATATATAACAAATATTGTTATTGTTTTATTTTTTTAAACCGATACCGATATTTTCCGATATCACATTTTACTGCCGATATCGGCCGATAATATCGATCGGCCGATAATATCGGACATCCCTAGATACAATACATAATCACTGTTTTGTTATTATACCTCTATTAAATCAATACTTGATGCTGGTGGTTTTGTATTGATCTTCCAGGTGTTGGACTGAATGCCATCTCCATGTACCTGGCAGAGATTTCTCCAAGACATATCAGAGGTTCCATCAGTCAAATGAATTCAATCCTGGTTAGCTGTGGTGTGTTCATCGGACAGGTCTGGGGTCTTCCTGAGGTCCTTGGTCAGGTCAGTACTGTAGCTGACAAGTGATGAGATGCATCTTTAATTATCCCCTTGGGGGAATTCAGGTCTCAAACAGCAAAAGGAGAGGGAGAGAAGTCAAGTCAAGAGTTTTATTTGTCACGGCATACAAGCATACAGTGAAATGCGGGTGGTCATGCCCGCAGCGATTGTGCAATAATACAAGTTATAAGAATAAGAATAAGCCATAGAATAAGACATATAATGTACATAAAGTTTACAAAAAGCATGGTAAAGACATGCTAAGGTCCTGCGATAGTGCAATACAGTGTTACTGTAGCTACGGATGAGGCACTGGGTCTTATGTACACTACTATACAATACTATACAATATACAGTTATACTATATATCCTTATGCTATCTTGCTATATCCATCTATTTGCTATACAAGAACAACTCCCTTTCTTTTTTTAAAGTGACCTTTTCATTGTGTAAAGTGACCGTTAAGTGTGTGCGTGTGCAGCATGTGTGTGCTTGTGCTAAAGTGTCTGTTTGTGTGTGAGCGTATACAGTATGTGTGTTGTGTGTGTGCTCATGTGTGCTTGTGTGTGGAGAGTTCAGTGTTCAAGACTCTGATGGCCTGGGGGAAGAAGCTGAGTCGAAGTCTCTCTGTCCTAGTTGCTGGTGTGCGCAGGCATTTGCCTGACCGCAGCAGCTTGAACAGGCTGTTGTTGGGGTGGTGAGGGTCTTTCATTATTCTGCAGGCTCTGGATTTGCACCTCTTGTTATATAAGACCTGCAGGGGTGGTAGTGCAATACCCGTAGTACGCTCAGCTGAGCGCACCACTCTCTGTAGGGCCTTCTTGTCCTGTGGCTTGCTGTTTCCAGACCAGGCAGTGATGTTTCCAGTTAAGATGCTCTCTACAGCTCCGGAGTAGAAGGACTGGAGTATCTTCTGAACTTCCTTAACTGTCTCAGGTGGTAGAGGCGCTGCTTCGCCTTTTTTACGACTGAGTCTATGTGTGTTGTCCATGTCAGGTCCTCTGAGATGTGGACCCCCAGGTACTTAAAGCTGCTCACCCTGTCCACGGTAGCCCCGTTTATCCACAGTGGTGTGTGCAGGGGCGTAGCTGGGGGGGGGTAGCTTAGGATGATTCCAAGGGCCCAGCACTGGAAGGGGGCCCAATTTTTTTTTTTTTTTATTTTTTTTTTTACTAGACATCACTCAGGTGTATTATTGATGCTCTCATTGATACTATGTTTGTTTCTGAAGTGTGTGTGTGTGTGTGTGTGTGTGTGTGTGTGTGTGTGTGTGTGTGTGTGTGTGTGTGTGTGTGTGTGTGTGTGTGTGTGTGTGTGTGTGTGTGTGTGTGTGTGTGTGTGTGTGTGTGTGTGTGTGTGTGTGTGTGTGTGTGTGTGTGTGTGTGTGAGATATATAGAGAGAGGGGGGGCTTTGGTAGACTATTGCATTGGTCCATTCATTGAAGATGAACGCAATGCGACATCCTTTACTAGGCTCACCCACCAACAGTGCAGGTGCTGAACTGCTGATCCGAATGTATAGGTAAAAACCATATTATGCGTTTTCATCAATAAAAAAAATTCCAATTTTTTTTTTGCTAGCGCGCTTACGCGCGCTCGCATTAACTGGGGGCCTACAAATACATTCTTTCATGGGGCCCAGAATCTGGAGCTACACCCCTGGGTGTGTGTGTCCCCTGCTGTGTTCTCCTAAAATCCACGATTAGCTCCTTGGTTTTACCAATGTTCAGGAGCAGGCTGTTGTCCTGACACCAGCGTGCCAGTACATCAACCTCCTTCCGGTAGGCCTTCTCGTCGTTGTCAGAGATCAGCCCCACCACCACTGTGTCATCCACAAACTTCACTATGGAGTTGGAGGTGAACCTGGCCACACAGCCATGTGTGTAGAGAATGGGTACAGGCAGGATAATAAGAATAACTAGACAATTCCGCGCGGGGGAAATTGTGAAAGTGTGGGTGACGCCTGTGCACCGCCGGCCAACGGGGGAGAGGGTCTCTCGCGAGTCTCTATGACAAACGGTTCAAAGGATACAAAAAGGGGGCGCGGCCTAAGGATCGGGGGAGTGGTCAACATAGACCAATCAAAGAGGATATCCCTACTGAGTGCAATGACACAACCCGCAACACTATTACACTATTACACTATTACACAATATTACACTATTACACACTATTACACACTATTACACACTATTACACTATTACACACTATTACACTATTACACTATTACACACTATTACACTATTACACTATTACACACTATTACACTATTACACTATTACACACTATTACACTATTACACACTATTACACTATTACACTATTACACACTATTACACTATTACACACTATTACACACTATTACAAACTATTACACTATTACACACTATTACACACTATTACACTATTACACTATTACACACTATTACACACTATTACACTATTACACACTATTACACTATTACACTATTACACACTATTAAACTATTACACTATTACACACTATTACACTATTACACACTATTACACTATTACACTATTACACACTATTACACTATTACACTATTACACACTATTACACACTATTACACTATTACACTATTACACACTATTACACACTATTACACTATTACACTATTACACACTATTACACTATTACACACTATTACACTATTACACTATTACACACTATTACACTATTACACACTATTACACTATTACACTATTACACACTATTACACTATTACACTATTACACACTATTACACTATTACACACTATTACACTATTACACTATTACACACTATTACACTATTACACACTATTACACTATTACACTATTACACACTATTACACTATTACACTATTACACACTATTACACTATTACACACTATTACACTATTACACACTATTACACTATTACACATTATTACACTATTACACACTATTACACTATTACACACTATTACACTATTACACTATTACACACTATTACACTATTACACTATTACACACTATTACACTATTACACTATTACACACTATTACACTATTACACACTATTACACTATTACACTATTACACACTATTACACTATTACACACTATTACACTATTACACACTATTACACTATTACACTATTACACACTATTACACTATTACACACTATTACACTATTACACTATTACACACTATTACACTATTACACTATTACACACTATTACACTATTACACTATTACACACTATTACACTATTACACTATTACACACTATTACACACTATTACACTATTACACACTATTACACTATTACACTATTACACACTATTACACTATTACACACTATTACACACTATTACACTATTACACTATTACACACTATTACACTATTACACACTATTGCACTATTACACACTATTACACTATTACACACTATTACACACTATTACACTATTACACTATTACACACTATTACACTATTACACACTATTACACTATTACACTATTACACACTATTACACTATTACACTATTACACTATTACACACTATTACACTATTACACTATTACACTATTACACACTATTACACTATTACACACTATTACACTATTACACACTATTACACTATTACACTATTACACACTATTACACTATTACACACTATTACACTATTACACACTATTACACTATTACACCGAGTACAATGGCACAATCCGCAAGTCTCTACGACAAACGGTTCAAGAGATACACTGAGGGGGTGTGGCCTAAGGGGGCGTGGTCTAAGGATCGGGGGAGTGGTCAACATCGACCAATGAAAGGTGGTCAACATCGACCAATGGCACAATCCCCAAGTCTCTACGACAAACGGTTCAAGAGTTACACTGAGGGGGTGTGGCCTAAGGGGGCGTGGTCTAAGGATCGGGGGAGTGGTCAACATCGACCAATGAAAGGTGGTCAACAGGGGGAGTGGTCAACATCGACCAATGAAAGGTGGTCAACATCGACCAATGGCACAATCCGCAAGTCTCTACGACAAACGGTTCAAGAGATACACTGAGGGGGTGTGGCCTAAGGGGGCGTGGTCTAAGGATCGGGGGAGTGGTCAACATCGACCAATGAAAGGTGGTCAACATGGACCAATGAAAAATGAAAGAGGATATCCCTACTGAGTACAATGACACAACCCACAAGACAGAGGGCGCTGTCCAGCTATTCAGTAGTGCAACACAGTGATGGCCAATGATGGGTTAAGTGGATGATGTCATTGGCAGGTCAGCTCAGCCATGAGCCCTGAGCCTCACAGCTGTTAAGCCTGAACCAATCAGCCATGAGCACAATGACTTGCATATTCTGAAATTTCTTTACATGACTGCATTGTCACGTTGATTAAAAGAAAACTATAAGAGATGAAGCGTTGTGACTCGCACAAGAGCACTACAACGAGTAGGCGAAGGGTTGTGCGCGAGATTGTGGCATTCGTGCGATATTGTGGCACTCCTTCGGCGATCGGAACAGAAGGCTAAAAAAAAATGGATTTCTAGAGGGCGATTGCATGGCGGTCAATGGGGAGGAGAACCTTCAAACAAATGGTCGTCAGTTGAGATAGAAATGTCCAATTCCATTTATTTTTCTTTTGTGAGCGGGTTGACAGCCGTGTCATCGTTTTGATGTGTTTGTTTTATTTCTACGTCCAAAATTGAGATCACACTCGCAATTCACCCAAGGTAGGGGGAAAAAGATTATTTCAGCTGCTACACTCTAAAATGCAATGCATTCCCAATGGGACCGGAATTTTACCGTTTAAAGTCGATTCGTAGCCAGACGGTGCGGTGAAACTTTTACGAGTTCGAAGACCGCAGTTGCCATAGGCAAGCCGCTCGTTTTGATACCTTTCACGTGTATGGGGCGCGAACGCTCTGGCACGAGTGTTGTTTGGAAAATCTGAGAATATAGATAATAAGTATATACTAGACAATTCCGCGCGGGGGAAATTGTGAAAGTGTGGGTGACGCCTGTGCAAGTTCACTCTCTCACTCTCTATATGAGCCTGTATCACACTTCTCTCTCCTCCTCTGTCTCTCTCACTCTCTATATGAGCCTGTATCACACTTCTCTCTCCTCCTCTGTCTCTCTCACTCTCTATATGAGCCTGTATCACACTTATCTCTCTCCTCTGTCTCTCTCACTCTCTATATGAGAAAAAAACAAAACGAACTAAAACAAAAACGCAAAAAAACGAACGAACTAAAACAAAAACGTACTTTTCGAGTTTTCTGACTTTTTCAAGTTTTCGAATTTTTCCGAGTTTTTGGGTTTTCGGACTTTTCCGAGTTTTTGAACTTTTTCGGATTTTTGCTGTTTCCGAGTTTTTGGAATTTTCAGAGTTTTTGGATTTTTTCGGGTTTTCGGGTTTTCGGACTTTTCCGAGTTTTTGAACTTTTTCGGATTTTTGATGTTTCCGAGTTTTCGGATTTTTCCGAGTTTTTGGGTTTTCGGACTTTTCCGAGTTTTTGAACTTTTTCGGATTTTTGATGTTTCCGAGTTTTCGGATTTTTCCAAGTTTTTGGGTTTTCGGACTTTTCAGAGTTTTTGAACTTTTTCGGATTTTTGATGTTTCCGAGTTTTCGGAATTTTCCGAGTTTTTGGATTTTTCCGAGTTTGAAGATTTTCGGACTTTTCCGAGTTTTTGAACTTTTTCGGATTTTTGATGTTTCCGAGTTTTCGGATTTTTCCGAGTTTTGGGATTTTTCGGAGTTTTGGAACTTTTTAGATTTTTCCGAGTTTTCGGATTTTTCCGAGTTTTCGGGTTTTGGGATTTTTCCGAGTTTTTGAACTTTTTCGGATTTTAGATTTTTCCGAGTTTTGGGATTTTTTCGAGTTTTCGGATTTTTCTGATCAACATCGACCAATGGCACAATCCGCAAGTCTCTACGACAAACGGTTCAAGAGATACACTGAGGGGGTGTGGCCTAAGGGGGCGTGGTCTAAGGATCGGGGGAGTGGTCAACATCGACCAATGAAAGGTGGTCAACATCGACCAATGGCACAATCCACAAGTCTCTACGACAAACGGTTCAAGAGATACACTGAGGGGGTGTGGCCTAAGGGGGCGTGGTCTAAGGATCGGGGGAGTGGTCAACATCGACCAATGAAAGGTGGTCAACAGGGGGAGTGGTCAACATCGACCAATGAAAGGTGGTCAACATCGACCAATGGCACAATCCGCAAGTCTCTACGACAAACGGTTCAAGAGATACACTGAGGGGGTGTGGCCTAAGGGGGCGTGGTCTAAGGATCGGGGGAGTGGTCAACATCGACCAATGAAAGGTGGTCAACATGGACCAATGAAAAATGAAAGAGGATATCCCTACTGAGTACAATGACACAACCCACAAGACAGAGGGCGCTGTCAGCAATTCAGTACTGCAACACAGTGATGGCCAATGATGGGTTAAGTGGATGATGTCATTGGCAGCTCAGCCACGAGCCACACAGCTGAACCAATCATGAGTGAGCCATGAGCCACACAGGTGAAGCAATCACTATGACTTGCATATTTTCTATCCAATGCATTTTATGGAGGCAGATGCATGACTGCATTGTCACATTGATTAAAAGAAAACTATAAGAGATGAAGCGTTGTGACGCGCACATGAGCACTACAACGAGTAGGCGAAGGGTTGTGCGCGATATTGTGACATTCGTGCGATATTGTGGCACTCCTTCGGCGATCGGAACAGAAGGCTAAAAAATAGTGTGAAAAATGTGATTTCTAGAGTGCGATTGCATGGCGGTCAATGGGGAGGAGAACCTTCAAACAAATGGTCGTCAGTTGAGATAGAAATGTCCAATTCCATTTATTTTTCTTTTGTGAGCGGGTTGACAGCCGTGTCATCGTTTTGATGTGTTTGTTTTATTTCTACGTCCAAAATTGAGATCACACTCGCAATTCACCCAAGGTAGGGGGAAAAAGATTATTTCAGCTGCTACACTCTAAAATGCAATGCATTCCCAATGGGACCGATATTTTACCGTTTAAAGTCGATTCGTAGCCAGACGGTGCGGTGAAACTTTACGAGTTCGGAGACCGGTGTTGCCATAGGCAAGCCGCTCGTTTTGATACCTTTCACGTGTATGGGGCGCGAACGCTTACGTGTTGCAAAGTGTTTGCAAAATCGGTGGAATAAAGAATAATAATTATAAACTAGACAATTCCGCGCGGGGGAAATTGTGAAAGTGTGGGTGACGCCTGTGCACCGCCGGCCAACGGGGGAGAGGGTCTCTCGCGAGTCTCTATGACAAACGGTTCAAAGGATACAAAAAGGGGGCGCGGCCTAAGGATCGGGGGAGTGGTCAACATAGACCAATCAAAGAGGATATCCCTAATGAGTGCAATGACACAACCCGCAACACTATTACACTATTACACACTATTACACTATTACACTATTACACACTATTACACACTATTACACTATTACACACTATTACACTATTACACTATTACACTATTACACAATATTACACTATTACACACTATTACACTATTACACTATTACACACTATTACACTATTACACACTATTACACACTATTACACTATTACACACTATTACACTATTACACTATTACACACTATTACACTATTACACACTATTACACTATTACACTATTACACACTATTACACACTATTACACTATTACACACTATTACACTATTACACTATTACACACTATTACACTATTACACTATTACACACTATTACACTATTACACTATTACACTATTACACACTATTACACTATTACACACTATTACACTATTACACTATTACACTATTACACACTATTACACTATTACACACTATTACACTATTACACTATTACACACTATTACACTATTACACTATTACACACTATTACACACTATTACACTATTACACACTATTACACTATTACACTATTACACACTATTACACACTATTACACTATTACACACTATTACACTATTACACACTATTACACTATTACACTATTACACACTATTACACTATTACACTATTACACTATTACACTATTACACACTATTACACTATTACACACTATTACACTATTACACACTATTACACTATTACACTATTACACACTATTACACTATTACACACTATTACACTATTACACTATTACACACTATTACACACTATTACACTATTACACACTATTACACTATTACACTATTACACACTATTACACTATTACACTATTACACACTATTACACACTATTACACTATTACACTATTACACACTATTACACTATTACACACTATTACACTATTACACTATTACACTATTACACACTATTACACTATTACACACTATTACACACTATTACACTATTACACACTATTACACTATTACACTATTACACACTATTACACTATTACACTATTACACTATTACACTATTACACACTATTACACTATTACACTATTACACTATTACACACTATTACACTATTAGACACTATTACACTATTACACTATTACACACTATTACACTATTACACACTATTACACTATTACACACTATTACACTATTACACACTATTACACTATTACACACTATTACACTATTACACTATTACACACTATTACACACTATTACACTATTACACTATTACACACTATTACACTATTACACACTATTACACTATTACACTATTACACACTATTACACTATTACACTATTACACACTATTACACTATTACACACTATTACACACTATTACACTATTACACACTATTACACTATTACACACTATTACACTATTACACTATTACACACTATTACACTATTACACACTATTACACTATTACACTATTACACACTATTACACTATTACACTATTACACACTATTACACTATTAGACACTAGTACACTATTACACACTATTACACTATTACACACTATTACACTATTACACACTATTACACTATTACACTATTACACACTATTACACTATTACACACTATTACACTATTACACTATTACACACTATTACACTATTACACACTATTACACTATTACACTATTACACACTATTACACACTTACACTATTACACACTATTACACTATTACACTATTACACACTATTACACACTATTACACTATTACACTATTACACACTATTACACTATTACACCGAGTACAATGGCACAATCCGCAAGTCTCTACGACAAACGGTTCAAGAGATACACTGAGGGGGTGTGGCCTAAGGGGGCGTGGTCTAAGGATCGGGGGAGTGGTCAACATCGACCAATGAAAGGTGGTCAACATCGACCAATGGCACAATCCCCAAGTCTCTACGACAAACGGTTCAAGAGATACACTGAGGGGGTGTGGCCTAAGGGGGCGTGGTCTAAGGATCGGGGGAGTGGTCAACATCGACCAATGAAAGGTGGTCAACAGGGGGAGTGGTCAACATCGACCAATGAAAGGTGGTCAACATCGACCAATGGCACAATCCGCAAGTCTCTACGACAAACGGTTCAAGAGATACACTGAGGGGGTGTGGCCTAAGGGGGCGTGGTCTAAGGATCGGGGGAGTGGTCAACATCGACCAATGAAAGGTGGTCAACATGGACCAATGAAAAATGAAAGAGGATATCCCTACTGAGTACAATGACACAACCCACAAGACAGAGGGCGCTGTCAGCAATTCAGTACTGCAACACAGTGATGGCCAATGATGGGTTAAGTGGATGATGTCATTGGCAGCTCAGCCACGAGCCACACAGCTGAACCAATCATGAGTGAGCCATGAGCCACACAGGTGAAGCAATCACTATGACTTGCATATTTTCTATCCAATGCATTTCTATGGAGGCAGATGCATGACTGCATTGTCACATTGATTAAAAGAAAACTATAAGAGATGAAGCGTTGTGACGCGCACATGAGCACTACAACGAGTAGGCGAAGGGTTGTGCGCGATATTGTGACATTCGTGCGATATTGTGGCACTCCTTCGGCGATCGGAACAGAAGGCTAAAAAATAGTGTGAAAAATGTGATTTCTAGAGTGCGATTGCATGGCGGTCAATGGGGAGGAGAACCTTCAAACAAATGGTCGTCAGTTGAGATAGAAATGTCCAATTCCATTTATTTTTCTTTTGTGAGCGGGTTGACAGCCGTGTCATCGTTTTGATGTGTTTGTTTTATTTCTACGTCCAAAATTGAGATCACACTCGCAATTCACCCAAGGTAGGGGGAAAAAGATTATTTCAGCTGCTACACTCTAAAATGCAATGCATTCCCAATGGGACCGATATTTTACCGTTTAAAGTCGATTCGTAGCCAGACGGTGCGGTGAAACTTTACGAGTTCGGAGACCGGTGTTGCCATAGGCAAGCCGCTCGTTTTGATACCTTTCACGTGTATGGGGCGCGAACGCTTACGTGTTGCAAAGTGTTTGCAAAATCGGTGGAATAAAGAATAATAATAAAAAGAGTATGGATATGTATAGTGTGGGTGGCAACCTGGCTTCGCCAGGTCACCCACACTAATAAAAAGAGTATGGATATGTATAGTGTGGGTGGCAACCTGGCTTCGCCAGGTCACCCACACTAACTAGACAATTCCGCGCGGGGGAAATTGTGAAAGTGTGGGTGACGCCTGTGCACCGCCGGCCAACGGGGGAGAGGGTCTCTCGCGAGTCTCTATGACAAACGGTTCAAAGGATACAAAAAGGGGGCGCGGCCTAAGGATCGGGGGAGTGGTCAACATAGACCAATCAAAGAGGATATCCCCACTGAGTGCAATGACACAACCCGCAACACTATTACACTATTACACAATATTACACTATTACACACTATTACACACTATTACACTATTACACACTATTACACTATTACACACTATTACACACTATTACACTATTACACACTATTACACACTATTACACACTATTACACAATATTACACTATTACACACTATTACACACTATTACACTATTACACTATTACACACTATTACACTATTACACTATTACACTATTACACACTATTACACTATTACACTATTACACACTATTACACTATTACACACTATTACACTATTACACTATTACACACTATTACACTATTACACTATTACACTATTACACACTATTACACTATTACACACTATTACACTATTACACTATTACACAATATTACACTATTACACACTATTACACTATTACACTATTACACACTATTACACTATTACACACTATTACACTATTACACACTATTACACTATTACACACTATTACACACTATTACACTATTACACACTATTACACTATTACACTATTACACTATTACACTATTACACACTATTACACTATTACACACTATTACACTATTACACACTATTACACTATTACACTATTACACACTATTACACTATTACACTATTACACACTATTACACTATTACACTATTACACACTATTACACTATTACACTATTACACACTATTACACTATTACACTATTACACACTATTACACTATTACACACTATTACACTATTACACACTATTACACTATTACACTATTACACACTATTACACTATTACACACTATTACACTATTACACACTATTACACTATTACACACTATTACACTATTACACTATTACACACTATTACACTATTACACACTATTACACTATTACACACTATTACACTATTACACTATTACACACTATTACACTATTACACACTATTACACTATTACACTATTACACACTATTACACTATTACACTATTACACACTATTACACTATTACACTATTACACACTATTACACTATTACACACTATTACACTATTACACACTATTACACTATTACACTATTACACACTATTACACTATTACACACTATTACACACTATTACACGATTACACTATTACACTATTACACTATTACACACTATTACACTATTACACACTATTACACTATTAGACACTATTACACTATTACACACTATTACACTATTACACACTATTACACTATTACACACTATTACACTATTACACACTATTACACTATTACACTATTACACAATATTACACTATTACACACTATTACACTATTACACTATTACACACTATTACACTATTACACACTATTACACTATTACACTATTACACACTATTACACTATTACACTATTACACAATATTACACTATTACACACTATTACACTATTACACTATTACACACTATTACACTATTACACACTATTACACTATTACACACTATTACACTATTACACACTATTACACACTATTACACTATTACACACTATTACACTATTACACTATTACACACTATTACACTATTACACACTATTACACTATTACACACTATTACACTATTACACTATTACACACTATTACACTATTACACACTATTACACTATTACACTATTACACACTATTACACACTATTACACTATTACACTATTACACACTATTACACTATTACACTATTACACTATTACACACTATTACACTATTACACACTATTACACTATTACACACTATTACACTATTACACACTATTACACTATTACACTATTACACAATATTACACTATTACACACTATTACACTATTACACACTATTACACTATTACACACTATTACACTATTACACACTATTACACACTATTACACTATTACACACTATTACACTATTACACTATTACACACTATTACACTATTACACAATATTACACTATTACACACTATTACACTATTACACACTATTACACACTATTACACTATTACACTATTACACTATTACACTATTACACACTATTACACACTATTACACTATTACACTATTACACACTATTACACTATTACACTATTACACTATTACACACTATTACACTATTACACACTATTACACTATTACACACTATTACACTATTACACACTATTACACTATTACACTATTACACAATATTACACTATTACACACTATTACACTATTACACACTATTACACTATTACACTATTACACACTATTACACTATTACACACTATTACACTATTACACACTATTACACTATTACACACTATTACACACTATTACACTATTACACACTATTACACTATTACACACTATTACACACTATTACACTATTACACACTATTACACTATTACACAATATTACACTATTACACACTATTACACTATTACACACTATTACACACTATTACACTATTACACACTATTACACACTATTACACTATTACACACTATTACACTATTACACTATTACACAATATTACACTATTACACACTATTACACTATTACACTATTACACTATTACACACTATTACACTATTACACTATTACACACTATTACACTATTACACACTATTACACTATTACACACTATTACACACTATTACACTATTACACACTATTACACTATTACACACTATTATACACTATTACACTATTACACACTATTACACTATTACACTATTACACACTATTACACTATTACACTATTACACAATATTACACTATTACACACTATTACACTATTACACTATTACACACTATTACACTATTACACACTATTACACTATTACACACTATTACACTATTACACTATTACACACTATTACACTATTACACTATTACACACTATTACACTATTACACACTATTACACTATTACACTATTACACACTATTACACTATTACACCGAGTACAATGGCACAATCCGCAAGTCTCTACGACAAACGGTTCAAGAGATACACTGAGGGGGTGTGGCCTAAGGGGGCGTGGTCTAAGGATCGGGGGAGTGGTCAACATCGACCAATGAAAGGTGGTCAACATCGACCAATGGCACAATCCCCAAGTCTCTACGACAAACGGTTCAAGAGATACACTGAGGGGGTGTGGCCTAAGGGGGCGTGGTCTAAGGATCGGGGGAGTGGTCAACATCGACCAATGAAAGGTGGTCAACAGGGGGAGTGGTCAACATCGACCAATGAAAGGTGGTCAACATCGACTAATGGCACAATCCGCAAGTCTCTACGACAAACGGTTCAAGAGATACACTGAGGGGGTGTGGCCTAAGGGGGCGTGGTCTAAGGATCAGGGGAGTGGTCAACATCGACCAATGAAAGGGGGTCAACATGGACCAATGAAAAATGAAAGAGGATATCCCTACTGAGTACAATGACACAACCCACAAGACAGAGGGCGCTGTCAGCAATTCAGTAGTGCAACACAGTGATGGCCAATGATGGGTTAAGTGGATGATGTCATTGGCAGCTCAGCCACGAGCCACACAGCTGAACCAATCATGAGTGAGCCATGAGCCACACAGGTGAAGCAATCACTATGACTTGCATATTTTCTATCTAATGCATTTCTATGGAGGCAGATGCATGACTGCATTGTCACATTGATTAAAAGAAAACTATAAGAGATGAAGCGTTGTGACGCGCACATGAGCACTACAACGAGTAGGCGAAGGGTTGTGCGCGATATTGTGACATTCGTGCGATATTGTGGCACTCCTTCGGCGATCGGAACAGAAGGCTAAAAAATTGTGTGAAAAATGTGATTTCTAGAGTGCGATTGCATGGCGGTCAATGGGGAGGAGAACCTTCAAACAAATGGTCGTCAGTTGAGATAGAAATGTCCAATTCCATTTATTTTTCTTTTGTGAGCGGGTTGACAGCCGTGTCATCGTTTTGATGTGTTTGTTTTATTTCTACGTCCAAAATTGAGATCACACTCGCAATTCACCCAAGGTAGGGGGAAAAAGATTATTTCAGCTGCTACACTCTAAAATGCAATGCATTCCCAATGGGACCGATATTTTACCGTTTAAAGTCGATTCGTAGCCAGACGGTGCGGTGAAACTTTACGAGTTCGGAGACCGGTGTTGCCATAGGCAAGCCGCTCGTTTTGATACCTTTCACGTGTATGGGGCGCGAACGCTTACGTGTTGCAAAGTGTTTGCAAAATCGGTGGAATAAATAAATAATAAAAAGAGTATGGATATGTATAGTGTGGGGCGCGAACGCTTACGTGTTGCAAAGTGTTTGCAAAATCGGTGGAATAAATAAATAATAAAAAGAGTATGGATATGTATAGTGTGGGTGGCAACCTGGCTTCGCCAGGTCACCCACACTAATAACATAATAATAACAACATAAAAAAGGATAAAAGTCTTATCTGCACTGGATCTCTAGACAGCGTGGCACATATGTTTACTCTATCCTAAGTCAACCCCAGGTACAACAAATTCAATATATATATATAGCTACTAGGGCTGACCCCTATTAGTCGATTAGTCGACTAATCGGTCGAAAGGAGCCGTAGTCGACCAGCCAACCTCTTAGTCAAATATATAAAAAAAATTATAATAATTATAATATATATTTTTTATCATTCTTTCCAAAAGAAAAGTGGCCTAGAAGCGTGGCTAACGCTAATGGCATGCATACCAGAAGCTAACTGCATACGAAAACAGGCACAGAGGCACTGAAAGAGGATTTCACCCATCTAATGAACACACTAGACTAGACAAATATCAAGATGTATCCATCAGTGGACCAATTGCATGCTTTTGCAGAGGACAAGAAGCCTTGAGTCGACTCCTTCAGACATTAAGCACAGCCCAAATGGAATGATACAAAAAAAAATATATAAATATATATATTTTTTTTTATATTATACTTTTTTTTTTGTTGACCAATAGTCGACTAACGGCACATTTTGGCCAATCATAGTCGACCATCCAAATCCTTAGTCGGGGACAGCCCTAATAGCTACCTTAAGTCTACCTTGTAGAAATATACAGTACATTATTCCATACTAAATCTTAGTTTACCCTGGTATAAATAAACAGAATAAACAGATTGGTTTAACCCCTTAAGCCCTGATCGGGCCGGTACCGGTACAAGATTAATTTCACATCATAAATAGATCAATACAGTCCGTATTTATTAATGGTGCCTTTCTTTTTCAAATGTAGCCAAGAGTAAAGACCCTAAGCCTATCAAAACAGGAGTCAAAGTATATATTTTCAGTAGGGATGTCCCGATCCGATAACGTGATCGGGATCGGGGGCCGATCACGTGATTTTCAGAAGATCAGGGTACAACAATTATTTAAAAAAATCAAGATTTTTTTAACTTTTTTTTTTTTTTTTTATATATTTTTTATTTAACAAACATGACCATGTTCACGTCTTAAACTCATACTGAGGCCTTAGTTTTGGTTTTAAATTGCATATCATCATTCATTTATTTATTGTTACACAGAGCAGAAGAATTTTGCCAAAACAAACGCATTTCCTTTGATTTAATTATACATCAAATGATTTATGTCAAGGATGAGGGGCATTCACTAGTTGCAGAACTTGCAGTCACATGATTTTTACAGACGATGGCGCCATTGCTCTCATGAAGCAGCAGGTTGGAGGCGGAGTTTTTAGATTACTCCGGTTACAATGCCTCGCTTGAATGAAGTAAACTTTTCACCTGGATAACGTCAACATTCAGGGTGAATGTAATGTGAGAAATTGGGATGGGAGAAAACATTTATTTATACATTTTTATAAAATCTTTATTTTTTTTATCAGATCGGGAAAGATCGGTATCGGTAGATACTCAAAATCACATGATCGGGATCGGATCGGGAGCAAAAAGATGTGATCGGGACATCCCTAATTTTCAGCCTTACGTTTGTTTACCAATGATTAACCTCTTATGCATAAAACGCCTGTCGATTGCATACCCAAAGTAATTTGCCTTTATACTTATAGCACATGCATGAGGCTGGTCTCTTTTGAAAGGTAACATTCTGAAGTTTTTGATAATTTCTTTATTAATTATAACATGTACTGTTATAGTAACATTGCTACACTCCAGTAATTACCCCACCCATCACCCCTGCTCCCCAATTCCACGCCATCCTGAATACCCCCCAGGCTTACATAAATAACATAAAAAAAAGAAAAGAAAAGAAAAACTTTGAGGATTGGTAGAACTATACCCAACAGCAGACCACCCAAACACCAACCATGAGCAGCAGGCAGCCGTGAACGCATTCCCGGTGTGCGAACGGCGATGGCAGAACAAGCCACAACGTAGCAAAAAAAACAAAAGCACATCAAGACCCTGCAACCCCAAGGCAGCCTCTCTTAATCCTCCACTAAGAAATAACTTGTATATGTATTCCCACTCTTAATTTCTTAAGTATACAAACTGTGATGTTAGCAAATAATTGATTCAAATAGTTTTACCTACATATATGGTTAAGTAGTTGCCTCGCCATGGCTGTAGTATATTATCCAGTTTTGATAGTCTCCTTTGGAAATCTATTGCTGAGTTCTGTTGGAATTCGTTGGAATAATATGGATTCCCAGCAAATCACCATCCAGACATTTATAAACAAAATTACCCTATCAAATGCTTTTTCAATGTCTGCAACAAATATCCTCCCTGGTTTCTTTGCATAGTCATACTATTCTATGATGTCTACTATCTGTCTTATGTTATCTCTAATAAAGCGTCCCTGTTTGATTGTTGTGTATGATATCTGATATAACATTTTAAATCCTAAACGCAATACATTTTGCTGCGAATTTTGGGGTTTCCAGTTTTTTAAGAAACTGGGGTCTTTATAGTGACCTGCTTGTTGTCTGACAATTTTCTCTTTTTCATAAGCATAATTAAAACATGCTTTTATCACATAACATATTTGGTACACAGGCGCACCACGTACTGGTGTTTTCCCAGTTGTGTTACTGTTAGCAGCTCCTCCTCTGTAATTAGGCCTTCACAGGAGTTACGTTGTCTAGAAGACAATTTATTATGCTATTTTGGAAAAAACATTTTAAACTGTTGTTCTTCAAGATTAAAGATTTGTTCCAAATATTTTGTACTTTCTTCAAGGATTTTGTCAGGAGTGTCCAACACTATACTCCCCCAGGGGTTATACAGTTTTGTAGTATTCTTCTTATGGGTATTTTGATGCTGAAGTTTCAAAAATTGATTTGTACATTTTCTCAGTTTTCCATCCATTGTGCTTTATTTTTTATATACTGTATATTTCAGTTGATCTTTCTTCAATCAATTCTTCTAGTTTTTTTCGTTTTTATTCTAGCTTACTAACATTAGGAACAATGGCATTTTTTTATTAAAAAGTTATCAATACGACTTCTCCATGTAAATGCCTCTTTATTAGGATTTTCTTACCTCCAAATGTCCACCAGGTCTAGCAAATTCATAATATTTATGATCTCTCTATATGAATTTGGGTGATAGTTGGTGTAGTGATTATCTTTTCTATCTAGGGAAGCATCTTGCACACTGTTTTAATCCCCAACCACGATGGTTGCATGAAATGTGTCTTGCTGATTTAAAAGAGTATCCAATAATATTTGTAAATAATTCTGCATCATCTTTATTTGGTCCATAGATATGAATAAAAGGAGTTATTTTCTCATTTTCTGTATATTCAATCTTCTTGGTGCAGTGTGACGCATGTCAAAGGGGCTGGAGTAAGAGGAATACATTATGAGCAGGTAGGGTTGAGCAGCCATGACTTATTGCAGAATGATACTTAATCCAAAGTTCTTCTCTATTGTTTTGTAACTACAGGAGTCCAGATGGAACTTCCTGTTTGCTTTTGTGGCAGTTCCTGCTCTACTGCAGCTGAGTGTTGTGCCCTTCCTTCCTGAGAGCCCTCGCTTCCTCCTGATGGAGAAGGAAGATAAGGCTGGTGCAGAGAGAGGTATTTATTATTATTATTATTATTATTATTATTATTATTATTATTATTATTATTATTATTATTATTATTATTATTATTATTATTATTATTATTATTATTATTATTATTATTATTATTATTATTATTATTATTATTATTAGTATAATTATTAGTATTATTATTAGTATTATTATTATTATTAGTAGTATTATTATTATTAGTAGTATTATTATTATTAGTAGTATTATTATTAGTATTATTATTAGTATTATTATCATTATCATTATCATTATCATTATCATTATCATTATCATTATCATTATTATTATTATTATTATTATTATCAGTGCAGGGCTCTGTTAACCCTTTCACTGCCACACTACAGAAGGTTAACCCTTACCGTCGGTAGTGTGATAGTAAAGGGTTAATGTCATGTACAAAGGTCTGATGACCATATAAATATACCTGGAGCGGGCTGTACATGAAACCAGCCCGTCCAGTAAGGTGCTTTAAGCACAGGTCCCGGTAGGCAAGCAAACAAACCAATGCGTTTTCCAAAAGGTAAATGATATTTATTATATAATATAATGAAAAAGGAGGGGAATGAAACCCACAACAAATAGACAAACAGGGAAAAGGGTAAAGGGAGAACAAACAGGATCATTATTATAAGCTAAACACAAGTCCTAGTGACCTAGTGTCACAGGACACAACCACAAGCCATGTGGTTGGCACTCTGGGAATCACCCAGCAAATGTACACAGCATGCACAACACAAAATAGTTCCACACAGGGAAACAGTGGCAAGTGAACTAGATGCCAACAATATATATGCCCCCCTAATAGAGGTAATCGGCACAGAGGCTAACAATATATATATAACAATCCCACAATGGGGAATCCACACAAAGTGGTAAATTAGGTATACTGTACACCAGTGGGGCCCAACCAGTCGATCGCGATCGACAGGTAGATCGCGAGCTGATTTCAAGTAGATCTTGATTAATAAAATTCGATTATTAAAAAAAAAAAAAAAAAAATTTTTTTTTTTGCTAAATCAACTCTTCCTCTCCTTGTTAACTACAACAAGCAATGCTGTTTGTTATTTAAGATGAGGTCAGACTCGGCACTGACAGATTTGTGTTCATTATGCTGCTTTTATAAAGCCTCAAATGACGGCTTACAATATACAATTTTGGCTGGTAGCTCTCGGGCTAGGTGGTAAATAAAAAAGTAGATCTTGGTTCAAAAAAGGTTGGACACCCCTGCTGTACACTATAGCTCCACACAGGGGTGGCAAAAGGCAGAAGGCCCAATACATAGATATATATATATTAACTAATTCCACATGGGTGGCAAGTGGCACAGAGGCCACAATATATATATAATATATACACACCTGGTAGCAACACCAACACAAGACACAATGCCTACCAGGGCTGTGTGACATCTCAGTATTTAAACAATGTGGCTGTTTGATAGTATTACTGATTTTAATAATAACATTAAAGTGTTTTAGGTTACATTTCCATGTGGTGTCTTGTTTATGGACAGTGTAGTGTAGTGAATAATTGGTACAAGGCTAGTTTTAGAATTGTCTCCATGTTGTCTTCAAGCCTGGTTCTTCTACCTGCATGTCTCCATGTCATCTTGTCTGTAGAGTCTCGTTTTAGATGAATGGTCTCCATGTCTTCTGTGTGCACCAGCTTTCAGGCGGTTCCTTGGGAAGGAGGATGTGTCCCAGGAGATGGCAGAGGTCCATGCTGAGAACCTGGTCCAGAAGAACATGAAGGTCATGTCAGTCCTGGAGCTGCTGAAGGACCCAGCTGTTCGCTGGCAGCTCATCACTGTCATCATCATCATGAGCGGCTCGCAGCTCTCTGGACTAAATGCTGTATGAAATTCAATAATAACTTGGTATTGCAATCCCTTTTTTTAGTGCCTGGGATCCCACTTCTTGTTCCCGTGGAAATAAGTAACAATATAGTCAAATTTCCCTCGGGATGATTAAAGTATTTCTATTCTATTCATTGAAATTCTTATTTGTCTATTTTACTTTTAGAACAATCTTATGGCAGAATATGTCTAGACATGTGTCTCAGTGCCAATAATAAAGACCTCATCTTTGTCCAAATTTAAATGAGAAAAATGTTGGTCATTAACACAGATTTAAGGTTTTGGTGACTGGATTTTTTGCCTGCATGTTAAGGTGCAAATGAACACTCCTTTTGTCTTGTGACCCCATTTGTATACCGTTATACCGAGTCACTCAGAGGTTCCAAGTGAAAAAGGAGTGGTTAATAATATCAATAAAACGGTAAAGAAAAGTATAGAACAATTAAAACTCTTTAATTTAAAGTAAAAGTAAAGTAACATTTCAGAATAAAATATAAACCTTAACAACTTTACAGTCCAGACAATATTAGCATTGTTTTAATATATTGTGCAAATGAAAGAGATCTCATGTAGGCTATACATAGAGTAAAATAATGAGGTATAGTTAGATACTGTATAGTCTATAATGGCACAGATATAGCTGTGCAATGAAGATACATCTTGTATATACATAGAGCAATGTTCAGGTACATTGGATTACATATTGTTAGACATAGATATACAGTAGATATAAGTGTATATAAGTTGTATATAGAGATATAGACATTTTGTGCAAATGAATGAGATACAGTATGTCATGTATACACAGAGCCACGTTCGGGTATCAATCAGTCCTCATTTAGGGTCCGGAAGGCTTGGGGATAGTAGCTCCTCTTGAGTTGAGGCTCTCTGTGTTGGCCAGAGAAAACATACTTTTTACTCCTTACATTTAAAATGCAAACCTACAAAGTACAAAGTACAAATCTCGCAGGTCCGACCATTTTAATTAGTATATTTGTTTCTCTGGCCGAACTAACGTTAAAAGTATAGAACAATTAAAACTCTTTAATTTAAAGTAAAAGTAAAGTAACATTTCAGAATAAAATATAAACCTTAACAACTTTACAGTCCAGACAATATTAGCATTGTTTTAATATATTGTGCAAATGAAAGAGATCTCATGTAGGCTATACATAGAGTAAAATAATGAGGTATAGTTAGATACTGTATAGTCTATAATGGCACAGATATAGCTGTGCAATGAAGATACATCTTGTATATACATAGAGCAATGTTCAGGTACATTGGATTACATATTGTTAGACATAGATATACAGTAGATATAAGTGTATATAAGTTGTATATAGAGATATAGACATTTTGTGCAAATGAATGAGATACAGTATGTCATGTATACACAGAGCCACGTTCGGGTATCAATCAGTCCTCATTTAGGGTCCGGAAGGCTTGGGGATAGTAGCTCCTCTTGAGTTGAGGCTCTCTGTGTTGGCCAGAGAAAACATACTTTTTACTCCTTACATTTAAAATGCAAACCTACAAAGTACAAAGTACAAATCTCGCAGGTCCGACCATTTTAATTGGTATATTTGTTTCTCTGGCCGAACTAACGTTAACGTTATTAATCGGCGGCCACAATTTATTTAAAAACAGCAAATCCCCATCAATGGAAAATGAACCCGCCTATACCCATGCTGATTGGTCCTTGTGCAAGACTAGAAAGCGGGGGTCTTTGATTAAACACCTGCTATCAGAAGAATAGACAGTCAGAAAAAAAGTTTTAACTTTTACTTTTTAATACTTAAGTACATTTAAAAGTAGAAACTTTTTGACTTTTACTCAAGTGTGTTTTTAGCCAGATACTCTGACTTTTACTTGAGTAAGATTTTGAGACGGTACCCATACTTTCACTTAAGTATCATTTATGTGTACTTTTTTACACCCCTGGCTGTTACACTAGTAGCAGTACTTAGTATAGTAGTATCATTAGTAGTCACTCAGAGTAAGGCACTAGGTTCTGCATTGAATAACGACACTTTTTCATCTGTCTGCATTTCTTCCCAGTGCTTCTAAATGTTTAAATTCAGTTTAAAAAAAAATACTGTTTTTGTTTCAACAGCTGTTTTACTACACTGATGGCATATTAGCGGATGCAGGCGTCGCCAGTAACCTCAGTACCTACATAATCCTGAGCACAGGTGGCATCCAGGTTCTATTAGCAATCATCACGGTGAGTAGAACAACTCTATGATCATCCAACACAGTGAGTAGAATAACGTTATGATCAGTCATCACAGTGAATAGAACTGTATGATGAATCACCACAGTGAGTGGAACAACTGGGTTTTTCCTCAAAAGCAATTGTTGAAAGATATAGTATAATAAAGGCCTATACCCTTTATGGAATCAAATCAGAAGAGTTGACATAACTTGATGTAATTGTGATAGTAGCAAGTATTATAGTGTAAAGTGTTACTATAACAGTACATTTGAACTAAGAGCATGTCGTATATTCCTAATGAATATCTACTGTTAATTACAGCACAATGATGTTGCTAACTGGATGAAGGGAAAGATCACAGAGTGATAGAATGGTCTCCTCATCTGACTCCCAAAAATAGCCAGTAGAGAATAAACTTGTGCAGCCAGACAAAAGAGGAACTATGGTCCAAACTTATTTATTTTGCAGCGCGGCCAAGAGTGGATAATGCATTAGTTACATACAGGAAATGTATTTCAGCATAATACATGATTGTACAAAAGGATTGGTGAGGTAAATCACAATAGCCCTTACACGTTGGCTCTCTACATCAAGACAGTATTGCACATAAATAGTAGTCATGTTATGTTATGAAATAAGACCAATAGTACTTTGTTGCCGCCATATGGTAAACCTGGTCTAAATAGACATCTTCATATATAGTTATCACAAACTGATTATCATACAGTCTACTTACAAAGCGGCAACGTAGAAACCATGGTCGGTGGAGAGGTGGAGACCAGAAAGACCCCCTGGGTCGGGTGTGGCGGGTCTGAGCTGGCCTGCCCACCATCATTACTGTTCCAATACTTATAGGCCCAAATGACCTCCCTATCTTTCAACTGGTTCAACCAATCACCAGTATCTTCTTGTTGGGGCTGCTCTGCCCCAACATGTCCTTGTGGAGGCCGGTGTCGGTGGCCCCCTCCTTTTGGGCCGTGGCTTCTTATTGACAGAGGCCTGTCTCCTCTGAATGCATCAACCATTTCAACATTCCACCATGCACCATTTTGACTTTCCCACACATATGGTTCATGCAATGACCTATAAATCTCTGACATCCCCTCAGTACAGTCATTGCTTCTAGGCTGATATCAAACATCATAGGAGCAGCACCAACCTTTATTTACCAGACTGAATCTTTATAATATAACTGTGATTTAAAGGAAATAGCTTTATTACTTCCAGTTTTGACATTCCTAAAATGGTATTCTTCTTTGTAAGTTACTTTCTAATTTGTTACTATAATCTTGTTATTATTCCAATATTGTTTTTCATTCTAAACTAATATAATGCAATTATATTTTCTGTGACCTCTAATCTTGGTTAGCGCAGCTGTCCTTCTGCCAGTAGAATGAGTCACCGTTTCCTGTGAGGTGTGCCTCTATTTTCATAGTCTTGGTTCTCCCCTGAGGGCTTTTTATGACCTGCAACTGTTGTTCTCTAATCCAGTTTTCAACATCGAGGAGGTCTGATGACTTCAGACCTTTTAACATTTCCTTAATAGGGCTTGTGTTGATCTAGCATTAACCCAGTATAGTCATTGCTCCTTAGGTTAATACCATTCAGTCCACAAGAGCCAGCCCCAAACCCCATCCACCAAACTGACACTTTGTATTACTCTATGAAAGGAACCAGCTTTGGCATTCCTAAAATGCTAATCTATTATTGTATAGATTCAACCACATTTGTCTTGTCTCACAGAGGCATCTCCGCTTTCAGCCTCTCGTGCTGTGCTCAACCGTCACATGTCTAGAAGGTGTTTGGTTCTTGGGGGTTTGGAATGGCTCTTGAACAACTGTGTAAACAACCTTATCATTAGAGAGGTTGTGCCTTAAGGTTTCCTCCGGAATGTACTCTGAGAGTCTATGTAATGCATGAATTACCATTACCACAGATATTTTCAGTTTTCAGGGTTGTTCTAACATTTTGATTATGAAATCTCAGTCAAGGGTACCACAAGCAGATTCCCAACATTGTTTGAAGTAATGTTAAGTAAGTTCCCCAATGTTAAATACCTTCCCCAACACTAAGTCATGTCCACAGTGTTAAGTACCCTACCTAACACTAAGTAACTTACCTAACCTTCCCCAACAATAAGTAATTTCCACAGTGTTAAGTAACTTACCTAACACTAAATAACCTACCTAACCTTCCCAACACTAAGTCATCTCCACAGTGTTAAGTAACTTACCTAACCTCCCCAACACTAAGTCATCTACACAGTGTTAAGTAACCTACCTAACCTCCCCAACACTAAGTCATCTACACAGTGTTAAGTAACTTACCTAACCTTCCCACCTGGCTGGTGTGTCTTCCTACAGGGGTTTGTGATTGAGCATGTGGGAAGAAGACTCCTCATTATAACAGGTTTTGGTGGAATGGCCGTGTGCTATGCTCTTCTCACAGTCTTCCTCAATATCCAAGTAAGTCACTATTGGCTACACAACACTCACTCACTCACACACACACACACACACACACACACACACGCACGCACGCACGCACGCACGCACGCACGCACGCACGCACGCACGCACGCACGCACGCACACACACACACACACACACACACACACACACACACACACACACACACACACACACACACACACACACACACACACACACACACACACACACACACACACACACACACACACACACACACACACACACACACACACACACACACACACACACACACACACACACACACACACACACACACACACACACACACACACACACACACACACACGCGCACACACACACACACACACACTTTAACATTAACTTTAGACACTTTGATTGTCCACCCATTGCAGTTCACTATGCCGTCTGGCTCTACTAAAGCAGCATCTTCCACTGCCAATGTTTCTGAACAGATCGCTTTGGCCACATAGAGAATGAATCCGTTATGCCTCAATCTGCTCAATTAGTTTAATGTTGCTTTGCGGTGGAAGTTCCCGTTAGTGAAAATGTAAAGGCAAATGTTAAACAATTACAAAACAATTGTAATAAAATGGTGGTTTACAGATATGAATCGCTCTACATTCATTAGCCCATTGGGTTTTATATAATGTGGTGTATTTGTGTTTCGTGTGACGTGTGTGGATCTCTTTTCGAAACTGTTTGAGCTCTATTGCCTCCTGTCGACAGTGGGTCAGGAGGTAGTCTGGTAATCGGAAGGTTCCCGGTTCGATTCCCACTCCTCCTGGGCAGCGTGTCGAAGTGTCCTTGAGCAAGACACTTAACCCCTAACTGCTCCCGATGAGCAGGTCGGCACCTTGCATGGTCACCTCCGCCATCGGTGTGTGAATGTGTGAGTGAATGGGTGAATGTGAGGAACACAATTGTAAACCACTTTGGATAAAAGCTGTTATATAAATGCACCATTTATATCACCGTCCCTAACAACTTGCTGGTCTGCCAAGGACCTTTTATTTCATGTTTCATGAATCTGACAGTTGTCTTTCTCCTACAGGACAGAGCCTCATGGATTCCTTACCTCAGCTTCATTTGCATTCTGGCCGTCATCGCCTTCTTCACACTTGGGCCAGGTATAGGCAAAGATTATTTATTTACCCCATCTTTCTCTCTCTCTCGGAATCTATAATAACTATAACTTATATATGAATCTTAATATCTTAGCTCTGAGGTGATGTTGGAGGTTGTTCCCAACAGCATCTAGAGCCAACAGGACAGGTGGTTACTCTTAACCCAGTCATCTAGAGCCAACAGGAGAGGTGGTTACTCTTAACCCAGTCATCTAGAGCCAACAGGAGAGGTGGTTACTCTTAACCCAGTCATCTAGAGCCAACAGGAGAGGTGGTTACTCTTAACCCAGTCATCTAGAGCCAACAGGAGAGGTGGTTACTCTTAACCCAGTCATCTAGAGCCAACAGGAGAGGTGGTTACTCTTAACCCAGTCATCTAGAGCCAACAGGAGAGGTGGTTACTCTTAACCCAGTCATCTAGAGCCAACAGGAGAGGTGGTTACTCTTAACCCATGTCATCTAGAGCCAACATGACAGGTGGTTACTCTTAACCCAGTCATCTAGAGCCAACAGGAGAGGTGGTTACTCTTAACCCAGTCATCTAGAGCCAACAGGACAGGTGGTTACTCTTAACCCAGTCATCTAGAGCCAACAGGACAGGTGGTTACTCTTAACCCAGTCATCTAGAGCCAACAGGACAGGTGGTTACTCTTAACCCAGTCATCTAGAGCAGTGTTTCTCAACTGGTGGGTCGCGACCCAAAAGTGGGTCGCGGGGTCATTTTGATTGGGTCGCGGATGTGTGTGTAAAAAAAAAAAAAAAAAAAAAAAAATATTTAATTTGAATTTTTTTGTTTATATATATATAATTTTTTTTGCTACCTATCTTTGTGGAAGTGGCTTAAGACAAAGCAGAGGAACAGATTGGACATTGAGCATGACCTCAGAGTTGCTTTGTCTACCATCACCCCAGACTGCTAAGAAGGATATATTATTTATTATTATTATTTTATTTCATTGTGTTTTTAGCCCTAGTTGCACTTTTGTTGCAACCCCAGTTATCCCATTAGTTCCCCCAAACTTAGGTCTGTTATGTTAAGCTAATAAATCTGCTAAGAAGCATATATTATTTATTATTATTTTATTTCATTGGGTTTTTAGCCCTAGTTGCACTTTTCATGTTTTTAACAATGCATGAAAGATTGTGTATTACTGCAAAAAAAATAAAAAATCACAGTGGTTAAGAAATTTGGGTCGCGACTTAATGACTAAGGAAAATGTTGGGTCCCGAGGCTAGACCAGTTGAGAACCACTGATCTAGAGCCAACAGGACAGGTGGTTACTCTTAACCCAGTCATCTAGAACAAATGGCTAAACTGTGACATTTTCTTTTTCAAGTTGTGCCCCTATGCTTAATGTTTTTCACTAATGGCAGGCTTATTTATCTTTCTTTCAATAATATATGGTTAGGTTCATATGACAAACAAGTGTATTTAAGGCATAGGGATAGGTATAAACAACAATACAATAGTTCTAGTTTACAATGTGGATGCAGTGAGTGCAAAGTGGCAGGAGGAGCAATGATAAATATAGCTCTAGAGACTATTAACAATCACAGAATGGGTGTAGTCAAGTGTGTGCGAATCAGCTGCAGACAAGAAAATCGAAATAGCACTAAATTACTAGAAGTCTGGATAGTGACAGTATAACAATCACAGTGTGGTTGTAGTGTGTGCAAGGTGACAGCAGAAACACACAGGCCGTTACGTTATTTGTTCATGAGCCCTGCTGGTCCGAGCCCTTAGACTACGGCGCCGTTTACAGTCCGTCGTTGGGGCCTTTGATAATCCTGCGGGCTTTGCTGACACACCATCTGTTGTCATGTCCTGGGTGGAGGGAAACTCACATCTGCTGATGCTCTGGGCGAACAGTACGAACAGTACGACCCTCGGTAGTGATGCACGATTACTTTTGCTTTGTGGGAATTTGAAATGAGTTATTATTTGTGTGCTTATGTTCACATCTATCTTGTTTTGTCTGATTATAACCCTTGTTTTTATTCGTTTTTCTTTGAACTTCTACTTTGTATGTTGTATGTTTTGTAAGTCAGACCCCAGGTAGACTAGTCGGCACTCTTTGCATCAACTAATGGGGATCCTAATAAACTAAACTAAACTATACCTGTATATATAACTGAAATCCAATCCACATATTAGATCAAAACAAAACAAAGCGCAGTACCATGCTGTCATCTTTTGCTTAGAGGTTGCTGTTTGACAACACACATATCAACATTAAAATCTCAACTGAAAACCCATCTGTTCAAACTAGCATATTCACTGTACTGGTCCAGACACTGAACAGAAACTGCTATCTCTGTCTCTCCTCTCCCAGCTATTGCTTTCATTCTGACCGGTGAGCTTTTTGAACAATCATACCGACCCGCGGCCTTCATGATCGGTGGAGTTCTGACCTGGCTCTCCAACTTCATAGTGGGACTGGTGTTCCCTTACATTCAGGTGTGTGTGCGTCGGATTTGGGTATATTGTAGCGATGGGCATTTCAACTAATTGAATAGTCGAGTGCTCTTAACACGTAAAAAAACAAGAACACATTAACTCATTCAGCGCCGGAGGCCTAGAGCATCTTAGTTCCTATCACGCCAACGCTCTAAAAGATAGGAATAGGTGGCAGTGTTTGCAGGGCTATATATTCTATATTATAGCTATGGATACAATACTATGGCACATTTGACATCAACTATCTATCGTTCAATATGTGAAAAAGAATAAATGTTTTCGTCAATACGTTTGCGTGTTATACCGTGGTGAATATAAGTATAGTTTTAGAGTGATCCTGTCTAATCCCAGAAAACTACGATATGCAGCAAAACATGAATTTCACTAAAAGCGGGGCCATTTCTCGCCTGGACACGCTACTATTTCCAAATCAAATGTATATAATAGGTATTATGTTTCCTCATGAATGCATGAAAGGGGGGGGGGGGGGTAGTTTTTTTTATGCTTTGATCGTCACCAACAGCATACGTTGTGGAGTAACGTTACACGTGAAATCATAGCTGGATCAAAGCAGGATTGATATAATTTAATCCTTACCTTCACTAGGAGGTACCCCAAAAAGAATAATCCAATTGTCTGATCGCGAGTCCAAGTACTGGTGTCCATCGTGTCGCCAACATAATCCACCACAACAGATGCATCAGTGGCATTTGACGCTTCTCAATGTGATCGGGATACCCGCTCGCCTCGCCTAACAGAGAAAAGTGCGCCTGGAGACATTTGATAGTTGCACAGGCCAAGATATAAGGTTTCAAAGGGTGCTCGATACTGCCACCTGGGAGGATGCGGCTGGTATTTGCACTTTGGCATTCTCAGGATGATTCCGCATGTTAACCCCGAGTAACCCGACTATACTCGGGTCTGGCGCTGAGCGGTCGGCAAGATAACCCGACTATCCTCGGGTCTGGCGCTGATTGAGTTAAAAAAAATTATTAGCACGTGTGTGAAATTTGTATTGTGACTAACCTTGATGTGTGAACGATAGTACAGTAGTAGATTGTGTATTTCATTACTGTTAGTTACCACATCAAAATTGTAATCTGTAACATATTCTGTTTTCTTGATAACATAATGATAATGTATGTGTTCCTGGTGATCTGTGTGGTGTATTGTGTTTGCTCAGGAAGTCCTGCAGACCTACTGTATGTGTTCCTGGTGTTTCTGATGATCTGTGTGGTGTATTGTGTTCATGCAGGAGGCACTGCAGACCTATGTGTTCCTGGTGTTCACGGTGATCTGCTTGCTGTGCGCCATCTATCTCTTCATCGTCCTCCCAGAGACCAAAAACAAGACCTTTGTAGAGATCAGCCACAGCTTTGCTAAGAGAAACAACTTCCCTGACCGAGCAGGACCTGGATCTAACCAGGTTGATGGAGAAATCGGCAATGTTGGACAAACTTCTGTATCATCTGTGTAATTTGGTACCATCCTGTACCGTCGATTCAAATTCATATAAAACGTTCAGACTAGATGTTGCAGATCAAATATGACTCCAGATCCAGCAATAGCATGGCAATCGTATCGTTAAAAATGTAAACATTTTAGGTTCAACTTTAGGTAGAAAAGAGAAGAACCGCCATCTTGTACATGCACACGCAGGGGCGTAGCTGGGGGGGGGGGGGGGTAGCTTAGGATGATTCCAAGGGCCCAGCACTGGGGGGGGGCCCAACATTTTTTTTTTTTTTTTTTTTTTTAGACATCACTCAGGTGTATGATTGATGCTCTCATTGATACTGTTTGTTTCTGAAGTGTGTGTGTGTGTGTGTGTGTGTGTGTGTGTGTGTGTGTGTGTGTGTGTGTGAGATATATAGAGAGAGGGGGGGTGAGAGAGATGAGGAAGGGGCAAGAGAGAAAGAGAGCTGGGAGAGTGTGTGAGAGAGAGGGGGGGGGGGTGATTACTCAGCCCTTGTGTGGGTGAATGTAAGAAGTTCCTAACGTTTTCTTTCCCCTATTGTTTCATGCACACTTTATTCATTGTTTTAAATTATTATTTTCTTTTAAGTTATTTTGTGCATCACTCTGTTTTGAATTTGATGCAAATTTGCAATGCATGAGGGTCATCCTTTTGTGTTAAATGGCTGCATAAAGCAAGCATTTGTTGACTCGCATGTTGATAAGAGTATTAAAACTTGGAACTTGAAAAAGATCTGTTTAAGGTAGAAAAAAAAAGAGAAAAGAAATGTGATTCAGACTGTCCAGGTCCGCTCCCACCACAGAGCTTGCTTTTTTGACCAGTTTGTTTATTTTGTGTGTGTTGGTGTTGCCCCCCCAGCATACCACAGCGCAGAAGAGGGCACCAGCAACCACAGACTGGTAGAACATCTGCAGCAGTTTGCTGCAGACATTAAAAGACCTGAGCCTTCTCAGGAAGAACAGTCTGCTCTGTCCCTTCCTGTAGAGGGCCTCGATGTTGTTCGTCCAGTCCAGTTTACTATCACTTGACCCAGGGTTGTTCCCAGCCTAGTGCGACTCAAGGTTCTTTGGTAGACTATTGCATTGGTCCATTCATTGAAGATGAACACAATGCGACATCCTTTACTAGGCTCACCCACCAACAGTGCAGGTGCTGAACTGCTGATCCGAATGTATAGGTAAAAACCATATTATGCGTTTTCATGAATAAATAAATGTCGCGCGCTCGCATTAATTGGGGGCCCAATAATACTTTCTTTCATGGGGCCCAGAATCTACAGCTACGTCCCTGTGCACACGCACACGCACATGTACATGGACATGTTCTGTTTCAGAACTGAGAGGACTACTGTAGAATGAAGCTTATTTGGGTATAAAAACTCAAACAAAGTTTCCACCAAATCAGCCCTCTATTCATTGTTTACGGAGTTAGGACAGTTAGGACAGCCGAAACCCGTCCAATATTTCGCCGTCGACTAAAGACGCACTTCTTCAACCATTATCTGAAAAATAAATAAAAAGAATAAAAAAATAAAGAATCTAACCCTAACTAACCTTACTGTCATGCACTTGTCCTAATAAACTAACCTACACTCAGGAGTGTAAAAAGTATCTGGCTAAAAACACACTTGAGTAAAATTCAAAATGTTTCTAAAAAATATCCCTGCTTTCTAGCTTTCTACAGATAAAAGTAACGTTACAAAATGGATAAACCATTTGCACACAGAAAACGTGGTTACAATAGGCTTCACCATAGCCCTTAGGTACCTGTAGGTAGCAGCTAGGTTCCTTACCGGCACCAAAAAGAGAGAACACATTTCACTGGTTCTAGCCTCCCTACACTGGCTCCCACTTAGAATAGACTTCAGAATCCTCCTCTTGACCTGTAAGGCACAGCCCTATTCTATCCATTCTACAATCTGTTAATAAAAGTTTCAATCAATCAAATTTGATTGATTGAAAATTTGATTCACACACTGTTGTCTAAAATAGATCATCCTGAAACCAATCACATGCACCACTATCAATACCAATGCTAGATAACCTTTTTAAAAGCAGGTGATGATCAATTGTATCAAAGGCTTTTTGACATATTTATAAAGAGAGCAGCACAGTGTTTCCTCTTATTTAACCCTTGTGGCTTCCTAAGGATTGTGACACGCACTGGGCTTAAGAGATGAAATGATACATCATGTTTAAAGCCATATAATTTTAACTGTTTACTATTTTTAAAAAATGTTTTCCCCATGATTAACATTAATAGCCCAATCTCAAGATATCTGTAACAAATTACAAATATTTCCGAATTTTAACCACTTATATTTGTGTTCGTTTGATACCATGTCTGTTTTTATTGAAAAAAATTCATATTCATATCCATATTCATCATATTTCTATAAATTTTAGACACCATATTACAGCGTGTGAAAAATGGACAAAATTCCTGTGAGTAAGAATCTGCCATTATAAAAAAGAAAGGTTGACTATTTCGGTCAGAAATAGCGGTCAGAAATAGCCATTAGTAAGCGTTAGTAAGCACCGGTTATTACTAATCTATTACTAAAAGGTATGTATTGTATGTATTTTGAATGCCTGGTGTAATTATTCTGTTTATTTATCGATATATGATGTGAAAATGAGAGATTAGAGATAAAAAAAAATAAAAATGTAGACTTGCGGTTTTATGGCGGTTTTATGGCGGTTTTATTAACATGGAAGTGGATGGAGTAGAAAACATGACCAGGTCCCCCGTAGGTACTAAACACTATAACTATTTTTTTAGAGTGTTTCAAATTATAAGCTTTTGACACAATGAACATATATGTGAAATGAAGATATTTTCCCAATTTCATGAAATAATAATAAACACAGACACCGCTGTGCTCACACACACACACACACACAAAATATTTCAAAAAAGTAGTTTTCATGACCAGGGAGCCACAAGGGTAGCAGAAATTACATCATTAGTGTAATCAATGTGGTGGCTGAAACTGCTGTGATTGACTCTGAATCCAGATGGATGTGGACTTAGTATTGAGTGATTTTGCCAAGCAAGGCACCCTGGAAATAGGACAGCAGTTGTCCAAATGATCCCAAATGATCGTTTGTGCAGGGGAATCACCATGGCAGATTTCCAAACTAGAGGGAAACACAAAGTGGCAACAATGGAGATGTAAAAAAAAAAAGGAAAGGAAAAAAAAAAAGTGTCCTCCATTTTGGGCGGACCTCATTGTCCTCCATTGGGGCGCACCTCTGCATAGTTCTTAATCAGCTGAGAGATCCGGATCACTTTGATGTCACCTGGCTGTTTGTCATAGTCTGACCACAGATACTCAGCAGATAAGACTTTGGCGGGCTTGTTGTATAACAGATACCTATAGTCAGACAAACAGACAGACATATAGATTGATTAGATTACATATTACATGTATTGTCATTGCAAGCACTAGCATTAAAGTGGATCTAATGGTCTAGTTGTTATAAAGTTGAAGTTGGCTGCTTGACAAAGGACAAGCAGAAATTATTATTAGATTCAAAAATCTTTTTTTTTATTAAATGTATTGTCTCTAAGTAGCCTACAGAGTACAACCAAATTAAGTTGGCATCTACCCAGAGTGCAAAGTAGCAGTAAAGTGCATTGCAGTATACAGTATAACATGTGAATATGTGCAGTATATGAAGCTACAGAGTAAATACATTTACATTTAGTCATTTAGCTGACGCTTTTATCCAAAGCGACTTACAAGTTCTGTACGACAAGTCATCAGGAAGGGCACAACTCTATCAGCTGAGTAACAATGTTCATCAAAGTGTTGAGTGCTACAGTGTAGGTTAGTTTATTAGGACAAGTGCATGACAGTAAGGTTAGTTAGGGTTAGATATCTTAAAATCAGATAATGGTTGAAGAAGTGGGTCTTTAGTCGACGGTGAAAGATTGGACGTGATTCGGCTGTCCTAACTGGGGTGGGTAATTCATTCCACCATTGTGGGGCAAGGACTGAGAATAGGCGGCTTCTCCTTGATGACCCTCCCGGAGCTCGGATAGGAGTAGGTCTGAGGCGGCCAGAAGATGCAGAGCGTAGGGGTCTTGAGGGTGTGTAGTTGGAGACCATTGACCGGAGGTAGGAGGGAGCGGTTCCCTTTGCCGCACAGTATGCTAGGTCGAGGGCCTTGAAGCGGATTCGTGCAGCAATGGGGAGCCAGTGCAGGTCTCTAAGAAGTGGGGTGACATGGGCCGACTTCGGTAGGTTTGAGATCAGGCGGGCCGCTGCGTTCTGAATGAGTTGAAGAGGCTTGGTGGCAGTGGCCGGGAGGCCAGCGAGCAGTGCGTTGCAGTAGTCGAGGCGGGAGATGACTGTTGATTGGACGAGGAGTTGGGTGGCTTCTTTTGTCAGGAAGGGGCGGATCCTTCTGACGTTGCTCAGGAGGAATCTGCAGGTTCTGGTTGTCGCTGCGATGTGAGCAGAGAAGTTCAACTGGTTGTCGAGGACAACACCAAGGTTCTTGGCGGTCGGGCACGCGGTCATAGCTGCATTCTCGACTGTCACAAGTATCTCCGTTGTTTATGACCGACCTCTGCCTGAACTACCTGAACATTCTTATAATAAAATACCCGTATTTTGGGTTATACCAAGACCTGTCTGCATTGTCTCTGTGTCTGCATATTGGGTTCAACACGCTCAGCCGTGACATATACAGTGTGTACATTTACATTTACATTTAGTCATTTAGCTGACACTTTTATCCAAAGCGACTTACAAGTTCTGTACGACAGGTCATCAGGAAGGGCACAACTCTATCAGCTGAGTAACAATGTTCATCAAAGTGTTGAGTGCTACAGTGTAGGTTAGTATGTAACAAACTCAACAAGTCTTTTTAGAATCATTTCAGAGTTTAAAAATACATATTAGGTTGCTTTTATGACAACGTTTTACTGTTGTGGGGTTGCCCCATTGTATTGAATTGCACCTTGAATAACATAATGTATAAAGAAGTATAAAGATTTGAAAGTGAAGCATAGTAATTAGAAAGTGAAATGTAGTTATTAAGTGAAACACAATAATGAAGATGTGAAAGGGAAAAAGCTCTGAACTAGGGCTGTTGCTCAGTGTCCTCATGGTTTCCATGTCAAGGTAATCTTCTAGCCCAGTGGTTCTCAACCTTTTTACACCAAGTACCACCTGAGAACGTAGCTGGCTCTCCAAGTATGACCGACGTTAAAAAAACAGTCTATTCAACTATGCACAGTTCACACAGGGGCAAATGTATTCCTAATAACATTATTTATTGTTAACTTTTGTCAGACACAGCCACAATGTACAAAGGGGTAGCACTAGAACTAGCAAACTCTTCCACTGTATTTCAGCAAATGTACTTAATTCAAACATACTGGGGGGTCTGGGGGTCCCCCACCAGGATTTATTTGGTTACAAAGACTTAATTTCCTGCATTCTGGTGCAGGATTTTTATTTTATTTGCCCCTTTAAATGCCAGTGTTTGTGATGGGCATCACAAATTATTGTAAAAAAAACACACAAATAGTGAAATATTTTCAATATATCAAATGCAAAGTCGATTTTTCTGGGGGGGATTATTACAGGCTAGCATGTGTCAATGATTAGCAACAACACTGATGTTGATGGACAACAACTCTTTTTAGAAATGTGGGAGTATTTCATTTTTTATCTGACATTACAAAAATAATTTGAAATCTGGGGCTGAAGTTGAATAAAAGATGTATGACTGTTTAGACTCCATTACTCTCTGTCACAGTGATCTCCTGGTTGTTCCCCACCAGCAGGAGGCCCAAGTACCACCGGTGGTACGCGTACCACAGGTTGAGAACCACTGTTCTAGCGAGATATTTAATCCTTGCCCAATAACTTGATGGCCATGTTGTCCCTGGACATTTGCTGGTCTAATTCACAGCCCAAGGAATTCACCATACTTTTAGCATTAAAACCCATAGCCTTGGGCTTAAAGAGAGATATTTTGTGGTGGTTTATTGTTTCTAATGCTTTCTGGAGATCCAGTAAAAACCATTCCACAATAATTGCCTTTGTCCATTTCTTTTTTGATGTAGTCAGTCATATAAAGGAAGTACAATATGGTAATGAGGAAGGGCATAGTGGTACTTTACTTGTTGAGGTGACTCTCCTCCTGCCAAACTGCCTCAATCTTATTTTTGGCGTCAACCTCCGACTGCTCGTAACAGTACCTGGGGACAGAATGGCATTGGAACCTTACAGTCTCAATAGTTCCCAATGTGTCCTCACAAATTGCAAGATAATTAAATGGAACCACACCTTTTCGGGTTTGGACCATTTGTAGCGATCATTTGAAAGAAAAGTTAATAAATAAATGGTGCATTTATATAGCGTTTTTACACAAATCGCTTTACAATTTTGTTCCTCACATTCACCCATTCACACACCGATGGCGGAGGTTGTCTGGTAATCCGGAGGTTCCCAGTTTGATTCCCGCTCCTCCCAGACCGTGTGTCGAAGTGTCCTTGAGCAAGACACTTAAGCCCTAATTGCTCCCGATGAGCAGGTTGGCACCTCGCATGGTCGCCTCCGCCGTCGGTGTGTGAATGTGTGAGTGAACGGGTAATATGTGAGGAACAAATTGTAAAGCGCTTTGGATAAAAGCTGATATATAAATGCACCATTTACTATTTTAAGCCCATTGTACTCAGATGTTTGATAGATTACTCCTGCTGTATATACTGTACAATGAAGTGGAAACGATATGGTGACTTGACTTCAAAGGAGTTTGTTACCTGACCAGTTTGTACATGTCCTCCAGGTGGCCCCCCCAGACGGCTGCTGTGTAGTAGTAGTCCCCCTCTCCTGCAGGGATGTAGGCCTGGGACCGCTCACGCCGCTCATAAGGGAAGGAATCCCTAGCGAATCCCTAGAGGCATACAAATATATTTACAAAAATGTAAAGACTAACTAAAGAACTAAATAACTAAAACGACCAATACTACTACTACTATTACTACTACTACTACTACTACTACTACTACTACTACTACTACTACTACTACTACTACTACAACTACTACTACTACTACTACTACTACTACTACTACTACTACTACTACTACTACTACAACTACTACTACTACTTAGGGACGGGCGTGAGTAATTAATCGATTACTCGTAGCTATGAGAAAAATCTATCTTAAATTATTAATAATTGTTATGAAAAAAAAGAATATTTAAAAAATTATTATATATATTATTTGTTTCACATGTATAATAATAATAATAATAGATCAAATTTATATAGCGCCTTTCTAGAACCCAAGGTCGCTTACATGTATGTGTAAGATTATAACTGTTTGTTGGTTTCCTTAAACATATACGTGAATGAACCAAATTAAGTAAAAAAAAAAAAAAAAAAAAAAATTCAAATATATATATAGCTATATATATATATATTTTTTTTTTCATCCCCCCCCCCCCCCTTTTCGAGTAATACACGATCACTCGAGTATAGCATGCGATCAATCGATCTGGATTTTTCTTTAAAATGCCCATCCCTACTACTACTACTACTACTACTACTACTACAACTACTTATTAATAATTTATTATTTTAATTGTTTTTGCCTTTCTCTCTTTCCCTGCCGTCCCCCAATTTCTTTGTGTTATGCCAATTCCCTTTCTGGTCATTGCAAGGACTCCTCCAGCGCCTACTTTTCACCTGACAGCAAGGAGTTTCACTCGGAGAATGTAACGTGTCCACAGGTCCCCTCCCTGCTGAACAGGCACCACGACTGACCAGTAGGAGTCGCTGTTTTCAACTACCAGGACTCATACCCCACCAGCTTCCCACCCGACTGACCAAGCCAGAGGTACCGCTGACAGCTCATGGATTCTAACCCAGAGTCTCTACGCTACTCAGCCGCTCCACTACTACTACTTTTCAGTAAGGGATGATTAGGTGGCCTTGATGTCAGAGACCTGATTGGGAATTTGGCCAGGAATGTCGGGGAACCCCCTACTCTTTGCGATAGGTGTCCTGGGTTCTTTAACGACCGAGATTCAGTCAGGACTTAAGAATGCAGTTAATTGCTAGTAGTGGGTAATTGCTAAAGTAAAAATGCTTGTTGAATAATGAGAAAGACTGCATACAAAGGAGGTACTGTATGTGCCTTGCCTTGGCGAGCATGCGATTCTTGAGTCTGCACCTGTGTCATCAACGTCTATTATTACGCTCCATGAAGCACTGTTAGTATAAACCAGTAATTTTTATTTTATTTGACTGAATGCATGTTATTTGATCTGACGGGTAAAAAAACATGCCTATCCTTGTTTGTTTGAAAATGTTACAAGATCACTATATGGTAGATTAGCAAACACGCTCATTGTTATAGTTCAGGGAGCAAGCGAGACAACCAGGCTAATGCAAACCACCAGCGTAGCACCAGCTTGTTCTCCTCATCGTTGCTAATTGACCATGTTACACAAAAAGGCTACTCAATAACGATAACGAGAGTAAATGTAATGAATTACTTTCCACCTTCAAAATTGTGTACAACATGGGCTACTTCACCTGTGTGACTGACTACTATTGCTGCTACTGTCACTGGGACAAAACACAGATTGGGTCATTGGGACCAAATCGTATCAACTAGGTGTCCCTGGGACAAATTTAATTTCTTTGTATTTTTAGCATTTTTACAGCTTTTTTCATGTCACGCAGGACCGATGGAGGAGAGGGCGAGCGGGAGGAGATGTGGGGAAGACATGTGACAAATATCACCGGGAGCGGGAGGGCGAACCGGATGTAGGTGTGCGAGGCACTATGCGGTGCGCCACGCGGGGGCGCCCTCTGGGACTCATTTGTATCAGATGTGGATTGTTCTCTGGGTCCTTGACAAGAAAAAGTTTTGGAATGCCTTCTTGTAGAATAAGAGGTACACAAATGATAACAAAAACAACAATAATACTACTAATAATAATGATAATAACAACAATAATACTAATAGTAAGTAAGTAGAGATTAACTCATAATATGGATATTTTAGAACGACCTTGTAGTACCCACGATGAAGGACTGCAGACAGGCGGCTGAGAGATTCTGCGCCAAATCGGTCGTAGAAGACGCTGTCAATGTCCATCATGAAGAGATAGTCAGCCTCACCGCGGATCTGAGGAAAAGAACACAAGACGAGATTAGTCGAGATGATAAATTCAGATTTTCAGCTGCCTTTCTTTATTCAAACTAAAAAAAGAAAATGTCCCCAAAGGTCGTCTCTGCTTAGCCTTGTTATGAGTTCACCTGTATTCATGAGTATTAGCTGAGCCTGTTGATATCTTGGTCGGAAACTGTGGAGTATGTATGTATGTTCTAGATTTTGAATATGATTCAGCCGAAGGAGAAGAAGTCCTTGCTAGCGTGAAAGACACTTATAACAGGGGCGACAGTGGCGCAGGAGGTGGTCGTCTGGTAATCTGAAGGTTCCCAGGTTTGTTTCCCGCTCCTCCCGGGCAGCGTGTCGATGTGTCCTTGAGCAAGACACCTAATTGCTCCCGATGAGCAGATCGGCACCTAGCATGGTCGCCTCCGCCGTCGGTGTGTCATGTGGCGTCTCTACTTTTCGTAGCTCCATTTCTGCAGACCCCTCTCTGATTGGTTGAGCTCCATTTCTGCAGACCCCTCTCTGATTGGCCGAGCGTGCGCATGCGCATGAGCCGCGACAAGCGCCTCTAGCCAGGAATCGAAACTCCGTTAAGCTCCAGAGAGAGAGGCTGAAACCCCACAGTTCTTGCCTGACGGATGGGAGCCGAATCCCGGATCCGAGTTTTCTCATGAATACCCCCAAAACATGGAGGTCGCGAACGCAATTTATACGCATGGAAGTATTGATTACGCCATAACGAATCATTAAAAAAATATACCGTTAACTGGAATATGTTGTGTGTGCCTTTACACATATGTTGGATTATGTAATTGGTTTGTCATTAAAAACCAATAATAATCGCTCGCATCGCCGGCTTCGCTGACCAGAGCTCTCTCATTCAAAGTTTTAATTGCAGCCTGGAACATACATGTTTTGGAACAAATGTGTAACTAGACAGATATAACATTTATATTAATTAGCCCAGTTAATGCCTTAAGAGAAAGAGTCTGGTGGTCAATGTCGGATTGCTACGGAAATGTTGTGTCTTACTAATAATAACTAATTCCTTGGTCAATAGAAGTCTCTGTGATACTTTCTGAATATGATTTGGGAACATCAAATGGGCAGGGTTATAATAGAAGAAAGACAGTGTAAACAATATAATTAACTCTGAATATAATAATGAGGAAAAAGAAACAGGATACACAACAAGGTGCATGAGATGAGGTGGGGGAGTCATGTCATGGTACAGTTACAGTAAGTGGGGAGTGCGTCATGGTACAGTTACAGTAAGTGGGGAGTGTAAACACTAAACAGTGATTCAACCCCCCTCAATGTACAGTTTCTGACAGCTGGGCTGTGTTGAACTTGTCACGTGAAATAACGTTATGTGAATAAACCGCGAAATAACATAACGTTACAATGTACAGTTTCTGACAGCTGGCTGTGTTGTGAAATGTGCATAACGGCATGAATAAACCGCGAAGTCACGCGAAATAACGTTATACGCGAATCTGGTAGTACATTTCTTTTTATCTTCTTGATAATGATAACATTACATCCGCCTTTTACCGCGTGACGAGCTAAAACAATCAGAGGGGGGCTTCGCTCAACCAATCAGAGAGGGGTCTGCAGAAATGGAGCTCAACCAATCAGAGAGGGGTCTGCTGAAGCGTGTGAGTGAGTGGGTAGAATGTGAGGAACAGATTGTAAAGCGCTTTAGATAAAAGCTGCTATATGAATGCAGCCATTTATAACATTGGTGGCGATTGGATGGATAACAGGATGAACTCTACCGGACGATGGGATAGGAAAAGTGCAGAGAGACATTTCATCTGCGTGTGTTCCTGTGTGTCGCCCATCTCGCATGTGTGTCTGTGTTAATCATCTAATATGCATGACAAATAAAGACAGGCACACCTGTATAGGGAGGTGTAGTCTGACGTCACTGGTTGTTCCACCCGTATAGGGATTTATCATTGGGAAAATGGATTATCGGCTATTGTAACAATTCTGCCGCATGGACATTGGCAAGCTTTCCATTTTTGCACAAAATGAGTTCCCTTCTACCACTAACATTATAGTTTAAGCATTTTTGGTTGAAATAAAGGTAGTTATAAGGTTTTTAATGTCATAAAAAAAAAAAAATTACCAGTAGGCAGCCGCATCCTGTTAGGCCTAATCCCCATCACGGCCAGCTGATACCAAGCTAGCTAGCTAACGTTAACGTTACCCCGCTAAACGTACTAGACGTCAGCATTATGTCTACTGTCGTGAACCATTTAAAATCGGGGCATGTAGAGGAGTTTCGGGAACGAGTCAAATGTGCAGGTCCTCTTCTCAGACCTGTGGGGCAAGCACTGCACACGCATCATGCCGGCTAGCAAGCTAGCTAGCTACACGTCACGGCCCGTTGATACCACGATAACTAACGTTACAAGCTCAAAAACCTTATAACTACTACTACTGTCGTGTCCATAAGTTCCCTGGCAGAATACTTTGTTTGTGAGGACAAAAGTATACAAAGAGGAGAGAACCCTTTTAAATCGGGGCATGTTAGAGGAGTTTCGGGAATGCCGGCTAGCAAGCTAGCTAGCTACTAACGTCATGTAAAAAACAATAACGTTATAAACTATACACAATATGTACAACGAATCAATGATTTACATTAGTATTTACAGTGATTTAATATGCAGCGAAATGTTATACGATTTAAAATATAAATACAAATATGGTAACATGGTTGTTGCTTTTTAAAATGGTGGTTGGCTTTAGAGATGAATGGTTATGATCACCAGAGAGATACTAGCCACAGATTCAGGGTCAGTTATTTTCCCATTGTACGAATTGTTAAGCTTATGGAATGTAAGGGAAATCTGATCCTAGGTCTGTGACTAAAGGCAGGAGGCTACGCTGTGGTGACGTCAGTCAGCAGCGCCAAATAGCAGTGTAGTTTCCCAGCGAACTAAAACATAAACGTTGTAATTTTGCTACCTTTACGATTAATTGCGAATATTTTCATGTTGGGGGACCCTGATGGAAACAAGACAAACGTCTTTTTCAGGTCTGCATCCCCTTAACAATTGTGTGTATTGAGCCGTACTGTATTGTACCCATTCTGCAATCTGTTAAATAAAGTTTTCATTCATTCATTAATTCATTCAGCTATAGATTGTGGATAAATACGCACAGAAAGGTACACCATGCCAACGTTAATCCTTTATTTATCTAAAACGAGCCAATTTAGAAATGGTCAATGGGGAAATACATTAAGTGGAACAGAGGGTGGAACAGGAAAAAACGAAAATGACGTAACCACTACACCTCCCTATTGGCACTCAGCTAATTGGGTCTGTGTCTGTACCATCTTGGCCTGAGGCCGCGCCGGGGAGAGCCACAGGAAAAGCCTCTTTGTTCCGCGGCTGAACATTTTTCAAGGTGAGTGATTTGTTGGTATGATGACTGAGTGAACTAAACCCACAAGACTAGTCTATTCTCTCACAGACAAGTTTAACCCTTTCACTACCACACTACCAAAGGGTTAACCCTTTCACTGCGACAATACAGAAGGTTAACCCTTTCCCTACCACACTACAGCGTCTGTAGTGTGGTAGTGAAAGGTTAACCTTCTGTAGTGTGGTAGTGACAGGGTTAAACGATTTTGAGCGGGAGCCTTAATAAAGGAAAGGGTAACATCTGTGCACAAGTGTGTATGGGGTTAAATAGTTCCCCTTTAACGACGTATCGCAGACGACCTGAGAGACATATGGAGGACGATGGCAGATGCATTCGGTCTGTCCTTGTCAACTCGTAAAGTCAAACAGTTATCATGTGGTATATACAAGGTTATAGCGCTCGGGTGTGCTAGGTAGATCGTAAAGTCGGGACCAAGCAGATGCAAGGCAGCAGATTCAGCCATGATTATTCAACATTTCTTTCTTGATGCAGGTGGTTTAAGTGATTTTTTGGAATCTGGGATGTCAACATGAATGAATGAATGAATGAAAACTTTATTTAACAGATTGCAGAATGGGTACAATACAGTACGGCTCAATACATACAATTGTTAAGGGGATGCAGACCTGAGAAAGACGTTTGTCTTGTTTCCATCAGGGTCCCCCATTTTCAATTCATATAGACATATATGACATACATGACATACAGATAGTCAGTACTGCTACATCTATACATTTATGACATACCAGATTTGCAAATACAGTACTGTTTGTGATACAGAAGGAGTCAAGAAAAGGGAGTATATACATTTGACGTAGAAACTGTACATTGGAGGTTGGGTGGGGGGGGTTGGGTACATTGGGATATTGACAACCATACTGGGTAATTTACATTGGAGGTGGTTGGGGGGGGGGGGGGGGCGGGGGGCACACTGTATAAACAAGTAACACTGTACATTGAGGGGGGGGGGGGAGGAGACACTGTACAAACAAACACAATTGTACATTGAACTATTGACAAAACCATACTAGGTAAATGACTGTACATTGGAGGGGGTTGGAATGATTGGGTTAGGATATTTACAGGGGCCAGTGTTGAATTGCAGTCTCCCGTAGGTGTCCCTTGAGAGAGGTTTTGAAAGTGGGTAGTGATCCACATTCCTTTACAGCTTTGGGTAGGGCGTTCCACATTGATGTGGCATAATTGCGAAACGTGTTTAGTCCCTTATTTGAGCCGAATCTGGGTTTGACATGATTTGTGGAGCTCCCTCTGGTGTTGTGATCGTGGTATTCACTGACCTTTGGGAAGTATTTTGACATGTACATGGGTACCTTGGTCGTGTAGTGTATCTTGTAGACCAGGCCCATTGCAAGTTGTTGTACTCTGTCGTCTACTCTAAGCCATCCTAGGTTGTCGAAGTGGGCAGGGGTGAGGTGGGTTCTAGGAGTAAGGTCAAGCAGTAGTCTGACCAGTTTGTTTTGAGATGTTTGTAATTTTGTTTTTAGCGCCTTTGAGGTGCTTTGGTACCATGAGGTGCAAGCATAGTCGTAGTACCCCTGAATGAGTGCTCCTGCCAGAGTCTTCAGGGTGTTCTTGTTTACCAGAGAGGAGATCCGGTACAAGAATCGAGTTCGTTGGTTGACTTTTTTTATTACATTGGATGCCATTTTGTCACAGGAGAGATTAGCCTCTAGGATGGACCCCAGGTAGGTAATTTCATCTTTCCTTGTGACAATATTGTCACCCACTGTAACTGAGAAGCCGTCGGTCTTGCTGAGTTTGTTATTTGAACCGAAGAGAATGGACTCTGTTTTGCCCATGTGTAATGATAGTTTGTTATCAGCGAGCCATATGCAGATTCTGCCTAGTTCCGAGCTGAGGGTTTTTTCAACCTGTAACTTGTTCTTGTCAGAGACCAGCAGGGCTGAGTCGTCCGCAAACAGGAACAAGTTGCAGTCACAAGCTGACGACATGTCATTTGCATAAATTAGGAACAGTAGCGGTCCTAGTATGCTTCCTTGTGGAACACCACAGCTCACTGTGAGGGGGGGGGATAGGGTACCGTTTACCTCCACCATCTGTTCCCTCCCCTCAAGGTAGGATTGCATCCAGCTCACTGATAGACTATCAAAACCAATTGCTTTTAGCTTGTCAATCAGAATGGAGTGATTGACCGTGTCAAAGGCCTTTTGTAGGTCCAGCATGACCATGCCGCAGTATTTGCCTGCGTCCACCTCTTGTTTGATGTGGTCATTCAAATAGAGAAGGCATGTGTCAGTGGAGTGGGATGTTCTGAAGCCAGATTGGAATTCGTAGATTAGATTTTTTTCCGCTAGGTACTTTTCGACCTGTTCGTAGACTATTTTTTCCATGACTTTCGAGATGGAGGTGAGAATAGAAACAGGGCGGTAGTTGCCTGGGTCTAATTTGCTGCCCTTTTTGTGCAGAGGGGTCACCCTCGCAATTTTGAAGTCCTTGGGGACGTGTCCCTGTTTTATGGAGAGGTTTATTATGTGTGTGATGATTGGTGTGATGGCGGCTGCTGAGTCTCTGAGGAATTTGGAGGGGATGTTGTCATGGCCAGTGGCCTTGTTAGGTTGGAGGGCGCTCAGTTTATTGAGTACCTCATCTGTTGTTACCATTTCCAGCTTGAAGTCGTCCTTGCGGACCCCTAGGTTTTTGTAGAAAGCTACTATGTGTTCTACCCCATAAAGCCCTGAGTGGGAGGGTAGTTTGTTTACCAGTGTTGTGGCTATGTTTGTGAAGAAAATGTTTAAGTAATTGGCTACATCCAGCTTGTCTGTGATGAGCGTGTTGTCAGTTTTTATGTTTATGTTTGAGAATCTGGTTTTAAGTTTTTTACTGCATCCTAGTTGATTATTGAGTAATAATACATCACGTTTCTGATTAAGGTAATCCTTTATTACAGTATATAAATGGTAAATGTTGCATTTATATAACTATTTTATCCAAAGCGCTTTACAATTTGTTCCTCACATTTTACCCATTCACTCCCACATTCACATACAGACAGCATGCAAGGTGCCGACCTGCTCATCGGGAGCAGTTAGGGGTTATGTGTCTTGCTCAAGGACACTTCGACATGCTGCCGGGGAGAAGCGGGAATCGAACCAGGAACCTCCGGATTACCAGACGACTGCTCTACCTCCCGAGCCACTGTCACGTTACTCCGTGTTCATAATAATAAAGTATGTTTGCGCCACAAAAGGTGAAGGGCCAGTGAAAGGTCACAACTCGTAAACTAGGGTATCACGGAACATGACTTTACTATTTTCATTTACCACCATTCGAAGTAAAACCTCCGGGTGGTAAACTCTACTTTACTTTACGAGTGACTTTACAGCTTTACGAGTTGATGAGGACCAATTGAGCGCACAGTAGGAGGCAGTGTTGTAGTACATGACTGCGTTCGGACTCGGAACGTGCAGACTCGGACTCGGACTTGTTCATTGATCAATTTGGTTATTTAATTAAGATTTCTTTTTGTAATAGGCCCTAATCATTTGGCATACAATATATATTTTTTTTATTTTATTTTTTTTATCTCTCTTTCTCCGATTTTTCTCTGTTTTCTCCCTGTCCCAATTTAGTGGTTGTGCCAATCCCCCCCCTCCCCTACCTGGTTGTTGTGTGCATGTTCTCCTACTGGTCGGTACAAGGGAACCCTGAAGTATCCGCATGCTTCCTCCGACACGTGCGGCGACAGCCAGTGGCTCTCTTCTCACCTGGCAGCGAGGGCTCTCATTGGTGAAGTGTAATGCGTGAGAGGTCACGCTGCCTTCCTCAAGTCCTGCCTCCGCTGAGCAAGCGCCCAGACCTGACCTGTAGGCGTCGCTGTCCACAACACCAGTTTCCCACCCACGGCTTCCCTCCCCCTAACCCAGCCAAACGAGTTAGTATAGCGATCAGGCCAAGCCAAGGCAATGCTGACTCCGGGAGTCGAGACCGCAGCCTCTTGCATTGGTGACGAGCGCAATCTCCGCTACGCCGTCTGACCGCCTATTTGGCATACAATATTGATGGCTAGTGCATTTGTTTGGCTATTGTGTCACAAAGTGAATAAACTCCCTTTGAAACGGTGACTGCTGTGTCGTCATTTATGTTTAATGTAGACCTTTTTTTATTTGCATGTCAGCTCTTTGACTGCCAGAGTGGAGTGGACCTTAATGACTTGGACTTGGACTAGGGTAATGGGGACTCGACTCGGACTCTTCTTTGGTGACCCGAGACTTAGTGACTCGACTACAACACTGCTAGGAGGCATCAGTACCTGTTTATCTATGGTGAGGGTGGCATCAGTACCTGTTTATCTATGGTGAGGGTGGCATCAGTACCTGTTTATCTATGGTGAGGGTGGCATCAGTACCTGTTTATCTATGGTGAGGGTGGCAGCTGTACCTGTTTATCTATGGTGAGGGTGGCATCAGTACCTGTTTATCTATGGTGAGGGTGGCTTCAGTACCTGTTTATCTATGGTGAGGGTGGCATCAGTACCTGTTTATCTATGGTGAGGGTGGCATCAGTACCTGTTTATCTATGGTGAGGGTGGCATCAGTACCTGTTTATCTATGGTGAGGGTGGCATCAGTAGCTGTTTATCTATGATGAGGGTGACAGCAGTACTTGTTTATCTATGGTGAGGGTGGCATCAGTACCTGTTTATCTATGGTGAGGGTGGCATCAGTACCTGTTTATCTATGGTGAGGGTGACAGCAGTACCTGTTTATCTATGGTGAGGGTGGCTTCAGTACCTGTTTATCTATGGTGAGGGTGACAGCAGTACCTGTTTATCTATGGTGAGGGTGGCAGCAGTACCTGTTTATCAATGGTGGTGAGGGTGGCAGCAGTACCTGTTTATCTATGGTGGTGAGGGTGGCATCAGTACCTGTTTATCTATGGTGGTGAGGGTGGCATCAGTAGCTGTTTATCTATGGTGGTGAGGGTGGCATCAGTACCTGTTTATCTATGGTGGTGAGGGTGGCATCAGTACCTGTTTATCTATGGTGAGGGTGGCATCAGTACCTGTTTATCTATGGTGAGGGTGGCATCAGTACATGTTTATCTATGGTGAGGGTGGCTTCAGTACCTGTTTATCTATGGTGAGGGTGGCATCAGTACCTGTTTATCTATGGTGAGGGTGGCAGCGGTACCTGTTTATCTATGGTGAGGGTGGCATCAGTACCTGTTTATCTATGGTGAGGGAGGCATCAGTACCTGTTTATCTATGGTGAGGGTGGCATCAGTACCTGTTTATCTATGGTGAGGGAGGCATCAGTACCTGTTTATCTATGGTGAGGGTGGCATCAGTACCTGTTTATCTATGGTGAGGGAGGCATCAGTACCTGTTTATCTATGGTGAGTGTGGCATCAGTACCTGTTTATCTATGGTGAGGGTGGCAGCTGTACCTGTTTATCTATGGTGAGGGTGGCAGCTGTACCTGTTTATCTATGGTGAGGGTGGCAGCTGTACCTGTTTATCTATGGTGAGGGTGGCATCAGTACCTGTTTATCTATGGTGACGGTGGCATCAGTACCTGTTTATCTATGGTGAGGGTGGCATCAGTACCTGTTTATCTATGGTGAGGGTGACATCAGGAGCTGTTTATCTATGGTGAGGGTGGCATCAGTACCTGTTCATCTATGGTGAGGGTGGCATCAGTAGCTGTTTATCTATGGTGAGGGTGGCTTCAGTAGCTGTTTATCTATGGTGAGGGTGGCATCAGTACCTGTTTATCTATGGTGAGGGTGGCAGCAGTACCTGTTTATCTATGGTGGTGAGGGTGGCATCAGTACCTGTTTATCTATGGTGGTGAGGGTGGCATCAGTAGCTGTTTATCTATGGTGGTGAGGGTGGCATCAGTACCTGTTTATCTATGGTGAGGGTGGCTTCAGTACCTGATTATCTATGGTGAGGGTGGCATCAGTACCTGTTTATCTATGGTGAGGGTGGCAGCTGTACCTGTTTATCTATGGTGAGGGTGGCATCAGTACCTGTTTATCTATGGTGAGGGTGGCTTCAGTACCTGTTTATCTATGGTGAGGGTGGCATCAGTACCTGTTTATCTATGGTGAGGGTGGCATCAGTACCTGTTTATCTATGGTGAGGGTGGCATCAGTACCTGTTTATCTATGGTGAGGGTGGCATCAGTAGCTGTTTATCTATGATGAGGGTGACAGCAGTACCTGTTTATCTATGGTGAGGGTGGCATCAGTACCTGTTTATCTATGGTGAGGGTGGCATCAGTACCTGTTTATCTATGGTGAGGGTGACAGCAGTACCTGTTTATCTATGGTGAGGGTGGCTTCAGTACCTGTTTATCTATGGTGAGGGTGACAGCAGTACCTGTTTATCTATGGTGAGGGTGGCAGCAGTACCTGTTTATCTATGGTGGTGAGGGTGGCAGCAGTACCTGTTTATCTATGGTGGTGAGGGTGGCATCAGTACCTGTTTATCTATGGTGGTGAGGGTGGCATCAGTAGCTGTTTATCTATGGTGGTGAGGGTGGCATCAGTACCTGTTTATCTATGGTGGTGAGGGTGGCATCAGTACCTGTTTATCTATGGTGAGGGTGGCATCAGTACCTGTTTATCTATGGTGAGGGTGGCATCAGTACATGTTTATCTATGGTGAGGGTGGCTTCAGTACCTGTTTATCTATGGTGAGGGTGGCATCAGTACCTGTTTATCTATGGTGAGGGTGGCAGCGGTACCTGTTTATCTATGGTGAGGGTGGCATCAGTACCTGTTTATCTATGGTGAGGGAGGCATCAGTACCTGTTTATCTATGGTGAGGGTGGCATCAGTACCTGTTTATCTATGGTGAGGGTGGCATCAGTACCTGTTTATCTATGGTGAGGGAGGCATCAGTACCTGTTTATCTATGGTGAGGGTGGCATCAGTACCTGTTTATCTATGGTGAGGGAGGCATCAGTACCTGTTTATCTATGGTGAGTGTGGCATCAGTACCTGTTTATCTATGGTGAGGGTGGCATCAGTACCTGTTTATCTATGGTGAGGGTGGCAGCGGTACCTGTTTATCTATGGTGAGGGTGGCTTCAGTACCTGTTTATCTATGGTGGTGAGGGTGGCATCAGTACCTGTTTATCTATGGTGAGGGTGGCATCAGTAGCTGTTTATCTATGGTGAGGGTGGCAGCTGTACCTGTTTATCTATGGTGAGGGTGGCAGCAGTACCTGTTTATCTATGGTGAGGGTGGCATCAGTACCTGTTTATCTATGGTGAGGGTGGCATCAGTACCTGTTCATCTATGGTGAGGGTGACATCAGGAGCTGTTTATCTATGGTGAGGGTGGCATCAGTACCTGTTCATCTATGGTGAGGGTGGCATCAGTAGCTGTTTATCTATGGTGAGGGTGGCTTCAGTAGCTGTTTATCTATGGTGAGGGTGGCAGCTGTACCTGTTTATCTATGGTGAGGGTGGCAGCTGTACCTGTTTATCTATGGTGAGGGTGGCAGCTGTACCTGTTTATCTATGGTGAGGGTGGCATCAGTACCTGTTTATCTATGGTGAGGGTGGCATCAGTACCTGTTTATCTATGGTGACGGTGGCATCAGTACCTGTTTATCTATGGTGAGGGTGGCATCAGTACCTGTTTATCTATGGTGAGGGTGACATCAGGAGCTGTTTATCTATGGTGAGGGTGGCATCAGTACCTGTTCATCTATGGTGAGGGTGGCATCAGTAGCTGTTTATCTATGGTGAGGGTGGCTTCAGTAGCTGTTTATCTATGGTGAGGGTGGCATCAGTACCTGTTTATCTATGGTGAGGGTGGCAGCAGTACCTGTTTATCTATGGTGGTGAGGGTGGCATCAGTACCTGTTTATCTATGGTGGTGAGTGTGGCATCAGTAGCTGTTTATCTATGGTGGTGAGGGTGGCATCAGTACCTGTTTATCTATGGTGAGGGTGGCTTCAGTACCTGTTTATCTATGGTGAGGGTGGCATCAGTACCTGTTTATCTATGGTGAGGGTGGCAGCTGTACCTGTTTATCTATGGTGAGGGTGGCATCAGTACCTGTTTATCTATGGTGAGGGTGGCTTCAGTACCTGTTTATCTATGGTGAGGGTGGCATCAGTACCTGTTTATCTATGGTGAGGGTGGCATCAGTACCTGTTTATCTATGGTGAGGGTGGCATCAGTACCTGTTTATCTATGGTGAGGGTGGCATCAGTAGCTGTTTATCTATGATGAGGGTGACAGCAGTACCTGTTTATCTATGGTGAGGGTGGCATCAGTACCTGTTTATCTATGGTGAGGGTGGCATCAGTACCTGTTTATCTATGGTGAGGGTGACAGCAGTACCTGTTTATCTATGGTGAGGGTGGCTTCAGTACCTGTTTATCTATGGTGAGGGTGACAGCAGTACCTGTTTATCTATGGTGAGGGTGGCAGCAGTACCTGTTTATCTATGGTGGTGAGGGTGGCAGCAGTACCTGTTTATCTATGGTGGTGAGGGTGGCATCAGTACCTGTTTATCTATGGTGGTGAGGGTGGCATCAGTAGCTGTTTATCTATGGTGGTGAGGGTGGCATCAGTACCTGTTTATCTATGGTGGTGAGGGTGGCATCAGTACCTGTTTATCTATGGTGAGGGTGGCATCAGTACCTGTTTATCTATGGTGAGGGTGGCATCAGTACATGTTTATCTATGGTGAGGGTGGCTTCAGTACCTGTTTATCTATGGTGAGGGTGGCATCAGTACCTGTTTATCTATGGTGAGGGTGGCAGCGGTACCTGTTTATCTATGGTGAGGGTGGCATCAGTACCTGTTTATCTATGGTGAGGGAGGCATCAGTACCTGTTTATCTATGGTGAGGGTGGCATCAGTACCTGTTTATCTATGGTGAGGGTGGCATCAGTACCTGTTTATCTATGGTGAGGGAGGCATCAGTACCTGTTTATCTATGGTGAGGGTGGCATCAGTACCTGTTTATCTATGGTGAGGGAGGCATCAGTACCTGTTTATCTATGGTGAGTGTGGCATCAGTACCTGTTTATCTATGGTGAGGGTGGCATCAGTACCTGTTTATCTATGGTGAGGGTGGCAGCGGTACCTGTTTATCTATGGTGAGGGTGGCTTCAGTACCTGTTTATCTATGGTGGTGAGGGTGGCATCAGTACCTGTTTATCTATGGTGAGGGTGACATCAGTAGCTGTTTATCTATGGTGAGGGTGGCAGCTGTACCTGTTTATCTATGGTGAGGGTGGCAGCAGTACCTGTTTATCTATGGTGAGGGTGGCATCAGTACCTGTTTATCTATGGTGAGGGTGGCATCAGTACCTGTTTATCTATGGTGACGGTGGCATCAGTACCTGTTTATCTATGGTGAGGGTGGCATCAGTACCTGTTTATCTATGGTGAGGGTGACATCAGTAGCTGTTTATCTATGGTGAGGGTGGCATCAGTACCTGTTCATCTATGGTGAGGGTGGCATCAGTAGCTGTTTATCTATGGTGAGGGTGGCTTCAGTAGCTGTTTATCTATGGTGAGGGTGGCATCAGTACCTGTTTATCTATGGTGAGGGTGGCAGCAGTACCTGTTTATCTATGGTGGTGAGGGTGGCATCAGTACCTGTTTATCTATGGTGGTGAGGGTGGCATCAGTAGCTGTTTATCTATGGTGGTGAGGGTGGCATCAGTACCTGTTTATCTATGGTGAGGGTGGCTTCAGTACCTGTTTATCTATGGTGAGGGTGGCATCAGTACCTGTTTATCTATGGTGAGGGTGGCATCAGTACATGTTTATCTATGGTGAGGGTGGCATCAGTACCTGTTAATCTATGGTGAGGGTGGCATCAGTACCTGTTTATCTATGGTGAGGGTGGCTTCAGTACCTGTTTATCTATGGTGAGGGTGGCATCAGTAGCTGTTTATCTATGGTGAGGGTGACATCAGTACCTGTTTATCTATGGTGGTGAGTGTGGCATCAGTACCTGTTTATCTATGGTGAGGGTGACATCAGTACCTGTTTATCTATGGTGGTGAGGGTGGCAGCGGTACCTGTTTATCTATGGTGAGGGTGGCTTCAGTACCTGTTTATCTATGGTGGTGAGGGTGGCATCAGTACCTGTTTATCTATGGTGAGGGTGACATCAGTAGCTGTTTATCTATGGTGAGGGTGGCAGCTGTACCTGTTTATCTATGGTGAGGGTGGCAGCAGTACCTGTTTATCTATGGTGAGGGTGGCATCAGTACCTGTTTATCTATGGTGAGGGTGGCATCAGTACCTGTTTATCTATGGTGACGGTGGCATCAGTACCTGTTTATCTATGGTGAGGGTGGCATCAGTACCTGTTTATCTATGGTGAGGGTGACATCAGTAGCTGTTTATCTATGGTGAGGGTGGCATCAGTACCTGTTCATCTATGGTGAGGGTGGCATCAGTAGCTGTTTATCTATGGTGAGGGTGGCTTCAGTAGCTGTTTATCTATGGTGAGGGTGGCATCAGTACCTGTTTATCTATGGTGAGGGTGGCAGCAGTACCTGTTTATCTATGGTGGTGAGGGTGGCATCAGTACCTGTTTATCTATGGTGGTGAGGGTGGCATCAGTAGCTGTTTATCTATGGTGGTGAGGGTGGCATCAGTACCTGTTTATCTATGGTGAGGGTGGCTTCAGTACCTGTTTATCTATGGTGAGGGTGGCATCAGTACCTGTTTATCTATGGTGAGGGTGGCATCAGTACATGTTTATCTATGGTGAGGGTGGCATCAGTACCTGTTAATCTATGGTGAGGGTGGCATCAGTACCTGTTTATCTATGGTGAGGGTGGCTTCAGTACCTGTTTATCTATGGTGAGGGTGGCATCAGTAGCTGTTTATCTATGGTGAGGGTGACATCAGTACCTGTTTATCTATGGTGGTGAGTGTGGCATCAGTACCTGTTTATCTATGGTGAGGGTGACATCAGTACCTGTTTATCTATGGTGGTGAGGGAGGCAGCAGTACCTGTTTATCTATGGTGAGGGTGGCATCAGTACCTGTTTATCTATGGTGAGGGTGGCAGCAGTACCTGTTTATCTATGGTGAGGGTGGCATCAGTACCTGTTTATCTATGGTGAGGGTGGCATCAGTACCTGTTTATCTATGGTGAGGGTGGCATCAGTACCTGTTCATCTATGGTGAGGGTGGCATCAGTACCTGTTTATCTATGGTGAGGGTGGCAGCAGTACCTGTTTATCTATGGTGGTGAGGGTGGCATCAGTAGCTGTTTATCTATGGTGAGGGTGGCATCAGTACCTGTTTATCTATGGTGAGGGTGACATCAGTACCTGTTTATCTATGGTGGTGAGGGAGGCAGCAGTACCTGTTTATCTATGGTGAGGGTGGCATCAGTACCTGTTTATCTATGGTGAGGGTGGCAGCAGTACCTGTTTATCTATGGTGAGGGTGGCATCAGTACCTGTTTATCTATGGTGAGGGTGGCATCAGTACCTGTTTATCTATGGTGAGGGTGGCATCAGTACCTGTTCATCTATGGTGAGGGTGGCATCAGTACCTGTTTATCTATGGTGAGGGTGGCATCAGTAGCTGTTTATCTATGGTGAGGGTGGCATCAGTACCTGTTCATCTATGGTGAGGGTGGCATCAGTACCTGTTTATCTATGGTGAGGGTGGCATCAGTACCTGTTTATCTATGGTGAGGGTGGCAGCGGTACCTGTTTATCTATGGTGAGGGTGGCAGCAGTACCTGTTTATCTATGGTGAGGGTGGCATCTGTACCTGTTTATCTATGGTGAGGGTGGCAGCAGTACCTGTTTATCTATGGTGAGGGTGGCATCAGTACCTGTTTATCTATGGTGGTGAGGGTGGCATCAGTACCTGTTTATCTATGGTGAGGGTGGCATCAGTACCTGTTTATCTATGGTGAGGGTGGCATCAGTACCTGTTTATCTATGGTGAGGGTGGCATCAGTACCTGTTCATCTATGGTGAGGGTGGCATCAGTACCTCTTTATCTATGGTGAGGGTGGCATCAGTAGCTGTTTATCTATGGTGAGGGTGGCATCAGTAGCTGTTTATCTATGGTGAGGGTGGCATCAGTACCTGTTCATCTATGGTGAGGGTGGCATCAGTACCTGTTTATCTATGGTGAGGGTGGCATCAGTACCTGTTCATCTATGGTGAGGGTGGCATCAGTACCTGTTTATCTATGGTGAGGGTGGCAGCAGTACCTGTTTATCTATGGTGGTGAGGGTGGCATCAGTAGCTGTTTATCTATGGTGAGGGTGGCATCAGTACCTGTTTATCTATGGTGAGGGTGACATCAGTACCTGTTTATCTATGGTGGTGAGGGAGGCAGCAGTACCTGTTTATCTATGGTGAGGGTGGCATCAGTACCTGTTTATCTATGGTGAGGGTGGCAGCAGTACCTGTTTATCTATGGTGAGGGTGGCATCAGTACCTGTTTATCTATGGTGAGGGTGGCATCAGTACCTGTTTATCTATGGTGAGGGTGGCATCAGTACCTGTTCATCTATGGTGAGGGTGGCATCAGTACCTGTTTTTTCTATGGTGAGGGTGGCAGCAGTACCTGTTTATCTATGGTGAGGGTGGCATCAGTAGCTGTTTATCTATGGTGAGGGTGGCATCAGTACCTGTTTATCTATGGTGAGGGTGGCATCAGTACCTGTTTATCTATGGTGAGGGTGACATCAGTAGCTGTTTATCTATGGTGAGGGTGGCATCAGTACCTGTTCATCTATGGTGAGGGTGGCATCAGTAGCTGTTTATCTATGGTGAGGGTGGCATCAGTACCTGTTTATCTATGGTGAGGGTGACATCAGTACCTGTTTATCTATGGTGGTGAGTGAGGCAGCAGTACCTGTTTATCTATGGTGAGGGTGGCATCAGTACCTGTTTATCTATGGTGAGGGTGGCAGCAGTACCTGTTTATCTATGGTGAGGGTGGCATCAGTACCTGTTTATCTATGGTGAGGGTGGCATCAGTACCTGTTTATCTATGGTGAGGGTGGCATCAGTACCTGTTCATCTATGGTGAGGGTGGCATCAGTACCTGTTTATCTATGGTGAGGGTGGCAGCAGTACCTGTTTATCTATGGTGAGGGTGGCATCAGTAGCTGTTTATCTATGGTGAGGGTGGCATCAGTACCTGTTTATCTATGGTGAGGGTGGCATCAGTACCTGTTTATCTATGGTGAGGGTGACATCAGTAGCTGTTTATCTATGGTGAGGGTGGCATCAGTACCTGTTCATCTATGGTGAGGGTGGCATCAGTAGCTGTTCATCTATGGTGAGGGTGGCATCAGTACCTGTTTATCTATGGTGAGGGTGGCATCAGTACCTGTTTATCTATGGTGAGGGTGGCATCAGTACCTGTTCATCTATGGTGAGGGTGGCATCAGTACCTGTTTATCTATGGTGAGGGTGGCAGCAGTACCTGTTTATCTATGGTGAGGGTGGCATCAGTAGCTGTTTATCTATGGTGAGGGTGGCATCAGTACCTGTTTATCTATGGTGAGGGTGGCATCAGTACCTGTTTATCTATGGTGAGGGTGACATCAGTAGCTGTTTATCTATGGTGAGGGTGGCATCAGTACCTGTTCATCTATGGTGAGGGTGGCATCAGTAGCTGTTTATCTATGGTGAGGGTGGCATCAGTACCTGTTTATCTATGGTGAGGGTGACATCAGTACCTGTTTATCTATGGTGGTGAGGGAGGCAGCAGTACCTGTTTATCTATGGTGAGGGTGGCATCAGTACCTGTTTATCTATGGTGAGGGTGGCAGCAGTACCTGTTTATCTATGGTGAGGGTGGCATCAGTACCTGTTTATCTATGGTGAGGGTGGCATCAGTACCTGTTTATCTATGGTGAGGGTGGCATCAGTACCTGTTCATCTATGGTGAGGGTGGCATCAGTACCTGTTTATCTATGGTGAGGGTGGCAGCAGTACCTGTTTATCTATGGTGAGGGTGGCATCAGTAGCTGTTTATCTATGGTGAGGGTGGCATCAGTACCTGTTTATCTATGGTGAGGGTGGCATCAGTACCTGTTTATCTATGGTGAGGGTGACATCAGTAGCTGTTTATCTATGGTGAGGGTGGCATCAGTACCTGTTCATCTATGGTGAGGGTGGCATCAGTAGCTGTTTATCTATGGTGAGGGTGGCTTCAGTAGCTGTTTATCTATGGTGAGGGTGACATCAGTACCTGTTTATCTATGGTGAGGGTGGCAGCAGTACCTGTTTATCTATGGTGGTGAGGGTGGCATCAGTACCTGTTTATCTATGGTGGTGAGGGTGGCATCAGTAGCTGTTTATCTATGGTGGTGAGGGTGGCATCAGTACCTGTTTATCTATGGTGAGGGTGGCTTCAGTACCTGTTTATCTATGGTGAGGGTGGCATCAGTACCTGTTTATCTATGGTGAGGGTGGCATCAGTACATGTTTATCTATGGTGAGGGTGGCATCAGTACCTGTTTATCTATGGTGAGGGTGGCATCAGTACCTGTTTATCTATGGTGAGGGTGGCTTCAGTACCTGTTTATCTATGGTGAGGGTGGCATCAGTACCTGTTTATCTATGGTGAGGGTGGCAGCGGTACCTGTTTATCTATGGTGAGTGTGGCATCAGTACCTGTTTATCTATGGTGAGGGAGGCATCAGTACCTGTTTATCTATGGTGAGGGTGGCATCAGTACCTGTTTATCTATGGTGAGGGAGGCATCAGTACCTGTTTATCTATGGTGAGGGTGGCATCAGTACCTGTTCATCTATGGTGAGGGTGGCATCAGTACCTGTTTATCTATGGTGAGGGTGGCAGCAGTACCTGTTTATCTATGGTGAGGGTGGCATCAGTAGCTGTTTATCTATGGTGAGGGTGGCATCAGTACCTGTTTATCTATGGTGAGGGTGGCATCAGTACCTGTTTATCTATGGTGAGGGTGACATCAGTAGCTGTTTATCTATGGTGAGGGTGGCATCAGTACCTGTTCATCTATGGTGAGGGTGGCATCAGTAGCTGTTTATCTATGGTGAGGGTGGCTTCAGTAGCTGTTTATCTATGGTGAGGGTGACATCAGTACCTGTTTATCTATGGTGAGGGTGGCAGCAGTACCTGTTTATCTATGGTGGTGAGGGTGGCATCAGTACCTGTTTATCTATGGTGGTGAGGGTGGCATCAGTAGCTGTTTATCTATGGTGGTGAGGGTGGCATCAGTACCTGTTTATCTATGGTGAGGGTGGCTTCAGTACCTGTTTATCTATGGTGAGGGTGGCATCAGTACCTGTTTATCTATGGTGAGGGTGGCATCAGTACATGTTTATCTATGGTGAGGGTGGCATCAGTACCTGTTTATCTATGGTGAGGGTGGCATCAGTACCTGTTTATCTATGGTGAGGGTGGCTTCAGTACCTGTTTATCTATGGTGAGGGTGGCATCAGTACCTGTTTATCTATGGTGAGGGTGGCAGCGGTACCTGTTTATCTATGGTGAGTGTGGCATCAGTACCTGTTTATCTATGGTGAGGGAGGCATCAGTACCTGTTTATCTATGGTGAGGGTGGCATCAGTACCTGTTTATCTATGGTGAGGGAGGCATCAGTACCTGTTTATCTATGGTGAGGGTGGCATCAGTACCTGTTTATCTATGGTGAGGGTGGCTTCAGTAGCTGTTTATCTATGGTGAGGGTGGCATCAGTACCTGTTTATCTATGGTGAGGGTGGCATCAGTACCTGTTTATCTATGGTGAGGGTGGCTTCAGTAGCTGTTTATCTATGGTGAGGGTGGCATCAGTACCTGTTTATCTATGGTGAGGGTGGCATCAGTACCTGTTTATCTATGGTGAGTGTGGCATCAGTACCTGTTCATCTATGGTGAGGGTGGCATCAGTACCTCTTTATCTATGGTGAGGGTGGCATCAGTAGCTGTTTATCTATGGTGAGGGTGGCATCAGTAGCTGTTTATCTATGGTGAGGGTGGCATCAGTACCTGTTCATCTATGGTGAGGGTGGCATCAGTACCTGTTTATCTATGGTGAGGGTGGCATCAGTACCTGTTTATCTATGGTGAGGGTGGCAGCGGTACCTGTTTATCTATGGTGAGGGTGGCAGCAGTACCTGTTTATCTATGGTGAGGGTGGCATCTGTACCTGTTTATCTATGGTGAGGGTGGCAGCAGTACCTGTTTATCTATGGTGAGGGTGGCATCAGTACCTGTTTATCTATGGTGGTGAGGGTGGCATCAGTACCTGTTTATCTATGGTGAGGGTGGCATCAGTACCTGTTTATCTATGGTGAGGGTGGCATCAGTACCTGTTTATCTATGGTGAGGGTGGCATCAGTACCTGTTCATCTATGGTGAGGGTGGCATCAGTACCTCTTTATCTATGGTGAGGGTGGCATCAGTAGCTGTTTATCTATGGTGAGGGTGGCATCAGTAGCTGTTTATCTATGGTGAGGGTGGCATCAGTACCTGTTCATCTATGGTGAGGGTGGCATCAGTACCTGTTTATCTATGGTGAGGGTGGCATCAGTAGCTGTTTATCTATGGTGAGGGTGGCATCAGTACCTGTTTATCTATGGTGAGGGTGGCATCAGTAGCTGTTTATCTATGATGAGGGTGACAGCAGTACCTGTTTATCTATGGTGAGGGTGGCATCAGTACCTGTTTATCTATGGTGAGGGTGGCATCAGTACCTGTTTATCTATGGTGAGGGTGGCATCAGTACCTGTTTATCTATGGTGAGGGTGGCATCAGTACCTGTTTATCTATGGTGAGGGTGGCAGCAGTAGCTGTTTATCTATGGTGAGGGTGGCATCAGTACCTGTTTATCTATGGTGAGGGTGGCATCAGTACCTGTTTAGCTATGGTGAGGGTGGCTTCAGTACCTGTTTATCTATGGTGAGGGTGGCATCAGTAGCTGTTTATCTATGGTGAGGGTGGCATCAGTAGCTGTTTATCTATGGTGAGGGTGGCATCAGTACCTGTTTATCTATGGTGAGGGTGGCATCGGTATCTGTTTATCTATGGTGAGGGTGGCATCAGTAGCTGTTTATCTATGGTGAGGGTGACATCAGTACCTGTTTATCTATGGTGAGGGTGGCAGCAGTACCTGTTTATCTATGGTGAGGGTGGCCCACTTCATCCTTCCCAGCACCACATCCTGCCAACGCATGGCACTGGGGACGCTGAGGACGGAGATCTTCCTGCCTTTCCCCAGCGCAATCTGATCAATACAGAACAAATCAATAGTCAAGTCAAATGAATCATGTAATTCAATAATCAAAATATCTCATCTCACTCACACCACACTACGATACAGAAGGTTAACCCTTTCACCACACTACACTACAGAAGGTTAACCCTTTCACCACCACACTACGGAAGGTTAACCCTTTCACTACACTACGGAAGGTTAACCCTTTCACTACCACACTACCACACTTTATTTTTGATAAATAAGCATCAGTTTTGATGTCGACGTAGAGCAGAGATTGATGCCATGACGTGTCATCTCCTCTTGTACTGTACATACAGTAGATTTATGTTTCGGACACGTGCTATTTTCCTGGTATTGTGTCTTCTTTGCCTCAAATAGATCCGCTATCAACTCTATCTTTAATCTTTCAAAATGTTCAGTTGCTATCGCTATTAGCTCTATCTTTAATCTTTCAAAATGTACAGTTGCTATTGCATGCACTCATCTGTGTTTCACTACACACATGAGTGCATGCTTACCAACTGTCCGTCTGCAACACTACTATCACCAACATCTAAGAAGGGAGATCCCCCCTTGAATGGCCCTTCTAAGGTTTCTCTCCTCCACACTGCCTGTGGAGCTTTTTTTCCCTATTGTTAGGTTTTAGTGAGTTTTTCCTTACCTTCGCGTGGGGTATGTCTGGGAGTGCTTGCATTCTTTCATTTATTTGCATTCATCTAAAAATGTTTGGACCTTATGGTGTTCTTGTTCTGTTCTTGACTTATTGTTATGTTTTCTTTTCTTGACTTGTTTAAAGAAGACCTGTACGGCCCATGGGGACATTAACGTGTGTTGTCGGGCCCTATAAATAAATTTGATTTGATTTGATTTGATTTGATTGGCTACGTTGCATTCATTTATTTTGCTCTTGTACAATATACACACACTTGGTCCAAACCTCTCTCACATATTTGTAGTGTATACATAGGATGGAAATGACCATAGGGGACGTTTTACTGCACATAACAAATACTGAATACTTGCTCATCTAAATATGGATACATTTTACTATGGCATAGTCTGTTTTGATGAGGATATTTAGTATATGACAGTATATTGACAGTACAATGATACAATGTATATCCCATCTCTATTGTAAGCAATCGTAAAAGAAATAAAAACACACAAAACAACTGTAGCATAATATATTGGCATATACATACACATATATATAATATAATTTGGCATAAACTTTCATTTTTACGCTGATGACACCCAATTATATATACCTATTAAGCCAAATGATTCCTCCCAACTACAAAACCTTGACGCCTGCTTGCTTGCCGTCAAAAAATGGATGTCGCAAAACTTTCTACTCCTTAATGCAGATAAAACTGAGATGTTAATTGTTGGCCCCCCAAACCACAGAGGCCTGTTTCAGGACATCTCCCTCAACTTTGATACCTGTCATGTATCCCAGAGCTCCACCATAAAAAACCTCGGAGTAATTTTTTATTCCTCCCTCTCATTTAATGCACATATAAAAAATGTCACCAAAATTGCATTCTTCCATCTTCGTAATATCGCAAAAATTCGCCCCATTTTAACTCTGGCTGATGCTGAAACCCTGATTCATGCTTTTGTCTCATCACGTCTGGACTACTGTAATGCACTTTTTTCAGGCCTACCTAATTCAAGCATCAAAAATCTTCAACTCTTGCAAAATGCGGCTGCACGGATACTAACTAGAACTAGAAAATTTGATCACATCACACCAGTTTTGTCCGCCATACACTGGCTTCCTATCCAAGCCCGATCTGACTTTAAAGTGCTACTCCTCACCTACAAAATTTTAAATGGGCTTGCACCGCTCTATCTATCCGATCTCATCTCCCGATACTCGCCCGCTCGTGCTCTGCGCTCACAAAATGCGGGGCTTCTATCGATCCCTAGGGTTAAAAAGAAATCCGCCGGCCACAGAGCCTTTGTCTACTGCGCTCCCTACCTGTGGAACAAATTACCTGCCGTCATCAGGTGCGCCTGCTCTGTCGAAGCTTTTAAATCCCTGCTTAAGACTCATCTTTTCTCTCTCTCCTTCAACCTACCCTGATCTCACCTGGTCGGGGACTGACCTTTAGATTAATCTGTCTAGTTTAGTTAGGGTACAGGGTACTACATGGTACCACTGGGTAGTTTACTACAGGGTAGTTTAGTTAGGGTACAGGGTGCTGCATGGTACCACAGGGTACTGCATGGTACTACATGGCACTACAGGGTACTACATGGCTCTACATGGTACTACATGGCACTACATGGCACTACATGGCACTACAGGGTACTACATGGTACTACATGGTACTACAGGGCACTACGGGGTACTACATGGTACTACAGGGTACTACAGGGTACTACAGGGTATTACGGGGTACTACATGGCACTACAGGGTACTACATGTCTGCTCTTTTGCAGCACCACAAACATGGGAACTCTCTAACTCTTCCCCCCCCCCCCCTCCCTCCCCCATCTCTCTGAGTGCCCGTCTCCTGGCGCTGACTAAGGTGATGGATGCCTCGGTGTTGTGAAGGATCAGATTAAACCGAATATGTATATTTATTTATATATATATATTTAATTGTATTTGTATATCGTTTGATATCCCCTGTATATTCCTTGTACAATATGCATTGAATATCCCCGTTTCTACTAAACAGCCCATAATAGTTTCATTCTACCATTGGACGAGAACCTGGCGCCAGGTTGCCATACCCCTAGGTCCAAGTTCAATCGTGCCGCCTAACATGTCGAGGCAACCCCCGGTTCCGCGCAGTAATATGCCGGGCGAAATACGAATGGTACTATTTGTTCATAGCGCATATATATATGCCGCTCGTAAAGTAGAACTTTCTTTTAGTCCAGTTCTTTACCCTCCAACAGAGTGACAGACGCAAAAGCCTCCCCACGACGCACGTGCGGGGTAGTAAGGCCTACTTGGCCCAGAATAGGCATTGAGATATCGTGTAGATTAATAGTTGAATGGTCATAGTTTGGCACCATACCGTCGAGTTGGACGTATTCTATTAAGCTAATAATAGTCTATTTATGTATGGTGCATCGTTCGGTTAGAGCTCTACAGTTATCAGTACCCCCATCGTTCCTGACGTTATCTGGACGCTTATCCAGGCTGGTCAGACCCCTAGTGGTGATTGCATCCGAGGAGCTCCGGGCCAAGAGCGACTGGGCCTGTATATTGGATTACTCTACCCAGACGACGGCGAGCCTTCCACGGCTCTTGGATTATGCTTTGTGTGCTTTGATTATTCCATGGATAAAGGCCAACACTGCCGAGTGTTGGAATTACCCCCCGGAGAGGACTCCAGGTGAGGCGGCGCTCTACACGTGAGGTCGCACCACGTCTCTCCGTTGTGGACCGGCAGATACCGTTCCACAGAGGGTCCAGCTGTATTCGTCTGCGGCCCGAGGTTCTGTGGGCACCGTGTCCAAGACTTTGGATTCTCCCAAGACACCGTCGGCCAGATGGGATACCGCCAGCGGCTTCTCTAACCCCCCCTCCTACTGTCTTACAACCAGCGGGACCCCCCCCCCCCTTAGTGTATCCAGCTATAATCATTTAAGTACCATCGCTATCGTTTCCTAAATACTCCAGGTTGTATACTTACTCCCTGCACAACCAGAGATTGGACATTCAATGTTGATTTACCTACGAATACTCATTTGCCATAAAAGTGCATATTCAATATTTCAAATCATAAATGTAATTAAGTGAATGTTGTATACACCTTTTGCTGTATTAAATATTCGATTTGGTACATTTGTGTTGGTTCGTTTCATCAGGTGGGAAAGTGTTCATCATACTTATATCTTGTACTGGGTGGCCAGAAGTTAAAGTACATGAGGTAGTGGTATTAAATATCATATCTAACAATACAGTCAGGGAATTGTACCCCTCAGTTACAATTGGTCCTTCGAGCCGGATGGTAACTAGTGTAATATTAATATAGTGTTATTAATATCGAAATGGCCTATGATGAACACTCCACGAAACGATCCTCCTAACCTAGAACGCCCGCGGCGCAGACGACAGACACCTCAGTACTTAGAGGCTTACACTGTCAGTCAACTACCTAGCCTTCGACAAACGGTAAACGTGGTAAAAGTAGAAAGTAAAATTATGTCTGACCTTAACGACCAGGTTTCCCCGACCACAGAAGCCCTAGTAGGTCCTAATGTAACTGACCAAGCTCACGGTGGGGACCAGGAGGGAATTGACATGCCTTTACCCCCCGCCACTACTCAAGAAGTAGTCCCCGACAAGCCCCGGGAGGAAGACAACCCTACAGAGAGAGAACTCTGCACGGAAGAAGAGGAGGAGAGCGCCGAGGAACTAGAGCTCCAGGACTCCCCAACGAGTACCCCCAGGAGCGGTTCACGCAGGAGCGGCTCACCTCCACTACCGCCTTCCCCCAGCGAAGCGGAGAGGACACTACAACAGGCGTTCCTCGTCAGCCTGACAGCCTCTACCGAACGCGATCGGCTCCAAGCACAGACGCTTAGCGAGCGCGAACGTCTCCAAGCACAGGCGACCAGCGAGCGCGAACACCTCCAAGCACAGCAACGGAGCGAAGAACAGCGCACAAGTCTGGAGATGAGACGAGACGCTTCCAGATGGAAGAGAATATGGCAAGAGACCGGGCCGACGCCCAGCGCGCCGCTGCCGGTGCCAAAAGAGACGCAGAGCGCGACAGACTACAAGCGCAACTAATAGAGCAGCTGATCAAAAGGACAACTCCCTCTTCCTCCGCCAGGGGCTCAAGGAACTCGTCGAGACAACAGTCAAGAGCAGCGTCACCGCAACGAGCAAGCGACCCTGAACTTGACCAACAGACCGAGTCTAGACCCCCCGCAGATCCCCTTCCCATACCGGTCCAAGCGAGACCCAGCTACAAGGAAGGAGCGGCCTACACTGCGGAGAAGCTAAATAAACGATTACAGGATCTGGAAGATTTGATAGAAGAAGAAGAGGGAGAAGAGGAGAACCAAGCCCGACGACAGCACAGTACTCCACCGGACCAGGAGGTCCCATACAGTCCAGGCTATACCCCCGCGGCGCTGCGCTACAGACCCCCGACTCTATTCACGGGTGAGCACGACCAGCCCCGAGGAACAGTACCTGGACCAGCGGGCCATGGTACCCTGCCAGTACCAGCCCACAGCGAGGCGCAAGAGGGGACTCGCCCAGGAGGTCTCTCCCCCAACGCTCGCCGATGTATCAGCCATCCACGGCGTCATACAACGCCACGCCGTCATTCCCAGACTTCGCCTATGAGAGTCGAGCACAGTACACGGAGCTCCGGATGTGCTTAGAGACAATGATGGTGGAGGTCGCTGATGAACGCCACAAGTATGCAATATTATTGAAGCACCTGAAAGTACCGCGAGCGCACAATATAGCGCTAGCCTATGCTACCTCCTCGACCCCATACACAGCGGCCCTTGCAGCGCTGGATCAAAGATATGGACGTATATGGGATTACGTAATCCAGGAGATAAGGCATATTGACCGCCTACCCCCAGCCACAGACAATCGCTCACTAGACGACCTGTCAATCAAAGTGCAGTCCCTGGTGGGGATGCTGGGAGCTCAACGGGAGAAGGGCAGGCATGAGCTGTACGCCAACTCTAACGTTGAGAGGATTTTGGAGAAGCTGCCACCCGCAAGACAGGAGCGCTTTCGGCGGCAGAGGGACTACCGAGATCCCGACGGCCCCGAGCCATCCCTCCTTGATCTGGCCGACTTCCTGGCGAGAGAGGTCAGCAGCTTACGACTGGACACCTTCGGGCGGAGCACGCCAAGCTCCAGAGAGGGACCCAGGAGAATAAGTGATGGAAGAAGATCGGTGACTGTCATGCACCAATCAGAGTCAGTACCGAGCAGTAAGAGTCACAGCACCCCCTCGAGAAAGGAGAAGTGGAAGATAGCGTGTCCCTACTGTGAGAAAGAACACTGGCTGTCACAATGTGACTCATTCACAAAGATGAATGCAGAAGAAGTGAGCCAATGGATAAAGTCCAACCGGCGCTGTTATCGATGTGCGCGGCCCCACATGGCAGCCGAATGCCGCCTAAAGAAAAGGTGCAGCCGGTGCGATGGAGCCCATCTAGATATACTACACGATAGTAACGGAAGACGGCCTATACCTGCACCACGGAGCGGCACCATGGCAAGTGTCATGTACATTGACCCCGCCAGCAGCAACGGAGCTCAAGTGCTCTTAAAGGTAGTCCGTGTGACATTGAGCTACCAGGATAAAGTCATGGACACTTACGCCGTCCTTGATGACGGGTCAGAGAAGACCCTTCTGCTCGCCTCCGTTGCGACTCAGCTGGGACTGCGGGGGAGCAAGAACGAAATGACGATTCGGACAATAAGAAGAGATTTAAAGACGATAAAGGGCGAGAATGTCTCCTTCACTATCGCAGCCAACGGGCAGCCAGAGCGACGGTACAAGATCACAAATGCTTTCACCAGCCAAGAAATAGGACTATCGCAGTACACCTACCCTGTCACCAAGTTGATGGATAAATATGTGCACCTGCGTCAATTACCTATCCCGCTCATAGACGGCGCTACCCCGACCCTGTTGATAGGCTCCGACCATGCAGAACTCATAGTCCCGATTGACCGGGTCCATACAGGCCCCCGAGGCTGTCCTGCAGCAGTCGAGACCCGCCTAGGATGGACATTGCAAGGCCCCCTCGCTAAATCTCTCAACCGAACAGCAGCCACTAGCTGCTTCCACTCCAGAACGACAGAAGAAGACACCACTCTCCTGCAGCATGTCGAGAGGCTATGGACCCTAGAGACAATGCCCTTTAAGAACGAAAAGAAAGACATTCGCTCTAAAGAAGACATTTACGCCATCAACCTACTCGAGCAGGGGACAAAGAGAGTCACAGTCGGCGGAGTGATGAGATACGCAACTCCACTCCTGAGGCGAGAGGGAATGCCCCCCTTTCACGCAAAGAAAGACGCCACGGAGCGCTATCTACTGAACACAGAGCGGCGCCTAGCCAAAGACCCCGCTCAACAGAGTGTGTACCGAGCTGAGATTGAGAAGCTAATCACAGCGGGACACGTAACAAAGATTGACATTAAAGAGGCCGATCAGACGACCGAATCATGGTACGTGCCGCATCACAAGGTCCATCACAATGGCAAGGATCGCATTGTGTTTAACTGCAGCTACCAGATCGGATCCCAAAATCTGAATAAAGAGCTCTTGCCCGGCCCCACACTCGGCCCCTCCCTACTAGGCGTGCTACTGCGCTTCCGCCAGGACAAGGTAGCTATAAGCGGGGATATCAAAGGGATGTTCTTGCAGGTGAGACTAGTAGAGGAGGACAAGCCTCTGCTACGGTTCCTATGGAGAGAGAAGATCGGAGATGAGAACCCATCCATCTACCAGTGGGAAGTACTCCCCTTCGGAACCACATGCAGCCCGTGCTGTGCTACCTTTGCACTACAGAAACACGTCACAGAGGACCCAGCAGCAGATGAAGAGGTCCAACACAGTGTGAAGAACAGTTTCTACGTGGACAACTGTCTACAAAGCGTCTCGACTCAAGAAGAAGCCGAGGCTCTCCTAATCAAGTTACGCGCCTCCCTAATCAAAGGAGGCTTTGATCTCAGGCAGTGGGCCAGCAGTGACCCGCATGTATTGCGCAGCCTCTCCTCCGCAGACAAGGCTGCCAGCAGCGAGACCTGGATGGCGACAATCCCAGGAGAAGCCCAAGAAATGACACTAGGATTAGTCTGGCGCTTCAAAACAGACTCGCTCCACTATAGACACAAACCCTTGGCTCCAGAGCAAGGAAGGTCGGCGGCGATACCGACCACCAGACGGAGTGTGTACAGAACACTCGCCAGACAATATGACCCGTTGGGATGTATTCTACCTTACACCACCAGGGCAAAGATGATTGTACGAGCACTATGGGACAAGGACCAGGGCTGGGACGACCCAATACCCGCACACCTTGCCTCAACATGGAGAGAGTGGGAGACGGAACTCCGCTCACTCCCAGGTGTCAATATACGCCGCAGCTACTTCCCATCCACAGTGAGGCCAGAGACATGCGAGATTGAGCTACACGTCTTCAGCGACGCCTCCGAAGTAGCCTACGGATCGGTTGCCTATTTGCGTGCCCAAGAGATGGGAGGAGAGATACACACTGCTTTCATACTGGCCCGCTCAAGAATAGCCCCACGTAAGCAACAATCTATCCCACGTCTAGAGCTCTGCGCAGCCCTCGCAGGAGCGCATCTAGCCACGTTAATCCAACGTGAACTCACCATTCCGGTGCATAGAACAATCTTGTGGTCAGATTCCACGACAGTACTCACATGGATTAAGTCTGATTCATGCAGATACAAAGTCTTCGTGGGAGTCAGAGTCACCGAGATTCAAGAACTAACAGAAGAAGCAAGCTGGAGGTATGTGGATACCAAACACAACCCAGCTGACGTCATCACCCGGGGAATGTCCCTGGATGACCTAACCCGTCGCAACATCTACAGTGACGGACCAGCATTCCTCCAGCTCCCGGAAGGAGATTGGCCTACGCCCACCCCGAGGGAAGCAAGTAACGAGGAGGCTGAGAACAAGAAGCCTATGTTCTGTGGACTGAGCACTGTCGCCTCCACAGACCCCAACATAGATGATTGCATTACCCTAGAGAGTGCGCAACAAAGAACATTCCTGCGGCACCACCCAGAGATTCAGTAGCTGACTACGAAGAAGCAGAACTTCTTCTACTACAACGAGCCCAGAGAGACTCGTTCCCCGATGAGCTAGACTGTCTACAGGGAGGAAACCCCGTCCCATCAGACAGCAGACTGATTCACCTGGCACCAGAGAGTGACGCACATAATCTCATCAGAGTGGGTGGTCGCCTGCGGAGAGCCCCCGATCTACCAGATGACATTAAGCACCCGATCGTCTTGAACAGCCGACACAAGGTCACAGAGCTGATCATAAAGAAATACGACGAGGATGTGCACCACGCAGGAGCAGAGAGAGTCTTCGCGGAGATCAGACGTCGTTATTGGATATTGCAAGGGAGAGAAGCAGTACGGCGCTTCCAGCGAACCTGTCTAGACTGCCGTAAGTGGCGCGCGCAGCCCAGCATACCACGGATGGCTGACCTACCCCCCTGTCGCCTCCGAATCGGCGACAAGCCATTCCACTCCACAGGCATGGACTGTTTTGGCCCGTTGTATATAAAGAGAGGAAGAGGCACCGAGAAGCGGTGGGGTATTGTATTCAAATGCATGACCACCAGAGCGATACATATCGAGCTCCTTCCGACCATGAGCACAGACTCATTCCTTATGGCCTTCCGGAGATTCATATCACGGAAAGGACAACCGTCTACATTGTTGTCTGATCACGGGACCAACTTCAAAGGCGGAGAAAGAGAGCTGAGAGAGAGCTTCCAAGCTATGGGCCCAGAACTTAAGACCCACCTCGCTCCAGCCCAGATTGACTTCCAGTTTAATCCCCCGAACGCACCCCACTTCGGTGGAACTTGGGAGCGAGAAGTACGTTCTATAAAGACAGCCCTGTATGCCGTACTCGGAGCCCAGACTGTGGCAGAGGAAGTCCTAATGACAGTCCTCACGGAGATCGAGGGAGTATTGAACTCAAAGCCCCTCGGTTACGTCTCCAGTGATGTAGCAGACGTCGACCCAGTCACCCCCAAAACACTCCTAATGGCGCGGCTGGACCCCGCGCTACCCCAGACAATGTACAGGCCCGAAGAAGCGAACGGCCGAAGAATGTGGAGGTACAGCCAAGTACTAGCTGACAAGTTTTGGAGCAGCTTCCTACTTCACTACCTACCGTCTCTACAGACCCGCCAGAAGTGGGTAAAAGAGAGAGACAATTTGACAGAAGGAACAGTCGTCATGATTATTGACCAGTCACTCCCCAGAGCTATGTGGCCGGCTGGCCGCGTAAGCAAAGTGATCACCGGTGCCGATGGCAAGGTCCGAGCAGCTGAAGTACTCGTCCAAGGGCGCACCTACACACGTCCCGTGGCGAGGCTCATAGAACTGCCCCGACTCCCAGAAACTATCGATGATGACCATGACCCTATGACTTTGTGAGTTGACTGACCCTTACAGCGGACCTTGAGTGGTGGACAGTGCGGTTAATCTGTCTCTGCTTAGCTAATTAGGTGGGACTAATTAGGGGGCGGCTGTTGTGAAGGATCAGATTAAACCGAATATGTATATTTATTTATATATATATATTTAATTGTATTTGTATATCGTTTGATATCCCCTGTATATTCCTTGTACAATATGCATTGAATATCCCCGTTTCTACTAAACAGCCCATAATAGTTTCATTCTACCATTGGACGAGAACCTGGCGCCAGGTTGCCATACCCCTAGGTCCAAGTTCAATCGTGCCGCCTAACATGTCGAGGCAACCCCCGGTTCCGCGCAGTAATATGCCGGGCGAAATACGAATGGTACTATTTGTTCATAGCGCATATATATATGGCGCTCGTAAAGTAGAACTTTCTTTTAGTCCAGTTCTTTACCCTCCAACAGAGTGACAGACGCAAAAGCCTCCCCACGACGCACGTGCGGGGTAGTAAGGCCTACTTGGCCCAGAATAGGCATTGAGATATCGTGTAGATTAATAGTTGAATGGTCATAGTTTGGCACCATACCGTCGAGTTGGACGTATTCTATTAAGCTAATAATAGTCTATTTATGTATGGTGCATCGTTCGGTTAGAGCTCTACAGTTATCAGTACCCCCATCGTTCCTGACGTTATCTGGACGCTTATCCAGGCTGGTCAGACCCCTAGTGGTGATTGCATCCGAGGAGCTCCGGGCCAAGAGCGACTGGGCCTGTATATTGGATTACTCTACCCAGACGACGGCGAGCCTTCCACGGCTCTTGGATTATGCTTTGTGTGCTTTGATTATTCCATGGATAAAGGCCAACACTGCCGAGTGTTGGAATTACCCCCCGGAGAGGACTCCAGGTGAGGCGGCGCTCTACACGTGAGGTCGCACCACGTCTCTCCGTTGTGGACCGGCAGATACCGTTCCACAGAGGGTCCAGCTGTATTCGTCTGCGGCCCGAGGTTCTGTGGGCACCGTGTCCAAGACTTTGGATTCTCCCAAGACACCGTCGGCCAGATGGGATACCGCCAGCGGCTTCTCTAACCCCCCCCTCCTACTGTCTTACAACCAGCGGGACCCCCCCCCCCCCCCTTAGTGTATCCAGCTATAATCATTTAAGTACCATCGCTATCGTTTCCTAAATACTCCAGGTTGTATACTTACTCCCTGCGCAACCAGAGATTGGACATTCAATGTTGATTTACCTACGAATACTCATTTGCCATAAAAGTGCATATTCAATATTTCAAATCATAAATGTAATTAAGTGAATGTTGTATACACCTTTTGCTGTATTAAATATTCGATTTGGTACATTTGTGTTGGTTCGTTTCATCAGGTGGGAAAGTGTTCATCATACTTATATCTTGTACTGGGTGGCCAGAAGTTAAAGTACATGAGGTAGTGGTATTAAATATCATATCTAACAATACAGTCAGGGAATTGTACCCCTCAGTTACACTCGGGGTCTTGGCCAAGATTGTAGTGACTGCTCTACATGCACCTCCGAGGCCTTGGATCAGTTATTTACCGTCGTCTGTCCGTGGTCCTGTCAACTGATTAACAGTATTAACAGACTGTTAACACATTAACAGTCAACACGGTTTCATTGCTGGGTTAAGTACTTCTATTCTATTCACATAATATGCTTACTTCATATATCTACTCCATTCACATATATGCTTACCACTTGTATCTATTGCTATGTCCGCCCACTACAATCACATGAGCTGTCTAACGCCTGTCCTGTCTCCCTGTCCACCTATGACTTGCTGTCCTGGAGTGCTGACCGGAGTGTCGGACATCCCGTGATGAAGGCCGGGAGGTTGCGACCCCCTCTGCGTGCCCCCCTGTCTCCGGAGGTCTCGTAGTGGTGACCGGAGTGCCGGACGTCCCGCGATGATGTCGGGGAGTTCGCGACCCTCTCTGCGCCGCCCCCCTATCTCCCTGTCTCCGGCTGTCCCTGAGCAATGACCGGAGTGTTGAATGTCCCGTGACTAAGAGACGGGGAGGACGTGACCCTCTTTGCGCCGCCCCTGTGCCTCAAATAGATCCGCTATCAGCTCTATCTTTAATCTTTCAAAATGTTCAGTTGCTATCGCTATTAGCTTTATCTTTAATCTTTCAAAATGTTCAGTTGCTATTGCATGCACTCATCTGTGTTTCACTACACACATGAGTGCATGCTTACCAACTGTCCGTCTGCAACACTACTATCACCAACATCTAAGAAGGGAGATCCCCCCTTGAATGGCCCTTCTTTTTTATTTTTTTTGGTCTTTTTCCCCCTCCATTTTCCTCCGATTTTCTCCCATCCCAATGTTAGTCGTATGCCAATTCCCAGTCCCTTCCTGGTCGCTGCGCACTTACCCCCCACAGTCAGATCATCTGGGAGAGTGGAGGCTACCACGTGCTTCCTCCGACACACGTCCAGCCAATCACCGCTTCTTTTCACCTGGCAGCGCGGATTCTCATCGAGAGGGCGTAGCGTGTGGGAGGACCACACTATCCCCCTCGAGTCCTATCCGCGCTTAGCAGGCGCCCCGACCGAACTGTAGGAGTCGCTGTTTACAACGACCCGGACCCACCCCGCCAGCTTCTCCCACCCTCTAATACAGCCAATTGTATTAGTGCAGACGGCCAGCCAAGCTGGTGACAACCCCGGAGCTGTGAGCTGGATTCGAACAGGCGAATCCAGCTCACAGCTCCGGGGCTGGTGACGAACGCAATCTCCGCTCGGCCACCTAACCGCCTTTTGAATGGCCCTTCTAAGGTTTCTCTCCTCCACACTGCCTGTGGAGCTTTTTTCCCTATTGTTAGGTTTTAGTGAGTTTTTCCTTGCCTTCGCGTGGGGTATGTCTGGGAGTGCTTGCATTCTTTAATTTTTAATTTTAATTTTTTGCATTCATCTAAAAATGTTTGGACCTTATGGTGTTCTTGTTCTGTTCTTGACTTATTGTTATGTTTTCTTCTTGACTTGTTTAATGAAGACCTGTACGGCCCATGGGGACATTAACGTGTGTTGTCGGGCCTTATAAATAAATTTGATTTGATTTGATTTATAGGATAATATGAGATTCACCATTGAAACAACACTTCTGGATAAGTGAAAAGAAACCCACACACTAGACTCTGCAAACACCATTTACTGAGAGAGCACAACGTTTCAGTCCAACGTGGATCTTTGTCGGGTCATTATTGTGCTCTACATTCTAGAGTAATGAGCTGGTTGAAGATCCATGTTGGACAGCGTGTTCAAGCTGCTGCGGTCAGGCAAACGCCTGCGAACACCAGCAACTAGGACAGAGAGACTTCGGCTCAGCTTCTTCCCCCAGGCCATCAGAGTCTTGAACACTGAACTCTCCACACACAAGCACACATGAGCACACACACAACACACACACTGTATACGCTCACACACTAGCAGTCACTTTAGCATGAACACACACACACACACATGCTGCACACGCTCACACTCATGGTCACTTTACACAATGAAAGGTCACTTTAAAAACAAGAACGGGAGTGGTTCTTGTATAGTAAAACAGTACATGGATAGCAAGCTAGCATAAGGACACATAGTATAACTGTAGATTGTATAGTATAGCATGTATAGTAGTGTACATAAGACCCAGTGCCTCATCCGTAGCTAACAGTGTATTGCACTATCGCAGGACCTTAGCATGTCTTACCATGCTTTTTGTAAACTTCATGTACATATACCTGTTATGTCTTATTCTTATTACTTGTATTATTGCACAAATGTCTTATGCTCATCCTATTGGATTCTTATTATTGTATTATTGTATTATTGCATTATTGTATTATTGCACAATCGTTTGCTTTCACTGTATGCCGTGACAAATAAAACTCTTGACTTGACTTGACTTGACTGAAACGTCATTTGTCCCCTCTCAGCAAATGGTGTTAGCTAGAGTTAGCACCTATAGAGTCTAAAGCTGGGGTCCCCACACCACGGCCTCTGAACAATGCCAAAAACTGATAAAAAGATTTGGGGCTTTTAAAATAAACATTTTTGTTAGCTATGAACTAATACCGAACTATCCATTTCCCTTGAAGAAGCACCCTCCAACAGCCCTCCTCCTTCACACACGTTACAGAACATCACACTCGACTTGACGTTCCGTCGTCAGGAAGCCCTGGAAATGCTGAAGACAAGAGTTTGATGTGCGATTCCATGAACTACGTGTGTTGCCCAGATTGACAAAGCGCTGCCTTTCTTACCAGTTTGAGTCGACAGAGTTAACTGTGATGTTCTGAACGACGCGCGGCCTTTCTGATCAGTTTGAGTCGACAGAGTTAACTGTGATGTTATGAACGACGCACTGCCCTTCTGATCAGTTTGAGTCGACCGAGTTAACTGTGATGTTATGAACGACACGCTGCCTTTCTGATCAGTTTGAGTCGACCGCGTTAACTGTGATGTTATGAACGACGCGCTGCCTTTCTGATCAGTTTGAGTCGACCGAGTTCTGAACGACGCCTTCCAGCCCAACAGTCTCGTTGACTTCTATGCTGCCCTCCCAAAGTACACCCCCATTCATTACTATGGAAGGGGTGTAGTTCGGTGGAAAGTAGCTCCGACATGAAACTGCTCACAACAAGGTCTGTCTCTTGTGAATTCGCATCGAGGGATGATATTTTGGGATGCCTCCGCTCTCATTGCAATGCAAAGTCACAGGAGTTTTGAATCCAGACGTGAGCTCACTGAGCTGCATGATTTGACGGCAAACTAAGAGCTTATTTGAGTGTTTCCAACTGAATGAGCTACAGAAGCCATGCGACAGGGCGCGTGTCCAAGGCCAGATTAAGAATTCAGAGGCCTCTGGGCCAGACTCTTGTGGAGGCCCCCACACACACATACACGTGCACGCACGCACAGTGGCGTTTTTATATGTAAAACATTGGTGGGGCAGCCAGTAACCAAGGCTACATACCAGGCAAACTACAGTAATCAAAATTACAGTAATCGTTGTTCGCAAATTTCGCACCACATATCAGGCATAGGCTACAGGTGCATTGTTAGTCGTGAAAGCAAATTAATCTGTCCACGCTGAATTAAACCCTCTATTTTCCTCAGACTTTCCTTTTTTTGGATTTATCTATGGTTAGTTTACTGGGGGGTCGGCAACTCAAGATTAGCCACTTGCAGACGGCAGGGAGAGGCACGGGGTGTGACGTACTGTATATTTTAGTTTATGAAATATTTTTGTTGACTAAATATTTTAGTTGATGAAATATTTGTTCACATTCAGTGTCACAGTATGACATCGATCTCAAAAAGAAATATATAATTTTTTTTTATTTTTAGTTTTTTTGGAGGCCCCTCGTCACTAGAGGCCCACGGGCTGCGGCCCAAACGGCCCGGTCGTTAATACGGCCCTGCGTGTGTCAGCCCTGGTCGTGTCGCGGCAGTGACATAATTGCAAAGACAGACAACATACAGTAGGTGGATCTTCATCAGACATTTGCTTTTGCAAAACAGATAACACTTCAGATATCTGTGGCCCATTCAGTTGGAAACATTCAAATAAACCCATGTCTTGGATTATGAACTCAGATTGACTTTTTGCATTTGCATTGCAGTAAGAGGGGAGGCGTGCCAAAGTAGCTTTGAGTCAAACATTTTGCTTATCATCACAGTACATGGCAGGTCCTCGTCAACTCATGAAGCCGGAAATGTATCATGTTACCAAAAAATTTCATATACGAGGTGATGGCTTTCGGGTGCGCTAGTTCGGTTTATGACCAATCGGATGCAAGGCAGCGGATTCAGACAGATTAATTCAACCTCTCTTTATTGAGGCAGGTGGTTTGAGTGATCTTTAGAAATCCCAGCATGTCAACATCATTATTTCTAGATTACTCCATGTTCATAATAAAGTATGTTTGCGCCACAGGAGGTGAAGGGCCAGTGAAACGTCACAACTCAGGAACTAGGGTACCATGGAACTTGCCAGAGTTTACCACTGCTATTTACCACTTGGTTAGTTTACTACTGGTATTTACCACTTGGTTAGTTTAGTTTACCACTTGGTTAGTTTACTACTGGTATTTACCACTTGGTTAGTTTAGTTTACCACTTGGTTAGTTTACTACTGGTATTTACCACTTGGTTAGTTTACCACTGGTATTTACCACTTGGTTAGTTTACCACTGGTATTTACCACTTGGTTATAGTTTACCACTGGTATTTACCACTTGGTTAGTTTACCACTGGTATTTACCACTTGGTTAGTTGACTACTGGTATTTACCACTTGGTTAGTTTACCACTGGTATTTACCACTTGGTTAGTTTACTACTGGTATTTACCACTTGGTTAGTTCTGTATCATAGTGGATCCGCTCAGCGTCACTCATGCACTCTCCCCGCATGTGCACGCGCACTGAATAAAGACCACAATGTACCTTTATATCCCAATATTTGTCTGACCACACCCCTATCAGCTTACCTACATAAGCAGGTGTGTGGTCACCTGCTCTCCTCCTTCTCGCTTTCACCACAAGCCTTCGGAGATCCCCACTTGACGTGTTGCTAGTAGGAGGAAGTTGGAAAACAAGAGATACGTTGACATCATATCTTTATTTTCTCTCTCACTATTTTCGAGAAAATACGGCGATATTGTCTTCGTACTGGAGTGTCTGGAAGATGATGATAATTCTACACCTCCATCGGGTTTCGTATTGGGAGTTTATGCCGCTACATGCCTCTCAACTGCAGTCCTCCTTGCTGGGGCTGGTTGCGGTAAAGCCTTTCAGCGACACAGCTGGACTGTAGGACGTGCCGCTGTTGTGAGAAGCGGTGGGTTCCAGGTTGGTTGAGTGATGTTTTGCTTGCGAGCTCCACTTGTCTGTTAGTGCTATGGGGACTAGCTGACAATGTTTACGAACACCGGCCCCAGATTAGGGTCTTTTGTTCAGCCTCTTAGGCAACAGCGGAAGACCTTGGTCTGAAGCCCATTATAGTTAACTAGTGGGCCACGACCAGTAACACTGGTGATCCCTGTGTTTTCTGGACGAGTGGATGTTTCTCTGTCACCGTGTAGGCCCCGTCTTTCATATACAAATGAGAGTATTCCCTCACAAGGAAATATGGGCATGGATGTTCGTTATCGGAAAATCTGTGTTCAAGTCAGCTACGGCCCAGATGGGACTTGTGCTGGCTCCGTCGGATGTTGGTAAAATCACCGTTGTAAAACTGTGTTAACATTTCGTTTCTCTTCTCTCTTAAACAGTGAGGAGGGTTTCAGAACGGTGGCCTGTCTGAGTGATTGTTATATCATTGTGTACAAGTTCAGGTGATAGCTGCTTAGCTTACGTGCTAGTGGTGGCCTACTGTTAGCCAGTCAGCTGTTAGCTGCGGCGCTAGCCTGTTGTGATCACTAGGCTAGGAAACGTTAGCTTGCGTGCTAGTTGTGGCCTACCTAGGCTAGGCTAGGAAACGTTAGCTTGCTGCTATCGGCCGAGGGCGGCCGTTAGCTTAATGCTACACTGTTGAACGTGCTGTGACTATAACATGTTTTAAACACTCTTGACTACGACGTCATCTTTGACAGAGGATGTTCGTCGAACCTGCCCTGAGCCAGGACGGCGAGGACTGCGTCAACAAGGGGGACCGTTGCGGCGGGATGGAGCGGCGACGCTGCCCAGGTCGACAACACAGGACGTCTGTGTTTACTACGGTGCCTTGTTAGAGACTGCAGTTTCGCTTGATCTGCGCTCAAGGTAGGCAAGGTCCTGACCAGATCTTGAACACTTCTTCTTGCTTTCCCTTCTAAATGGTTGTAAATAACGATGTTTTCCAAAACGAGTGTTGCTGCACTACATTTAGGATACGACGCGAGTTATGTGTGAATTGTCTTGTCACTGGTAGTAGCTTCTCCATGCAAATCGGGTTTGTTACAGATGTGAAAATGATCTGGTTTGTTGTGTTGAGAAACATTGTGTGTTCATGTACCGTGTACTCACAACTAAGGGGGTTAAACTAACCTATAAAGCTATGCTTAGTGACATATGAGTAAAGAATGATTCTTTTCTCAGCCTGTAATGACAATGAACAGTGTGTTCACATATTAACAGGTTTACCTGTTTAACTGGCCGTATTAAGGGTAAAGTAGGAGTGTTGTAAATTCCCCATTATTTGTTATGCTGTGTATTGTTATTTCCAGTCAGGCACTTCTTTGATGGCCCAGGGGTCCTATTATTTATAGTCTGGCATCTCTCTGGACAGCCCAGGGGTCCTAATGGGTTTAAATACAGCGGCCATCTTGCCGCCCATGTGTTCCATTGCTGTCTGCTTTCCCAGTGAGAGAGTGCGTTCATGAACTAAGTAAGTCACCCATAGCCTACAAATATAGTGCCTATGGTAATGATAGATACATGTCATATGTAGCCTGCCTTATGTGTTGAGATGCTGTGACATGCATGTGTGACTATGATTTGGTTTGCTACGTTGTGTTAATTCATGCTGCTAATTGAGCTTTGCTAATGCCAATAATGCTATAGCATCTCTTCAGTTGTGTGTTCTGGATGCCATTGCATTCTGCCATTTACTTGTTATGTTTGGTCCATGCGGCCGATGCTAATATGCTAGATAGCATCTTTTCAGTTGTGTGCATTATGTTTGGTCCATGCGGCCAATGCTAATATGCTAGATAGCATCTTTGCTGTGTGTTCAGGTTATGATTAATAAGTATGTACCTCTGTTAATTATTGTGTGTTCTGCTTATATGTTGCAGAATACCACTCACTCAATCTTTGATTGCTCCATCCAGCCCTACGACCTGGATGGAAAGCACTCTTGAGATATTACTCAACAACAGAATCCTTAATAAAATACGAAAGGACTGTTCTCTGTGTCTGCGTCCGCTCTCTGACCGGGGTGTGCCGTTCTGGATGAAGTGGCTCCAGCAAACCTTGCAAACAAACATTATATCTTCAATATTGGTCCTTCGAGCCGGAGGAACTTCACCCACGACGGCGCCATGGACACACAGAGAACAGCAGCAGACGAAAATGGAAGACGAGGAGGAAGGCTGCGACAGCTTCCAGCACACCTGCAAGGCTATCTGGTTAGCTTACCACAGTCCCTCATGCCTAATACTGCACCGCCTCTACCAGATGACAGCGAAGGTGCCACCGCACAGCAGCTGCGGTCACTCAGCCTGCAGACCGAGTTTGCAGCTACAGGTGACCAGCTCCACACTGCGCTCGGGCCCCCTCCGTGCCTCTCATTGCCGGGAGCAGTCGATCAGACGCGACACTGGGACCTATCACCATATGCTAACACCCGGCCTGACCAGCGGGAAGTGTGTGTGGGGCTCACATCGCCATCCCCATCAGAGCAGAGCCACCACAGTCGGAGCCTAACAGGTGGCACCTCTGACGCAAGAGGACCTTGCTCTACCATGCCCTTAATCCTTCCACCACCATTGTCACATCATAGTCTGAGCGTCCCACCCAACCGCTCACCATGGTCGAGCTCGCTGCCACTAATACCGCTGCTGTGCCCAATAACTGCAACGTTACAGTCTCAAGCCACAACCTGTACACTGGGCCAAAGGCAGCAAGCCTACATGTCGACTCAGTCTCTACCGCCGACAGTAACCTCCGCACCGCTGTTCGGGGCAGCTCCGAGGCCCCCAGCCCCCACCGCGATGAGTCTGGTCATGTCACAGTCTGACTTCCAGGTGATGCAAGCAGTGGGTCACGTGGGCCAGCAAATGCCAACGGTACCAAGTTACCAGCCTACCTACCGGTCAAACCAGCCTGTGTCATCAATGGTGAGGAGCAGGCATGGCAGCACACCAGCGGCCGCACAGACCCGGTATGAGCTTACGCCAATGAGATCTGCATATCAAGTGCATCAATATACTACAGCTACGCCTGCACAGCCTAATTATCAACCTCAGACTGCAACAGCACTCTACCCTGCACGATGGTTACCCACTGCAGCTGCTCTCCAGCCAGTGGGCCAACATACAGCAGGTGCACATCAACAATCATCATATCGGCCTCCACCAATCAACACTGCTCAGCAATTGTATCAACCATTGCTGCACCAACTGAGCCACCATCCACAACCAGTGTATCAGCCTCAGCCTGCTGCATCGACTCAGCCAGCCTATCAGCTCGTGCATCCAACACCCGGTCCAGCACCCTATTATCATGTAGCAGTTCCACCGGTCCAGTATGTCCGTCAGGCCCAGTACACAGCACTACAGGATCCATACGCTCTCCAGCCTCCCAGGCAGCCAGTCCCTGTACCTAAACTGCCTAACCTGGTCCATGACAGCGAGAGAGAGTTCACGGACCTTAAGATGGCGCTGGACCACCTACTCGATGCCCACACTGAACTTTCTGAGCACTACAAGTACCGTGTACTTATGGAGCAGCTGGTTCTAGATGAGGCTAAGCTGATAGCCCAGTCCTGCAGGCATTATGCGCAACCCTACACCGCCGCCATGCAGGCCTTGCAGCGGCAATATGGACAGCCACATCAGCTTGCACAAAGCGAGATTGCCGCAATACTGAACGCTCCTGATCTCAAAGCAGGAGATACCAAAGCCTTCCAGAGCTTCGCCCTTAGCATCGACTTGCTAGTGGGAATGCTGACATCGCTGGAAGGACCTAACGGGATGGAAGTCATGTCGACCGGCCATGTGGACCGGCTCCTTAGTAAGCTCCCTAAGCAAGTGAGGGACGGCTTTGTGGAGCACCTATTGGCTCAAGGTCACCTCAACACGACTAACCTAAACCCGTACAACCTTCGAGACCTCGCCGACTGGCTCAGGGTAAAGGCTGAAGCTCAAAGACTGTCAGAGAGAATGGCACAGCGCCATCGGATGGAAGGGACACAGTTCTCTAACAGAGACAAGCAAGATCCCCCACCCAGACCTTGCAACCAGCCTTTCTCTGTTTATTATGGCTCCGCCAAGCCTAAACAAGACAGCCACCAGCCTGTTGAGACATCTCAATCAGAAGCCAAGAAGCAGAAGTTCAAGAGGATGTGTCTCTTCTGTAGGAGTGCCGAGCACTACCTATCGCAGTGTCCAGACATTGTCCAATGCTCGCCGGGAAAGGTTGAGAAGTGGATAGCAAATGGCAAACGTTGTCGTAATTGCGGTCGTACCAGCCATGAGCAAGATGCCTGCACCTTGAGGAAACCATGCAGTGAGTGCCAGGAGGTCCACCTCAGAGTTCTCCACGCCATCGCCAAGCCGGGTCCCCGTGCCTACCTCATCACACCAAAGGATGGTGCCTCGCTCTCCAACTCCAAACAAGGAGGAAAGGTGTACCTTAAGGTGGTACCAATCGTCATTACTAACGGGAGCAAGTCACTGCACACTTATGCGATCCTAGACGATGGAGCTGAACGCACGATAATACTGCCAGCTGCAGCTCGACACCTGGACCTTAAAGGCGAAGCGGAGTCCCTCGCACTGCGGACGATTCGCCAGGACGTGGCTCGCCTCACTGGCAAGTCTGTAGATTTCCATGTGGCCTCCCTGACTCATCCTTCTGAACAGCACCTGGTGAAGGGCGCCTTCACAGCAGGTCGATTAGCCCTGTCAGAGCAGTCTTACCCTGTGACTGCACTTCAGGAACGCTATCACCACCTGAGGGGGCTCCCATTGCAGGACTTCAGTCAAGTGCATCCACTACTGCTAATTGGTGCAGACTGCACCCATCTGATCACATCCCAAGAACCCATCAGATTCGGCCCCAAAGGTGGACCCGCAGCAGTCCACACAGCGCTCGGCTGGGCACTCCAAGGCCCAGATGGTCTTGCGTCACAGGCTACTTCATGCTACTTTACCTCTCTCAAGTCTGCACCGGACGACCTCTATCAACACGTTGAATGTCTCTGGCAGCTTGATGTGCTTCCATTTAGAAGTGAAAAGCTAGCAGTAAGGTCCCGTCTGGACCACGAGGCTGTGGGCATCCTGGAAGCACGCACTGAGAGGGTGAAGGTTGGTGACACACTCCGATACGCCATGCCTCTGCTCCGCGCAAAGGACGCGCCACCACTGAAAGCCACTGCCAAAGCAGTCATGCCAATGCCCCGTAGCACAGAGCAAAGACTGGTAGAAGATCCAGCTAAGGCTCAAATCACTGGAGCAGAGATCAAAAAGCTCGATGGAGGATGTGTTTCCAAGCTGGGTGAAGAAGCGGTAAATGAGTCTGACGAGTCATGGTTCACCCATCACGGGGCGGCGGCCGACTCCTCCTTACCTCAACCTAACCTGCATGACACCGAAGTCTTCCTGCTGAAGACCAGCCAGGCGGACTGCTTCCCTGAGGGATTTAAGTGTCTCAGAGCTGGAAACCCAGTACTGCCCAGTAGTAAGCTCAGTATGCTCTCACCAGAGATGGAGCATACAATGGGTCTTCTCCAAATTGGTGGACGCTCTTGTCACCTGGACACCTCCTGTTCTACTGACATCCACCCCATAGTTCTCGATCCTGGCCATGCAGTGACAAAACTCATCAAGGATGTAGATGCCCGCCTACTCCACCCAGGGCCCGATAGGGTCTTCGCAGAGATCAGGCACCAGTACTGGGTCCTGTGGGGAAGACGGGCCATCAAGCATCATCAGAGGACCTGCACAGGATGTAGGAAGTGGAGGTGGGAGCCGGTGGTTCCAATGGTGGCAGACTTACCTCCTGCCCGGTTGCGGCCCCTTAAGCCGCCATTATGTGACACCAAACAGGTTGCTGATGGGGCGGCGGGACGCCTCCCTGCCACAAGTGTCCTACGCTCCCGACCCGACTGTGGCAAATGATGGCGACCCGGTATGATGACAGAGACCTCGGTAGCCACTTAGGGAATTTGACTGTTTACATAATAGCTATGCTATTCTTGGGGCGGCTGTTGTAAATTCCCCATTATTTGTTATGCTGTGTATTGTTATTTCCAGTCAGGCACTTCTTTGATGGCCCAGGGGTCCTATTATTTATAGTCTGGCATCTCTCTGGACAGCTCAGGGGTCCTAATGGGTTTAAATACAGCGGCCATCTTGCCGCCCATGTGTTCCATTGCTGTCTGCTTTCCCAGTGAGAGAGTGCGTTCATGAACTAAGTAAGTCACCCATAGCCTACAAATATAGTGCCTATGGTAATGATAGATACATGTCATATGTAGCCTGCCTTATGTGTTGAGATGCTGTGACATGCATGTGTGACTATGATTTGGTTTGCTACGTTGTGTTAATTCATGCTGCTAATTGAGCTTTGCTAATGCCAATAATGCTATAGCATCTCTTCAGTTGTGTGTTCTGGATGCCATTGCATTCTGCCATTTACTTGTTATGTTTGGTCCATGCGGCCGATGCTAATATGCTAGATAGCATCTTTTCAGTTGTGTGCATTATGTTTGGTCCATGCGGCCAATGCTAATATGCTAGATAGCATCTTTGCTGTGTGTTCAGGTTATGATTAATAAGTATGTACCTCTGTTAATTATTGTGTGTTCTGCTTATATGTTGCAGAATACCACTCACTCAATCTTTGATTGCTCCATCCAGCCCTACGACCTGGATGGAAAGCACTCTTGAGATATTACTCAACAACAGAATCCTTAATAAAATACGAAAGGACTGTTCTCTGTGTCTGCGTCCGCTCTCTGACCGGGGTGTGCCGTTCTGGATGAAGTGGCTCCAGCAAACCTTGCAAACAAACATTATATCTTCAATAAGGAGGGTTGTGTTTCCCCCCGGTTCCCTGGGGACTTCTTCATCCTCCTCTCAGACATGTTGTTACACTATATTGTGTCACTGTGTGGTAGGGATACGATGTAACCCTTAGCTTGATTGCTGAGGTTGTGCTGAAACTGCTTGAGGAACTTTATTTTCCTAAAAGAAAAGATTGTTTGGTCGCTTTTCGTGTGTGCTTAGCAAGGCCTGTGGCCGATACTAATCAAGAATTATGTATTCTCTCATTATGAAAAACGGCGTTCCTCTGTAGAGTGTTTTTGCCATTTTTTGTAGGAGATAATGGGTTGTGTGTGTCGTGTGACCTACAACTGGGTTGGGCTGGCCACAGAAGCACATGTGTAAGTTTGGTACCGGGGCTCTTGGAGGGCCCTCTCTATTCTGTGTTTTTTCCTTAGTAAAAATCAGATAGCAGGTTAGCACATGCGCTGTGTGAAGCTGTTAGACGCTTCATGGAGCTGACTATGACTGCGTCATACTCTTTTTGTCATTACATCGTATCATGGGTGTGGGGTCGTAAAGGGGTGAACTGGTAACCTTTCCTCCCCCTTTTTTCTGTTGGTCAGGGGTAAACCCACCTGTCCTTCAAGGTTCCTGTCACGTTGCGGTTCGGCACGTTACAGGGTGAGGGGGGGAGGTAGTTTCCTGGTCCCACGCCCTGGAATATTGGGCGTGTGCACTGCAGAAATTCCCCCGCCATAGAGTACGTCACTGTGCGCGTCTCTGTTGGTAGGACTTCCGTGTGCTGTTCAGGTCCATGTGATGGATCTGTTTCGGGGGGTGGTCAGGGCTCCTCCTCACGAAGCTCCTATCCGGGCCTTCTGTGAGTTGGGACTCTCCTTCCATGTGAGGGAGCCTCCTCAGAGTACAGAGCCTCCTCCTCAGATTGTCAAGGTGAGTGGAACCTCAAGAAGGAGTCCTACTCTATTGTGTGTGTATTCGATTCAATTAGATTATTGAGGGTGTATGGGTTCAGTGCCTCCTCCCCGGAGAGCCCTAAAACCAAACTTTTACATGGCTCAAGGTGCAATATATTCTTTTCAATCTGTACAGCTCGCGTGGGAAGTCTCTCTGGGGATTTCCGTCTCCTTCCTATGGGAGGGTGGTGGGATGTAAAAATGTGAAACATTTTTACCCCCGGCTGTGTAGACTGGGATACATGCTGTTGGTGCTTCCTTCTTTTCTATTAAAAAGAGTTGGAGTTAGGAAGTATCACACCCCTCTTGTCGTTCCCCTGGGCGCCTTGGGGATTCAATGACAGGTCTAAATAGCTTGTTCATTGATGTGGTTGTGTCCCGACGCACGCATAGTGCTAGCTCGGGGTGTTCTGTAATCAGGTGACTGACTGGCACGCCTTGGTTGCTTGGGGTTAAAACGGCGTTTTTATAAAGCAACTGGGATGGAGGTTTTTCCTCTTCCGACGACCTGTTTTGGTTGTCGACGGATTCTCGTTCATATCTGGGGGATGATGACGGAATGGATCTGAACATATGTAGAGGGTCTCACGCCCTGGGGGTGGGCCACCGGGCGCGGTTCGCCCCGAACGTCTGGGTGGCGCCTTCTTTTCATGTTTAAGATCAACACGCATATCTGCCCCTTCTCCTGGAGTAGGCATGTCGGCGTGGTTAGGGCACGGGACTGGTTCTGGTCACGCTGGTCCGGATCAGTTAAACCCGTTGTCCGCCGGGGATGCAGATCTGCTGTTCTGGTACCCTGAGGGACTTGGGCTTTTTTCAGGGGGAAAAATGCCAGGTCGGTCCGGGTGTCACAGGGTTAAGCACTATGGAGACCCTGGTTGGGTACATTTTGTACTCAGCACTGTCGTAATGGCTTACGGCCATGCCAACCTGTACACGCTCGATCTCGTCAGATCTCGGCCGCTACACAGGTTGGTCCTGGTTAGTACTTGGTTGGGAGACCGCCTGGGAATACCAAGTACGGTGTGCTTGGGGCTGGTTCTCCATTCTTTTCGCTCCTCTCTCACGCATGGCGAAGAGGGGCCTGTTGGGGTGGTCTTTGACCTCCTCTGGTGACCCTGTGCTTCCCGTATCGCTGGGCCCGGTCCGAAGTAATGTTTTGTCGACCCGTAGGCCTGGGTTAACCCTTTTTTGAAAACTGAAACACTTGTACTGCGGTATAGCCGGTGTATACCCGCAGGTGTTGTGGTTTGTAACCGACCCCAATCGCACAACACAAGACAGGTATGATGGTTTGCCAAGAAACAGATATTTATTGAACAACAGGGAAAAACAGGGAAAAGGGCACTGTCCCTTTAAGGGAGAATCACAAATACAGGAATATAATATGAGGGGAAGGAAGGGTGCCTTTAAAAGGTGGGCAGGAAAAGGGAACACTATGGGAAGGTAAGGGAACGCCTAAGGGAAGGTTAAGGGAACGCCTAGGGAACAGAGGAACTAGAGACTAGGTAAACAAGGGACAAGGAGAACTAGGGAGAGAGGACTAGGGACTAGGAGAGCTAGGGATAGAGGACTAGGGACTAGGAGAACTAGGGGGAGAGGACTAGGGACTAGGAGAGCTAGGGATAGAGGACTAGGGACTAGGAGAACTAGGGAAAGAGGACTAGGGACTAGGAGAGCTAGGGATAGAGGACTAGGGACTAGGAGAACTAGGGATAGAGGACTAGGGACTAGGAGAGCTAGGGATAAGGAACTAGGTGGAACTAGAAGGGGAGAACTTGGGACCAGGAACTAGGTGGAACTAGAAGGGGGGAACTAGGGGCAGAGGGGACTGAGGCCCGCGGAGGCGGGCTGGGGTACAGGGAGGATCTGGGGACTGGTGGGAAAACATCTGGGCCGCTCTGCAGGACAGAGGAGAGAGTTAATGCACAAAAGGGAAAAAACAGAGCAGGTGCAGAACAGTCCAAATAACAAAGTGAACAAAGTAATAATATCTTCGTGTGACAAACACACAGGGGGAGATGTAAAGTCCAAAAATACTATTCTAAGTGAGAACCAAAAACAGAGGCATAACGCTGGGAGATGAAATGTCCAAACTAACTAACAGAGGCAATACGCTGGGAGAGTGACATCACAATCAAAACTCACCCAGGCGTATGCGTAAAGGTACAGGAACAGCAGCGGGAACGGGGGCAAGGGCACTACGCTGGGTGAGTGACATCACAATCAAAACTCACCCCGGCGTATGCGTAATGGTAAGGGGACAGCAACGGGGCGAGGGCATCGCCACCGGGTGGCTGGCTGTCCGAGCCGAGGAACAGAGCGCTGGAACAACGGCGGTGGCGAGGATGTCGTCCACCGGGTAGCCGCTGTCGGAGCCGAGGAACAGAGTGCGCGCCACACCCTGGTGTGCGCGTCGGAACAGTGGCGGTGGCGAGGATGTCGTCCACCGGGTAGCCGCTGTCGGAGCGAGGAACAGAGTGCGCGCCACACCTTGGTGTGCGCGTCGGGACAGTGGCGGTGGCGAGGATGTCGTCCACCGGGTAGCCGCTGTCGGAGCGAGGAACAGAGTGCGCGCCACACCTTGGTGTGCGCGTCGGGACAGTGGCGGTGGCGAGGATGTCGTCCACCGGGTAGCCGCTGTCGGAGCGAGGAACAGAGTGCGCGCCACACCTTGGTGTGCGCGTCGGGACAGTGGCGGTGGCGAGGATGTCGTCCACCGGGTAGCCGCTGTCGGAGCTTGGAACAGAGTGCGCGCCTGTGCGCTGGTACGGAGGAGCGTGCCAAGCTCGAAGGTCTGGAAGATGCGCGTCAGTGCGCTGGTACGGAGGAGCGTGCCAAGCTCGAAGGTCCGGAAGATGCGCGTCAGTGCGCTGGTACGGAGGAGCGTGCCAAGCTCGAAGGTCCTTGGAAGATGCGCGTTGCGCGCTGGTCTGGAGAGCGTGCCAAGCTCGAGGGTTCTTGGAAGATGCGCGTTGCGCGCTGGTCTGGAGAGCGTGCCAAGCTCGAGCGTCCTTGGAAGATGCGCGTTGCGCGCTGGTCTGGAGAGCGTGCCAAGCTCGAGGGTTCTTGGAAGATGCGCGTTGCGCGCTGGTCTGGAGAGCGTGCCAAGCTCGAGCGTCCTTGGAAGACGCGCGTTGCGCGCTGAGGACTGGAGAGCGTCTGCGCTGGTCTGGATGTGCGTCAGGACGAACAGCTGCGCGGGGGTCTGCAGTGGAACGCTGGGGTGCCTCCCGTGGAAGTACAGGGAGCGCAGACCAGTCTCCCCCACAGGCAACGGCGACAGCTGGCGAAGGCTGGAGCAAACATCTCGACGCCGGAGAATGGAACAGCATAGGCAGACAGAGGATCTCCCGAAAGAGTCTAGATGTTTAGAGAGTATGACTCGGCAAGTATACAACACGACCCCACGCCAAAACGAGGGGAAGCGCCCTGGTATTTAAAGCCCACAGGGGGACTAATTAGCCTGCCACCACAGGCGCGAGAGATAATAGAATATCGAACAGGTGTGGCCACTAAGGGTAAGGAACGAGAGGGTGGGGGCTAGAGAGAGTGAGTGAGAAGGGAAAATAAACAGTATAGAAGGGAACTAAACAGTATAGGCTTAAAGAAACAGAGAAAAGGTAGTGAGCAGCGGGCAAAACCTCACAGTATCCCCCCCTCCAACGGGAGCCACCCGGCGACCCAAAACAAATACAGACAGAGTGGCAGGGGGCAAAACAAGAGGTACTGGCCAAGCCAGCAGGGGAAGCCACCACAAGAGTGGGGCTAGCAAAAGAAACAGGGTCGCCGAGGGGTAACTGGGGGAACTGGTCTAGAGGAACTGGTCTAGAGGAACTGGGTCTAGGGAACTAGTCTAGAGGAACTGGTCTAGAGAACTGGTCTAGAGAACTGGTCTAGAGAACTGGGCTAGAGAACTGGCCTAGAGAACTGGTTTAGAGAACTGGTTTAGAGAACTGGTCTAGAGAACTGGTCTAGAGGAACTGGTCTAGAGGAACTGGGTCTAGAGAACTGGTCTAGAGCAACTGGTCTAGAGGAACTGAGGGGCAAGCAGGGTAGCAAAGGGGTAACCATGGTAGCACCGGGAAAGGGCTAGCAGAGGGAAGGTTGCTGCCAGGGCACTGATAGCTACAGGGCCTATGCTAGCTGTACTGCTACATCTACATAGAGGCTGCGCTAGCTGCCGGAGCTAGGCTGGCAGACAGGGCTGGACCAGCATGAGAGAACAAGCTAGCTGGAAGGACAGTCCTAGCTGTGGGAATACTGACCTTGCTAGCTGAAGGGCAGTCCTAGCAGTGGGAGAAACTACACAAAAAAGTGGAGGCCATGCAGAGGGACCGGGTTAGCTGCTTGGGCCTGGCTAGCTACAGGGCCTATGCCAGCTGCAAGGCTGCATTAACATAGAGGCTGTGCTAACAGCCGGGGCCAAGCTAGCAGACCGGGGCCATGCAGAGGGAAACTGGGTTAGCTGCCAGGGCATGGCTAGCTACAGGGCCCATGCCAGCAGCAAGGGCTGCATAAACATAGAGGCTGTGCTAGCAGCCGGGGCAAGACTAGCAGACAGGGGCTCTGCTGAGGGACTGGGTTAGCCGCCAGGGCATGGCTAGCTACAGGGGGGTCAAAAAGGGCAAAACGGGAAGCAAACAGGGGAGCTAACCGGGGAGACTAACAAGCTAAACAGGGAAGCTAAACTGGGCTAAACAGGGGAGTAACAGGGCTAACAGGGGAGCTAGAGGGGACAAGAAAAAAAAAGGCAAACTCAACATACACAGTCTGTGCTGGCTGGGGTCGTAGACTTGGTGGGGTCGTACTGTTGTGGTTTGTAACCGACCCCAATCGCACAACACAAGACAGGTATGATGGTTTGCCAAGAAACAGATATTTATTGAACAACAGGGAAAAACAGGGAAAAGGGCACTGTCCCTTTAAGGGAGAATCACAAATACAGGAATATAATATGAGGGGAAGGAAGGGTGCCTTTAAAAGGCGGGCAGGAAAAGGGAACACTATGGGAAGGTAAGGGAACGCCTAAGGGAAGGTTAAGGGAACGCCTAGGGAACAGAGGAACTAGAGACTAGGTAAACAAGGGACAAGGAGAACTAGGGAGAGAGGACTAGGGACTAGGAGAGCTAGGGATAGAGGACTAGGGACTAGGAGAACTAGGGGGAGAGGACTAGGGACTAGGAGAGCTAGGGATAGAGGACTAGGGACTAGGAGAACTAGGGAAAGAGGACTAGGGACTAGGAGAGCTAGGGATAGAGGACTAGGGACTAGGAGAACTAGGGATAGAGGACTAGGGACTAGGAGAGCTAGGGATAAGGAACTAGGTGGAACTAGAAGGGGAGAACTTGGGACCAGGAACTAGGTGGAACTAGAAGGGGGGAACTAGGGGCAGAGGGGACTGAGGCCCGCGGAGGCGGGCTGGGGTACAGGGAGGATCTGGGGACTGGTGGGAAAACATCTGGGCCGCTCTGCAGGACAGAGGAGAGAGTTAATGCACAAAAGGGAAAAAACAGAGCAGGTGCAGAACAGTCCAAATAACAAAGTGAACAAAGTAATAATATCTTCGTGTGACAAACACACAGGGGGAGATGTAAAGTCCAAAAATACTATTCTAAGTGAGAACCAAAAACAGAGGCATAACGCTGGGAGATGAAATGTCCAAACTAACTAACAGAGGCAATACGCTGGGAGAGTGACATCACAATCAAAACTCACCCAGGCGTATGCGTAAAGGTACAGGAACAGCAGCGGGAACGGGGGCAAGGGCACTACGCTGGGTGAGTGACATCACAATCAAAACTCACCCCGGCGTATGCGTAATGGTAAGGGGACAGCAACGGGGCGAGGGCATCGCCACCGGGTGGCTGGCTGTCCGAGCCGAGGAACAGAGCGCTGGAACAACGGCGGTGGCGAGGATGTCGTCCACCGGGTAGCCGCTGTCGGAGCCGAGGAACAGAGTGCGCGCCACACCCTGGTGTGCGCGTCGGAACAGTGGCGGTGGCGAGGATGTCGTCCACCGGGTAGCCGCTGTCGGAGCGAGGAACAGAGTGCGCGCCACACCTTGGTGTGCGCGTCGGGACAGTGGCGGTGGCGAGGATGTCGTCCACCGGGTAGCCGCTGTCGGAGCGAGGAACAGAGTGCGCGCCACACCTTGGTGTGCGCGTCGGGACAGTGGCGGTGGCGAGGATGTCGTCCACCGGGTAGCCGCTGTTGGAGCTTGGAACAGAGTGCGCGCCTGTGCGCTGGTACGGAGGAGCGTGCCAAGCTCGAAGGTCTGGAAGATGCGCGTCAGTGCGCTGGTACGGAGGAGCGTGCCAAGCTCGAAGGTCCGGAAGATGCGCGTCAGTGCGCTGGTACGGAGGAGCGTGCCAAGCTCGAAGGTCCTTGGAAGATGCGCGTTGCGCGCTGGTCTGGAGAGCGTGCCAAGCTCGAGGGTTCTTGGAAGATGCGCGTTGCGCGCTGGTCTGGAGAGCGTGCCAAGCTCGAGCGTCCTTGGAAGATGCGCGTTGCGCGCTGGTCTGGAGAGCGTGCCAAGCTCGAGGGTTCTTGGAAGATGCGCGTTGCGCGCTGGTCTGGAGAGCGTGCCAAGCTCGAGCGTCCTTGGAAGACGCGCGTTGCGCGCTGAGGACTGGAGAGCGTCTGCGCTGGTCTGGATGTGCGTCAGGACGAACAGCTGCGCGGGGGTCTGCAGTGGAACGCTGGGGTGCCTCCCGTGGAAGTACAGGGAGCGCAGACCAGTCTCCCCCACAGGCAACGGCGACAGCTGGCGAAGGCTGGAGCAAACATCTCGACGCCGGAGAATGGAACAGCATAGGCAGACAGAGGATCTCCCGAAAGAGTCTAGATGTTTAGAGAGTATGACTCGGCAAGTATACAACACGACCCCACGCCAAAACGAGGGGAAGCGCCCTGGTATTTAAAGCCCACAGGGGGACTAATTAGCCTGCCACCACAGGTGCGAGAGATAATAGAATATCGAACAGGTGTGGCCACTAAGGGTAAGGAACGAGAGGGTGGGGGCTAGAGAGAGTGAGTGAGAAAGGAAAATAAACAGTATAGAAGGGAACTAAACAGTATAGGCTTAAAGAAACAGAGAAAAGGTAGTGAGCAGCGGGCAAAACCTCACAGCAGGTGTGTTTTGGAGTTTTTTCTTGAGGGGTTATAGGAACAACCACCGCATTGGGTAACACCAAGGTGGTTGATTCCCTGGTGTGTTGGAGCAGTGTCAACTCCCGGGTTACCCGGTTGAGGGTGCCCCTGCACGTTCATGACGTCTGCCAATCGTGTCTGCCTTCTCTGCCTCAACCCCTCTGGGTGGTTTTTTTTTAAATGGAGGCTTGGTCATGCAACAACGCCAGCATACGCCCCTTCCGCCGGAGCGGCTGTGTTCAGCTGTCCCCTCTGGCGCCTGTCTCGTCCGCAGTCTCCAGGCTCGGGTTAACAGCCTGTTGCCTGGTTTTTCCCTGGTGCGCTGCCTGCTTCCGTTGGTCAACCTTTTTTGTGTGCTTACGGCCATGCTGACTGCCTGTTCTGCAGGGTCAGTGTGCCAGGCGGTGGACTATTGGGGGGACAGGGCCCGCTCGGCTGAGGGGCCTTTGTCCGAATACGCTGGCGATGTGGGGGGCGGGGTCACTAAGTGCCCACCTGGTGGGGTCTTGATGCTGGCATCATGGCCTTCTCCAGGCCCCCGTTCCAGGGGGTCCAGTCCCTTTGGTGGGTCTGGGCCTTCCTTCGCGCTCCGCTGCTACGGCCTTGCCACGGGGTTGGGTTTGCCCTTGACCCCGTGATTCTGGGGGCAGTAACGAGGTTGTTCCCTCCGTTCGTTCCCGGGTGGCATGCGGGTTGTGCGTGTGTGTAGTCATGGGGTCAGGCCTTCAGCGGTTGTGGGGGGCCTTCAGCGGGGTGTATTTGTCGGCCGGTGGCTCCGCTCGGCCTCCCTTGTGCATGAGTGACGCCGAGCGGATCCACTATGATACAGAACGATAGGTTATGACTATAACCAATGTAACTGACTGCCAAGGGTAAAGATGCCTATCATCTTTACTGTCAGTAAGCTTTGATTTGCGTTGGTCTAGATCATAGGTGTCAAACTCACGGCCCGCGGGCCAAATCCGGCCCGCCACGTCATTTGATGTGGCCCCCCAAGAGCTCAGGTAAAAAAAAAAAAAAAAAAAAAAAAACGTTTTTTTTTTTTTTTTTTTTTTTACATTAATATTGGGTTAAAAAATACCAGTGTTAAAATAATTGTGGGTTAATGCGTTAATAAAGCTTTAACTTTGACAGCCTTAGTTATTACACATTCTTACACATACATGTATGTTGAACATCTGAGGTAACAAAGGAAAAAAGCCAAAAGCACTTACTCCTCAGACATTCTTTGACAATTTTACAGCCCAAAATACAAAAACGATCCAGGCGGAATAGGTAACAAAGGGTTGAAGAAATATTGTCTGAACTGTCAGATGCAAACTGGCTGTGTGACATAACCGAGCATCTCGCTCAATTGAATAAGAAGCTGTAGGGACGCAAACAAGTCCCACCCAAAACTTGACCAATATAGTTGTGAACTGAGACAACCCTTATTTTGTTATTTTTGAGTACAGTTACAGTTGTGTGTTCATGCAGACACATAATAGCAATTTCATTACGAATTGAAAATGGGGGACCCTGATGTAAACAAGTCGAAAGTCTTTCTCTGGTCTGCATCCCCTTAACAATTGTGTGTATTGAGCTGTACTGTACTGTACCCATTCTGCAATCTGTTAATTAAAGTTAATTAAACTATCTTCCATTAGTTGGATGTATGGCCTCTGCAAGGTTGTGTGCAGCCATTTGTTTTTGTAACATCTGCTACATCTGTCCCACGTGTTCTTTGCAGCTCACAGTTGTTAGTTCTGCCCCTCTTGACTGTGACAAAAAGGTTTTGAACAAACTTAATGTCATAGCTTGTATTTGATGATATTCTTCTTTGTTATTTACTTGAATGGTTTGATCATTGATTGGTGGAGTAATATGGGGTTCTGATAAACTAAAATTATTTGTTAAAATAACATAAGCTAACATATATTTTTACATTTATGCAAATGAATATGCAATATGTATAACTTGAATAAGTAATAAATACAGAAACACCATGTTTAACAATATGTAAATGTGTAGCTACATTTATTTTACATTACATTAACATTTATACGGTCTTTGGCCCTTTGAGGGCAACCATAATGCTGATGTGGCCCTCTGTGAAAATGAGTTTGACAAGATGATCAACTTCTCTGTATTGGCTCAGAATACTGAGCTCTCTATTTATCTATTTAAGAAAATAATATTTCGGAGCCACTTGTGCATTTTCATTTAGTGTCCACATGGGGGCAGAGCTCGTCTTCCTTTAGTATAAAAGTCACAGCTTCCTGTGTGACCAAGGCGGAAGTAACTCAGAGATAACGACGGAGCAGGCAGCGAATTATAATGATAGAAGGACCTTACTCCAGTTAAATTAACTACCCTTGGTAAAGCGGAATAAGTTTTCACGGTGCAAACGAGGTGCAAACGGGGTGCAAACGGAGCAAATGAGGCGACCGTCACTACCTGTACAAACGACAAACTACCAAAGAAAAGCTACAGTACTGCTAAGCTGAAATGCAAAAGAGAAAACAAATAAAAGCATCTGTACGAAACATAACCGCATCTTTATTTCAACATCAAGCCGGGGGGCAGTTACAGTGAAAACTTACCCAACTCTGAAGAGTGAAAACTTACCGACCAGTGGTGAGCGAAGACTTACCCATACTCTGAAGATGATAAACAGTGAGTAAAACCCGTACTCTGAAGATGATCAACAGTGAGTAAAACCCATACTCTGAAGATGATAAACAGTGAGTAAAACCCATACTCTGAAGATGATAAACAGTGAGTAAACCCATACTCTGAAGATGATAAACAGTGAGTAAAACCCATACTCTGAAGAGGATAAATGTATTATGAAACCTCATTCTGAAGTGGATAAATGTGAAGTAGACCTTACTCTGAAGAGGATAGATGTTCTGAAGAGGATGGATGTATTATGAAGACTTTATTCTGAAGTGGATAAATGTACAATGAAGACCACCATCCGAAGAAAATACATGTATGTTGAAGATCTTACTCCAAAGAAAATACATGTATGTTGAAGATCTTACTCCGAAAAGAATACATGTATGTTGAAGATCTTACTCCAAAGAAAATACATGTATGTTGAAGATCTTACTCCGAAGAAAATACATGTATGTTGAAGATCTTACTCCGAAGAAAATACATGTATGTTGAAGATCTTACTCCGAAGAAAATACATGTATGTTGAAGATCTTACTCCGAAGAAAATACATGTATGTTGAAGATCTTACTCCGAAGAAAATACATGTATGTTGAAGATCTTACTCCGAAGAAAATACATGTATGTTGAAGATCTTACTCCGAAGAAAATACATGTATGTTGAAGACCTTACTCCGAAAAGAATACATGTATGTTGAAGATCTTACTCCGAAGAGAATACATGTATGTTGAGGACCCTACACTAAAGAAAATACATGTATGAAGAGAAGGAAGAATGAACCTACTGAGTTAACCCTATGCTGTCTGGTATCCATCCCAGCAAAACCACGGACGTGTGGCAACTCCTGTATATCTAATTAACCCTATGCTGTCTGGTATCCATCCCAGCAAAACCACGGACGTGTGGCAACTCCTGTATATCTAATTAACCCTATGCTGTCTGGTATCCATCCCAGCAAAACCACGGACGTGTGGCAACTCCTGTATATCTAATTAACCCTATGCTGTCTGGTATCCATCCCAGCAAAATCACAGACGTGTGGCAACTCCTGTATATCTAATTAACCCTATGCTGTCTGGTATCCATCCCAGCAAAACCACGGACGTGTGGCAACTCCTGTATATCTAATTAACCCTATGCTGTCTGGTATCCATCCCAGCAAAACCACGGACGTGTGGCAACTCCTGTATATCTAATTAACCCTATGCTGTCTGGTATCCATCCCAGCAATACCACGGACGTGTGGCAACTCCTGTATATTTAATGAATATTATGCTGTCTGATATCCATCCCAGCAAGTGGAACTCTTAAATACCATCTATTTATTTGATATTTTGAGTGTGTGTGATCAAGCACAATGTCGGCCCAAGAAGACGATGCTGGCAACCTCTTGGAGATGGAACAGAACAGGACAGGTGCTCGCAGAGGAACTCTAACAGAGAAAGGAAAGGAGAATCGTGAGGTGGAAAATATGAAAAATGAGAAGGTATTTAACAAGGTTTACCACACCTGGAGGAAGATGGCAAAGGAAATTAGAGGAAAACTGAGAGCCTTCTGTCCGACAGAAGAACTTGGAAAATTAAAACAAGACATTCAAACAAGTTGTGACCTAGTATATAGTGTGTATGAGTAAATTCTATGCAATCATGCCACAACTCCAGAGATAGCAGATAAAATAGACGCCTGTATCCAGCTGACGACAGACATGCAGGAACTTGTTTGTAAACGATTAGAAACAAAGGAAGAAGATTGTAATGAACGACATGAAAAGGAGAGAGTGAGGATAGCACTGAATAAAGAGTCAAGCAGAAGGATGGAAGCTGAACTTGCAGCTAAAGAGGAAGAGGTGAAGGCCATCTGGGGAATACAGGCTCTGCAAACAAATCTCCTCAAACTAGAGGAGGAAGAGGCAGCCATGCTAACGGAAATGGAGCAGATGAAGGTGGAGAGTCGACGTAGGCTGGAGACGGAAAGGATGAAGCTACAGCAGCTACAAGCAGAAAATGAAGTTAAGGTAGCAGCAGCCCGAGTGAGGGCATACGGTTCTGGAAGTGATCAAGATAACAAAGAAGAAGAAGAAAACACTGATCATGAAATAAAAACTGCTCACCAAAAACCTGAAGATAGTGCTCTGCTACATCCAACATTCCAACGTCAAGTATCTCCTGGAGCAACTGTGAACCAAGAGGCCTTCAGTCTAGCCCAAGCAAGCGCACTAAGCAGGAACCACCTACCTAACCCTCATCTGGACAGACAAGGGAGTCAGAGCTTCGTACATAGAGTCGCAGTAAAAGAAATACCAGCCCCGTCTACAACAGATGTCCTGAAAGCCCTTGAGTCGGACTTCTCTGAAAGGAACTACGAGGACAAGTACGTGTCTCAAGAAGATGTTCGCTTCATACAATTTCTCAGTAACCACATCAGACAGAAAGAAGATGGACACTACGAGATGCCTTTACCTTTCAAGGGTAGCGGCCCACCATCTCTACCAAACAAGAAACGAGCCACTGTCCGCCTTCAGAAGAAACTAAAGACAAATAAAGAATATCACGAACGCTATAAGATTTTCATGAAGGAAATCATTGAGAAAGGTGATGCAGAACTGGACCATACAACAGCAAAGGGAGAGACTGCCTGGTACCTTCCTCATCACAGCACCTGCCATCCCAAAAGGCCCAACAAGCTAAGGGTCATGTTCGTCGACTGCTCAGCAAAACTATTCGCCACGCCTGAATCCCGAAAGTACCTTAAGTTCCTATGGTGGGAGGAAGGAGATTTGGGAAAAGAACCACCGGAAAACAAGATGACAGTTCACCTATTCGGAGCTGCTTCGTCTCCTGGATGTGCCAACTTAGGCCTAAGGTACATGGCACACCAACATAGAGAAGACTACCCAGCAGCCTCAGCCTTCATTGAGAAGAACTTCTACGTTGATGATGGGTTAGCCAGCGTTTCATCAGTCGAAGAGGCCAAGAAACTGATCATCGAGGCACAAAAATTGTGCAAACGAGGAGGCCTACGCCTCCACAAATTCAACTCTAACCACAAAGACGTCCTCGACTGTGTGAAACCCTCAGAAAGAGCAACAATCACTGACCCTCTCGAACTTAAGCTGGAAGCAACCCCAACTGAGCATGCACTTGGCCTTCAGTGGTCTATAGACAACGACACCTTCAGCTTCAATGTCAACATGAAAGACCAGCCTTCAACCCGTCGAGGAATCCTCTCCATCGTCGCCTCTCTTTATGACCCACTCGGGTTTGTTGCCCCATTCACCCTAAGCGGAAAACGCATACTTCAAGAACTATGCCGCAGAGGCATAAGATGGGACGATCCACTGCCAGATGACTTAAAGCCACGGTGGGAGGAATGGAAGATCGGGCTATATAACTTAAAGGAATTCACAATCCCTAGATGCGATCACCCACATGACTTCGGCAACATCATCAAGACGGAACTGCATCACTTTGCCGATGCCAGCAGCATGGGGTATGGCGCTTGTTCCTACCTCAGGTACAAAAATGACAAAAATACAGTACACTCCAGTCTTGTGATGGCCAAAGCAAGAGTAGCACCCACAAAGGTCTCAAGCATCCCACGTCTAGAGCTCTCAGCGGCAGTGGTCGCAACCAAATTAAGTATGTTGCTGAAAAGAGAACTGCAGATGAAGATCGATGAAGAATTCTTCTGGACAGATTCACAAGTAGTTCTGGGCTACATCAATAATGAGGCAAGAAGGTTCCATGTGTTCGTCGCGAACAGAGTCCAACTGATAAGAGAAAACACTGACCCAAGTAAATGGCACTATATCGAAACAGCAGAGAACCCGGCAGATCATGCCTCCAGAGGCCTTCAGGCATCTCACATTCCTTCAACAAACTGGACATGAGATGCTTCATCAGCCTCAGAGGAGCTGTTCGGCAACTTCATTGCGACCACAGTACTAACTTCGTGGGAGCTAGAAACCAGTTTAAAGAAGCACTCAAACAATGTGACGCCAGTTTACTGGAGATCTTTCTAGCAGAGAAACAGTGTGAATTTGTCTTCAACGCTCCATCCGCCAGCCATGCAGGTGGTGTCTGGGAACGTCAAATCAGGACAGTAAGAAATGTGCTGAACGCCACTATCGCTCTGTGTCCAGGCAGACTTGATGACGCCTCTCTTAGAACACTCTTCTATGAAGCTACAGCTATTGTAAACAGCCGACCACTGACAGTAGATGGTATCAACGATCCTATGGCGCTAGAACCCTTAACACCAAACCATCTCGTCATGATGAAGTCTAAAATCGCTCTTCCACCCCCTGGGAGATTTGCTAAAGAGGACATGTATGCAACCAAGAGATGGCGCAGAGTCCAGTACCTAATCGAACAATTCTGGAGCCGCTGGAAGAAGGAATACCTCCTGAACATTTCTACACGCCAGAAGTGGCACGTACCACGGCGTAACCTCAAGGTGAACGACATAGTCATCCTCAAGAACAGTAACCTGCCAAGAAGCCAGTGGCAACTATGTCGAGTCGTCGAAGCCACTCAAGAGAGCGATGGTCTAGTACGTCGAGTAAAAATACAGACTGGGGAGCGAAAAGATCACTCTGCCAGACCTTCAGTCCTCGAGCGACCGATCCAGAAATTGGTACTCCTCCTCGAGAGTAATTAGTATAGAAACGCTTGAATTGTATTATTTTGATGCTATGTGAAATCTAAAAGGAAATCCTGTATGACTAAATTAATTGTTTTTGTGCTTATCCGTCATAGCAGGATTTGGTGGGAGTGTAACTGACCGCCAAGGGTAAAGATGCCTATCATCTTTACTGTCAGTAAGCTTTGATTTGCGTTGGTCTAGATGATCAACTTCTCTGTATTGGCTCAGAATACTGAGCTCTCTATTTATCTATTTAAGAAAATAATATTTCGGAGCCACTTGTGCATTTTCATTTAGTGTCCACATGGGGGCAGAGCTCGTCTTCCTTTAGTATAAAAGTCACAGCTTCCTGTGTGACCAAGGCGGAAGTAACTCAGAGATAACGACGGAGCAGGCAGCGAATTATAATGATAGAAGGACCTTACTCCAGTTAAATTAACTACCCTTGGTAAAGCGGAATACGTTTTCACGGTGCAAACGAGGTGCAAACGGGGTGCAAACGGAGCAAATGAGGCGACCGTCACTACCTGTACAAACGACAAACTACCAAAGAAAAGCTACAGTACTGCTAAGCTGAAATGCAAAAGAGAAAACAAATAAAAGCATCTGTACGAAACATAACCGCATCTTTATTTCAACATCAAGCCGGGGGGCAGTTACAACCAAGTTCTGTTAATAGTGGTGACGCTCGGCGTCCGACGCCGCTGCATCCCTTGATCTCACCTTGTGGTGAAAGCTTGGGAAGGAGGAGAGCAGGTGATAGGGGTGTGGTCAGACAAATATTGGGATATAAAGGTACATTGTGGTCTTTATTCAGTGCGCATGCACATGCGGGGATAGTGCATGAGTGACGCCGAGCGTCACCACTATTAACAGAACTTGGTTATAGTCATAACCTATCGTTTACCACTGGTATTTACCACTTGGTTAGTTTACCACTGGTATTTACCACTTGGTTAGTTTACCACTGGTATTTACCACTTGGTTAGTTTACCACTGGTATTTACCACTTGGTTAGTTGACTACTGGTATTTACCACTTGGTTAGTTTACTACTGGTATTTACCACTTGGTTAGTTTACCACTGGTTTTTACCACTTGGTTAGTTTACCACTCTGGTATTTACCACTTGGTTAGTTTACCACTCTGGTATTTACCACTTGGTTAGTTTACTACTGGTATTTACCACTTGGTTAGTTTACTACTGGTATTTACCACTTGGTTAGTTTACCACTGGTATTTACCACTTGGTTAGTTTACCACTGGTATTTACCACTTGGTTAGTTTACTACTGGTATTTACCACTTGGTTAGTTTACTACTGGTATTTACCATCTGGTTAGTTTACTACTGGTATTTACCACTTGGTTAGTTTACCACTGGTATTTACCACTTGGTTAGTTTACCACTGGTATTTACCACTTGGTTAGTTTACCACTGGTTTTTACCACTTGGTTAGTTTACCACTCTGGTATTTACCACTTGGTTAGTTTACCACTCTGGTATTTACCACTTGGTTAGTTTACCACTGGTATTTACCACTTGGTTAGTTGACTACTGGTATTTACCACTTGGTTAGTTTACCACTCTGGTATTTACCACTTGGTTAGTTTACTGCTGGTATTTATCACTTGGTTAGTTGACTACTGGTATTTACCACTTGGTTAGTTTACCACTGGTATTTACCACTTGGTTAGTTTACTACTGGTATTTACCACTTGGTTAGTTTACCACTCTGGTATTTACCACTTGGTTAGTTTAACACTGGTATTTACCACTTGGTTAGTTGACTACTGGTATTTACCACTTGGTTAGTTTACCACTCTGGTATTTACCACTTGGTTAGTTTACCACTGGTATTTACCACTTGGTTAGTTTACCACTGGTATTTACCACTTGGTTAGTTTACTACTGGTATTTACCACTTGGTTAGTTTACCACTGGTATTTACCACTTGGTTAGTTTACCACTGGTATTTACCACTTGGTTAGTTTACTACTGGTATTTACCACTTGGTTAGTTTACCACTGGTATTTATCACTTGGTTAGTTTACCACTGGTATTTACCACTTGGTTAGTTTACCACTGGTATTTACCACTTGGTTAGTTTACCACTCTGGTATTTACCACTTGGTTAGTTTACTACTGGTATTTACCACTTGGTTAGTTTACTACTGGTATTTAAAACTTGGTTAGTTTACTACTGGTATTTACCACTTGGTTAGTTTACCACTCTGGTATTTACCACTTGGTTAGTTTACCACTGGTATTTACCACTTGGTTAGTTTACCACTGGTATTTACCACTTGGTTAGTTTACTACTGGTATTTACCACTTGGTTAGTTTACCACTGGTATTTACCACTTGGTTAGTTTACCACTGGTATTTACCACTTGGTTAGTTTACCACTGGTATTTACCACTTGGCTAGTTTACTACTGGTATTTACCACTTGGTTAGTTTACCACTGGTATTTACCACTTGGTTAGTTTACCACTCTGGTATTTACCACTTGGTTAGTTTACCACTCTGGTATTTACCACTTGGTTAGTTTACCACTCTGGTATTTACCACTTGGTTAGTTTACTACTGGTATTTACCACTTGGTTAGTTTACTACTGGTATTTACCACTTGGTATAGTTTACCACTGGTATTTACCACTTGGTTAGTTTACCACTGGTATTTACCACTTGGTTAGTTTACCACTGGTATTTACCACTTGGTTAGTTTACTACTGGTATTTACCACTTGGTTAGTTTACTACTGGTATTTACCACTTGGTATAGTTTACCACTGGTATTTACCACTTGGTTAGTTTACCACTGGTATTTACCACTTGGTTAGTTTACCACTGGTATTTACCACTTGGTTAGTTTACCACTCTGGTATTTACCACTTGGTTAGTTTACCACTGGTATTTACCACTTGGTTAGTTTACTACTGGTATTTACCACTTGGTTAGTTTACCACTGGTATTTACCACTTGGTTAGTTTACCACTGGTATTTACCACTTGGTTAGTTTACCACTGGTATTTACCACTTGGTTAGTTGACTACTGGTATTTACCACTTGGTTAGTTTACTACTGGTATTTACCACTTGGTTAGTTTACCACTGGTTTTTACCACTTGGTTAGTTTACCACTGGTTTTTACCACTTGGTTGGCCGTTCCAGTGGAACTTTCTTGTGGTAAATTACAGGTTGACGTGGACCTGTCGAACGCACTGAAAGCCTGCTGACGGGAATACATGTAAGAATCAACACCAACCTTGGGCACCTCTTCCTTGTGGTCAGTGAAGATGTAGTAGGTGACCCTGAGGTTAACCAGGAAGTACTTTTCCCCTGATTCCAGGAAACGCTGCAGGAAACGTGTGTACCTGACAGACAAGACAGAGAGACAGACAGACAGACAGACAGACAGACAGACAGACAGACAGACAGACAGACATACAGTAGATAGATGGACGGAGCGACAGACAAATAGATCATTATATTTAGGGGAGACTTTTGGTTTTCGCATGTTGGGTGAGCTCCCGAGTTATTTGATCAAAACTAAGCTTCTACCGCAAATCTTATCAGGGAAATACTCAATCGCTGTTTTGAAACGACCGTACACTTAATTACATTGCTTTCCATGCTGGCATATTCGAGGTCTAAGTCACTTTCAGTGTCAAAAACGCTGACAACATGGCAACAACATGGCAACTCTGTGCTGATCTGCTTGCTGATCAGGGTTTAAATATCTTGGGGTGAATAGTACTGTAAAATCGAAAATCATCTGTGTGCTTGATGACGGGTTACTGTAATGATTTAATAAAAAATCCAAATTGACAAATTATGAAAATGCATTTGACTCAAATTAGACTAAAACTTGATTTTGTCTATTAAAACTAACAATAATAAATAAAATAATGTGACTAAAGGTAATGTGCATTCTAAATCAAGATCATCTGCCAAAAGGAACACTGCTTGTTGGTTTGTTACACATTAGGCTGTGAACCCCCATTTGATGGGTTTCTGACTCAGGGATTCTGATACGATTTTGTTGTTAGATATGGCTAGTCTATGTTCTCAATTCTATCTCTGTGATACCAGTGGAGAAAGTGATCAGTCAATAGTCAATCTTATATATTTTCTCACACACACACTCAACAAAAAAGTGTGTGTGTGTGTATGTGTGTGTGTGTGTGTGTGTGTGTGTGTGTGTGTGTGTGTGTGTGTGTGTGTGTGTGTGTGTGTGTGTGTGTGTGTGTGTGTGTGTGTGTGTGTGTGCGTGTGTGCGTGCGTGCGTGCGTGCGTGCGTGCGTGCGTGCGTGCGTGCGTGTGTGTGTGCGTGCGTGCGTGCCTGTGCCTGCGTGCCTGTGTGTGTGTGTGTGTGTGTGTGTGTGTGTGTATAAGGGGTGTACCTACTTGCCAACAGCGAACACCACCACTGCTATCATGGGGTCTATTTTCTGGTAGATGGCGTCGATCACCACCGGGTCAAACGTCCCCTCCCAAACCAGAGGAGCGTTCCAATTGGTCACAGAGTTCACATCTGTACGCCTGGATAGACAGGTGAATGGATAGGCAGATAGATAGACAGACAAATAGTTAGATGGGAGATTAGATGCCAAGCACACGCACGCACGCACTGTAAAAATACAGTTTTAATAAAATGTTATAAAATCAAATTAATACAAATTAAAATTATACCCCTCAAAACCTAATAAAATACCTTAAACTAAGATAAATATAATTAAACCCAGGTTCTGCTTCTCCTGATCCAGCTCTTTACTTTGCCTTTAAAAGAGGAATAGGGGCTTATGTCTGCTGCAGCCTATTCCAATCTACTGCCACGAGTACAGGAATGAATTCTGCCCAATGCATCTTTTGCATTTTACTGGGACCAGATCTGTAGGGCTCCCTCTAGTGCCGTGACCATGTACGTCACTGACCTTGGTGAAGTAGTTTCTGAGGTATTTTGGAACAACATTATTTACTATCCTGTGGACCATGCTGAGTTTTATTTGGGTTACTCGCTCATCTACTCTGAGCCACTTGAGGCTGTCGAAATGAGACTGTAGTAGGTTAGTCTTGGGATGCAACTGTAAAATGAGTCTAACTAATTTATTTTGTGCAGTCTGCAGCCTATTTTTCAGTGACACTGTGACGCTGGTGTACCAGGAGGAACATGCGTAATAAAAGTTGCATTGAACCAGGGCCCCCGCTAGAATTTCCATAGCTGACCTGTTTAGATAGTGTGACAAGCCTGGTGGGTTTCAGACTCGCCACGGTTCCAAAACAAACAAATTAAAATGTCCACACAAGTGCTATATCAATCAATACGAATATTTATTGAATAAGGGCAGAATTCAGTTTGATAGGCAAAGAGAATGGTCGTAATACAGTCCGATGTCCAAAACACAAAACAGGCTCCCGTACACAAAAAGGGATTGTTCAATACTCATATATCTCTATATGTCACAACTCCAATCTACCCTCCACTCAATTTACCTCTGACTAACCTAGTGTATTTGTGAACTAATGATGCACAGGTGTGTTCTATCAGTACTAATCAGCTACCTAATTTTTCCTACTCAATCCGTGGCAATAATATCTCCCATCCTTCACATATCCATGAGAGGGGGGGTGATATCTGCCTGCCACAATAGGTTGAAATCCTAGTGAGGAATTTTACTCTATGGTTGACCTTAGTGACTAACCTTTGTGCCATGATCTCTCCTGATAGGGTGTTGTCCAGAACACAGCCCAAGTAGATGACCTCCTCTCTGGCTGAGACCTCTATGTCTCCCACCACTATCCTAAACCCAGGAGTCTAATGGCAGAACCAAAGTGGATAGCTAGGTGAAGGGATAGCCTATTATCAACCAGCCAGTGACTGATCTTTAGTAGCACACGGCTGAGTGCTCCTTCTACCTCCCCTTTATCCTGATGGGATAAGACCAGGGCCCTCATTTATCAATGGTGCGTACGCACAGATATGTGCGAAAACCGTGCGTACGATCATTTCTAAGCAAAGTGTGGGATTTATCAAAATTAACGTGTGCTTGAGATTGTGCGTATATCTACGCACAGCTCAGACCATGCGTACATGTCACCAAGCAGTAGAATATGAAGACTGCAGATGGACGGAATACGCTTTCATCAGTTTCATGCATTAGTTTCAACACTGACGTGTTCTGTATGACCCGTAATTCATTATAGTTAATTGTAAAATAGCGACATTAGTGTAATTATTGTCAAACCCTATAAATAACATTTGGAATAGGTATTTCCGAATTCATTCAGCTTGGTTCATAGCGTTATTATAGGAATGCTTCTCGCGATGTGCGCTCAGATGTTTTCAGAGATAGGGCAGATTTGCAGAGAGAGAACATAATAATATTAAGTAGAGTCCGCTACCCGAGACACATTCTGCTTGATTTGTACAGCAATTTGGGACCCAAATTGGAGCGTGGAACAAAACTGTTGTTGGATATCCTAATTTCCCCAACCCCCAATACAATATCCATATATCAATAATAACAGCAGGCCGAGGCTAAGATGATTTTACGCCAGGTTACCCAACATCATCGGAGCAATAGACTGTACCCATGTAGCTTTCAAAGCTCCATCAATAAACAAATCCAGTTATGTGAACGGGATTCCACTCGGTCAATGTACAGATAATCAACGATGACTGATAATGTCGTTGCCGGTGGCCGGGAGCCGTGAACACTTTAGGCAACCAACATGCGCTTCCGCGTTGCTCTGAATTGCTCTGATTGGCAGAGTGTGCGCATGCGCATGAGCCGCGACGCGCTCCTCAGAGGCAGGAATACTAAGCTCCCCCTTAAGCTCCAGGAGAGAGGAGAGAGGCTGAAAACCCGCAGTTCTTGCCCGACTGATGGGAGCCGAATCCCGGATCCGATTTTTCTGATGAATACCCCCAAAACATGGAGGTCCCGAACACATGGAAGTATTGATTGCGCCGTAACGAATCATTAAAAAAATATACCGTTAACTGGAATATGTTGTGCCTTTACACATATGTTGGATTATGTAATTGGTTTGTCATGACAAACTAATAAAAAATCGCGATTTACCCGGTGGCTACAACAACACACAGTGACTACATTCATCATTGTTTACAATGAACGGAAATCGCGATTTTTATTAGTTTGTCATGACAAACCAATTACATAATCCAACATATGTGTAAAGGCACAACATATTCCAGTTAACGGTATATTTTTTTAATGATTCGTTACGGCGCAATCAATACTTCCATGCGTTCGGGACCTCCATGTTTTGGGGGTATTCATCAGAAAAATCGGATCCGGGATTCGGCTCCCATCAGTCGGGCAAGAACTGCGGGTTTTCAGCCTCTCTCCTCTCTCCTGGAGCTTAAGGGGGAGCCGCACTCGGCTAATCAGAGAAACGCGGAAGGCGCTCAGCCAATCAGAGAAACGCGGAAGCGCATGTTGGTTGCCTAAAGTGTTCACGCGGCCGGGAGTAACACGACTCATTTAGGCCTAATTGTATTTAATTCAATTGTAATGTTATTACTGGGGTATCTGTAATTAAAACATCACTTAAATGCAGATCGGGGTTATCCACTGAAGCCATAATGACTCTGACCAAAACCACGGGCTCAAGCGCGCACAATAGGCATTGTAGAGCGCAGAGTTGGCCTGCTGAAAGCAGCAATTCAGTCAAGAGGATCAGACAGCAGTGTTAAGTAAGTCTACCCTTGCAAGGTCTTAATCTAACTTGAAAAAACCTCAACGAATAAAGGCATTTATTTTGCAGTATATGTATATGGTATATGGCAAACGCAAGCGCAAAATAGTGGTTACGAGTTTGTATTCTCCATTGGGTTGCACATACAGTGTGCTTCAGCGACTCGTTCATTTCAGTCATTACAGTGCTCAATGTCGGGTCAGCAGCGGCTTGTCATTTATTTCTGTCAATGTGCTGGTTCTGTAGCAGGACTGGGTCAGTCAACATCCTTGGCACCGAAGATAGTCTACTACACGCTCCCTCCTCCTCGGCGGAGTTGTCTGTGAAATTGACAACTTCATTGGATTTATTTATTCTCAAAAAATATCTATAATCATACGATTAAATATTGTTTAAAATAAAACGCTAAATACTATTATTCTGTGTGTCATGTTTCCAAATAAGATTGTTCACAACGGGAAATGCTGTATATGTTCAATTTGTTGGTTAGACCTCCGTGATCAATCTCACTCTCAGTGAAGTTTCTCATAGTTCGCTCGGCTTAGTCCATTATTTCACATCCCATGGGGGTGTTTCATTTCCATTATATGGTTAATCATGCACAAGCATAGACGGTAAGAACATACTATATGAATTGAAAATGGGGGACCCTGATGGAAACAAGACAAACGTCTTTCTCAGGTCTGCATCCCCTTAACAATTGTGTGTATTGAGCCGTACTGTATTGTACCCATTCTGCAATCTGTTAAATAAAGTTTTCATTCATTCATTCATTCAACAATGGTATTTATCAACACGGAGTGTGTGTATGACCTGTGCACGCACGGTTGATAAATCCCGATTTTTCTGTGCGTAGAGACATTCTAAATTCCGTGCGTAGGAACAAAGATAGAACACTTTCTACGCATTATGGATAAATGAGGGCCCAGGAGAGCAGCATCATCCGCAAAAAAGATATAAATTACAGTCACAGGCTGACTTCATGTCATTTACATAAGAAATAAGAGTGGACCCAGAATACTCCCATGAGGCACCCCACACGTTGGCTGGAGTGAAGAGGCCATAGTGCCAATCACTTCTACCACTTGCTTCCTACCCCTCAAGTATGACTCTACCCACCTTAACGTAGCACTTTTAAAACCCATAGCCTTCAGTTTAAATATAAGTATATCGTGGTTCACTGTGTCAAATGCTTTTTGCAAATCTAATAAGACCATACCACAAAATGTACGCTTGTCCACTTCTGTTTTAATTTGATCAGTCAGATACAGCAAACATGTATCTGTGGAGTGAGATGTTCTGAACCCAGACTGAAACTCAAAAAATTCCATATACAGGTCAAATAACCAACAACCATCTAAAGGACAAGGTTATTCATTGACAAAAGCAATATCAGACATGTTAGGAATATTGGACAAAACATTGTGACTAACACACGCCAGTGTTTGTGGTGGCCGGGGATAGACACTGAGGCCCTGGTGAAGGACTTCTCTGCCGGCTACCAGGCTCCCCACCCCTGCAACCACAGGGCTCCCCCTCTCAGCCCTGGGAGCACCTGCATCTGTGGTGAGATCCACGGAGTCCCCCACCACCAACGCTTCTGGCCCACCTGACACACCTGACACACCTGGCACACCTGGCCCACCTGGCACACCTGACACACCTGGCCCAAGGCCACCCGCCGCACTCTGCTGCACTACTAAGACACACACCACTCAACCATGGATTATTACAAACATAATAATAATAATCAGAAAACCATTTAACAGAGGGCTCATCCAATCCTATGGAAGATAGAGACGCTTAGAAGAATAGAAGAGAAACTTAAAGTATTATGGTCTTATGTTATTAACAGTGTCAAACACTTTTGACAAATCAGTCAAGAGTGTACTGTAGCAGTGGATATCAAGATACAAAGTCAAGACGTTTACTTCAAACTGTTAAATTGTCAAGCTTCTTCTGTTTTATGATTAATTTGAAATGTTATCATGAAGCAGGATATTCCTGTGAAACCAGTATGTTGAAGCTTACCCCTGTAGTGTGCTGGGCTGAGGGTATTTCAGTCTGAAAAAGAACAGGAACATAATTACACGTCAGCACCTTTGAAAATGACCACATCTTGTAACTCCTACTGCACAGGAAAGGGATACATCAAAAAACATGGCAAACATTTATGAAGATTAAATACTTTCACATTTGAAGCCTGTCAACCTCAAGAGGACGTAATCAGAGCAGCAGAACTGGACCACATACCACTTTAACATAACCCTTAATCAGAGCAGCAGAACTGGACCACATACCACTTTAACATAACCTTTAGAGGTCAATGGATCGAGGCTTGAATGCTCCCAAGCACTGGAATACACAAACGTTATGTAGAATGCATGCTTTTACTTTAGATACCTGTTAAGCTGTAGCCCTATTTTCAGAAATGCCGCTTAAAGGTACATGGTAAATGGAAGATTGTTCCACTTCTACAAGGTCAATTTGCATGTTCTTGGTATCTAGGAACATCTAGGGACCTGGGGTTATGTATTCCCAGTGTCAGAAATATTGTGTATGTTACTAGGCTTGAGTCAATTGTGATGAAAAAAAGGAGAATTATGAAATTATGATATTTGTTTGTATATTTGCCGGTGAATAACGCCATGAAAACATTGAGGTTCTTCTGATTTCGCTCACTGAGCTCATTCACCATGCACCTTCTTTAGATCAAGTGTACACAAATCTAAGCAAATGAATAAAGGGAAGATGATTAAACAGAAGGACTTGTAGATACAGTAATAAATTATAATCCATTTGAATTATAAATTCATATTTGACCTTGAACTTGACCTTGACCTTATTATAGCCAAACCGTACATCTATGGATATGGGAAAAGCTCCTCTTTCCAATGGCAGTGTTAAATCTGGATTTTAGTCATTTCCTCGCAGTTTTACGATAAAAGAGAGATAGAATTAGCATAATAAATAAAATAAGATAAATTCTTATTTTCAGTCGATCTTAAAAACATCGGTAAACAAATGTAGTGCTGAAAATATACAATTTGACTGCTGTTTTCATAGGGTTAACCTGTTTCCACAGACAAACTACAAATGATCCAAAATGCTGCAGCCAGGCTACTCACAAGGTCAAAAGAATCATGTCACATCACTCCCATTCTGGTATCCCTGCACTGGCTCCCGGTACACTATAGAATTCACTTCAAAGTCCTCACTTTCACTTTCAGAGCACTCCACGGTCAGGCCCCTATCTACATCACTGAACTCATCCATCCCTACACCAACACCCGCTCACTCAGATCTGCCGATCAGCACCTCCTGGTGGTCCCCAGGTCCAGGCTGAAAACAAGGGGTGATCGAGCCTTCGAGGTGACAGCACCAAGGCTCTGGAACGCTCTCCCCCTGGACCTGCGAACTGCCCCCTCTGAAAACTCTTTTAAAAAACAACTAAAAACGAATTTGTTCAGACAGGCCTTTGGTCATACATAGGCACTCTTTCTTGTCCTCACTGTTCCTATAGTTTTGTTTTTTAATTAGTGACTCATGATTTTATCCAAATTCTTTTATTCTACTTTTTTCTTATTTTTTTTATCTGTGAAGCTGTGAAGGGTGCTATATAAATAAAAGTCATTCATTCATTAATTTCACCCGACGGGGTCGGTACCGACCCCAAAATGGCATATCAATATTTTTCAGAGTGTTGCATATTTTTTGCGATTTTTTAATCAAACGTTTTCAAGTATTAACATCACTAACATGTCACAAAAGCATGTAGAATGTATATTATCATCAATACGTTAGTTTAGCAATAGGTTAAAAGTGCCATTAGATAGTTTTAATTTCTCGATTTGCTGAAGTCTATTCCAAGACGGCGACCATTTTGGAACATTTTAATCATGGGAATTGTAGTTTTTTGCGGCCATTGTGTCGAGGGGATGCATAGCTGTGGATCAGTGTTGGAATTATTCCGAACTACACTTCCTGGCAGATACTGTGGGGGTTCAAAGTTCAGCGTTCTGAATGAATTATTTCAATAACTGTTATTATTCGAGATAATAAGCCACAAAAGGTAACGTTTTTGACAAATATTGAAACGCAGTTAGTTTCTCCTCCCTATTAGACAATTAGATCTGAAATTAGTTTCAAAATAGTTGCACTGTGGTGAAAATAAAAAGGTACAGTAAATTACAGTAGATATCATTATCTGTTCTTATGCACGCCTGGTGATACTAAATCCAAATTGAACTCGGGCATTTGAAAGATAATATTATATGTATATATATATATAAATGTGCGAATTGGCTATAATAAGGTAATTTATAAGCATCATATTCTATATTCTATAATAATATTTCAAATTGCATTGGTCCGGATGGGAGAATTCAGTACTGTATCTACAGAACCTTCTGTTTAATCATCTTCCCTTTATTAATTTCCTTCGATTTTTTGTACACATGATCTCAAGAAGGTACTGAACAAGAACAGTGGCAGTCTGTTAAGTTTGGTCATTATTATCATGGTGTTATTCACTGTCAAAGATTCGAAGGAAAATCATAATTCATATTCTCCTTTGTTTCATCACAATTTAAGCAAGCCTAGTAATAGACACAATATTTCCAACACTGTGAATACATTCCCTGAGGTCCATAGATGTACCTAGATACCAAGAATATGCAAATGGACTTTGTAGAAGTGGAGCAATATTCCACTTACCTAGGTATATATTTTAGGCGAAAATATTCCACAGGTGGAACAGGTTAAGGTCTTTACTCTTGGCTACATTTAAAAAAGAAACACAACATTAATTAATATGGTCTGTATTGATTTACATTTGAATGAGATTTTCAGGGTATGTTTGCGGTAGTTATGTGGACATATCCTGCAAATTTCGTGATGATTGGCCAAACGGTTGTTGACTTGCATCTATCCAATATGGCAGACTTTATGGGTCCTTGAGGGCATAGAGACGGATGTCTGTATCAAGTTTTGTGTAAATCGGACTCACAGTGTAGGAGTTCTGATCTTTTAAAGATGACCTTTAATTATAGTGCCAATTGGGTGCTTTTGACCAATTGGGGTCATATTTGTGGGAGACCATTTACAGTACACACAACTTCCAATCAATGGGTCAAAGTTCATGTTGCTACCATTTGCCATACCATGGGAATTTTCTAAACTGATGCTGGAGAAAATAAAATGAATAAAGAAATTCACACAAAAACAATAGGGTTTCTGCACTTCATGCTTGAAACCCTAAAAAGAAGACTAAAAGAGGACAGATGGATTCTGACCCTTGTGGCATCTTCATCTCTCCCGTCCCCAATCTGCTGCTGCTGTTTGGGGCATTGGTGCATTTAGTCTCCTCTGGGTTGAAGCTGTCCAGTGTCTTCCACAGACTACAGGAGAGACACACAGAACACGCTAAACCCACTATGATCTACACACTGAGATTTCATAAGGAGTAGATAAAAGAACACGCCAACATTATAGTCTTCTCCAGAGAGAGAGAATAGCTATAAACCTGCATTCCTTCGAATATATCATTAATCAATTAAACTTATATTGAAATACACTATATAGCCTATACACCAACACTGAAATGACAGTGGATAAATAAATAAGAACTAAAGCTAATCGGTGGAAATAGACTGCATTAATATTCCATAACAAGTCTTGTGTGCGCCTACGAATGAACAGTAGCCTATAGGCTTAATTATGGAATAATAAGCCATACTGCGTTCATTCATTACGCCCGCCGTAGGCTATAATAATATGTATATGTATTATATTTCATTCATTCATTCATATACAGTACTGCGCGCGCGTGTGTGTGTGTGTGTGTGTGTGTGTGTGTGTGTGTGTGTGTGTGTGTGTGTGTGTGTGTGTGTATGTGTGCGCGCGCTGCGGCAGGTGTACCGCAAGCTGTATATGATGCCAATACATTAATCTAATCTAGTTTTGATGGCGCGCAAGCGTGATTACGAAACCTAGCGGCATTTTCTCGGAGACGCTCTCTGATTGGCACTGACTGACGCTAGGTTTCGTAATCACGTGGCTCGCAAGACTCGCAAAGCACTTCCGCCATGCCATTTGCACACAGCCGCGTCACTAGTTGCCTTATAAGGAGCGCTGGAGGCGTTGTTTTGTATGCAAATTACCTGAACGGGAACGCGCTTTCGAGTTTAAGACAGAATGCCATTCTCGAATTCCACCGGCCTGGCCGTGTGGCAATAAAAGGAACTTGAACTTGAAGCAGATATCAGATCATATAATTTGTGCGACCTTTTCAGCCACTTAAGACATATTACCAGCACGTTCAGGACTCAGAGTGAACTTGTCATTGATTATGTCTCAGTGGTTCCAAGATAAGTCTTCCAGAATATATCTTTGAAACATTTTCGGGAATGAGACCCACTGTCCATGAGCATTACACTAGAGGTTCCAGTAGTGGGCAGCTTGAATTGCCAGGTCCTAAAACCAACACTTTAAGGAGATATACAATTTTTAGAGCATTAACTCTTTGGAATAACCTGCCTCAAAACCTCTGCTGCATTTACAGTAGATTCACTTTTTAAAATAATCTTAAATTGTATTTAACACTGTAAAGTATTTTGTTTTGTTTTTTGTTGTTTTCTGTTTCTGTGCTTGCATGTAATTTTAGCTATCTTAATTGTTAGTTTCATTATGCATGGTGTGTTGAGTACTGACGTTTAATAATTTAGTTTTTGCAATAATAATTGCTTTTGTATGTTTTTTTTGTGTGGACCCCAGGAAGACTAGCTGGTTGCTATGGCACCAGCTAATGGGGATCCTTAATAAAATCAAATCAAATCAAATTAAACTCACTCACAGTTGACTGTGAATCAGTGTGTCTATGTTAAGGTGTGTTTTGGAGCACAATTATTAAAAATGAATGAATTATTACTACTATTAATTAATATATTATTATTATTATTATTATTATTATTGAAAAAAAAAGTTTGATCTTTTTCCCCCTCCTTTTTCCTCAGTTTTTCTCCCATCCCAATGTTAGTCGTTATGCCAATTCCCAATCGCCTTCCTGGTCGCTGCGCACCTACCCCCTACAGTCGGTCTGGGAGAGTGGAGGCTATCACATGCTTCCTCCGACACATGTGTAGCCAATCAACAGCTTCTTTTCACCTGGCAGCGCGGACTCTCACTGAGAGGGTGTAACGTGTGGAAGGATCACACTACCCCCCTTAGATCCTTTCCTCGCTGAGCAGGCACCCGACCGAACTGTAGGAGTCGCTGTTTTACAACGACCAGGACCCACCCACCGGCTACCAATTGTGTTAGTACGACGGCCGGCCAAGCCGGAAGCAACGCAGAGAGCTGGGCTCGATACCAGTATCTCCTGCGTTGGTGGCGAGCGCCTTGCCCACTGCGCCACCCGGCCATTAATATATTATTATTAATATTATTAATTATAATAATATATAATATAATATTATATATTAATATATAATAATTAATATAATAATAAGTATTATAAATATAATACTTATTATATTTATGTATTGTGCATTTGTGTATGTGTATGTATTTGTGTATGTGCGTAATATAAATAATATTTATATAATAATATAATTTATATTATATAAATATTAATATTATTAATATATTATTACTGTAGTTTTTATGTAAGAAAGCCTTTAAAATCTTAAAGAAAACTGAAAGTAGGAAGTGGCGTCTTACCTTGCGGCACTGATGTCAGATCCTGAGTAGAAGGTGAAGCCCCTAAACACACAGACAGGTGGAGAGGTCAACCAGATAATACAGACAGGGCTTATCACTGCTGTCGGCCCACACAACCTGGTATCTCCAATTTAGGTGATTTCTATGTTTTTAGATGCAAAGCACCTCATAATACTGAATCCCAATGTCTGGACTTGCAGGCTTGCGGACTTAGAAGCACATTGTTGATAAGTCTGTGAAGACATGTGGTTATCCAATGTTATCCTATAGGTTATCCAATGACACAGGGTTATCCAATGTTATCCAATGTTATCCAATGACACAGGGTTATCCAATGACACGGGTTATCCAATGTCCACGAGGGTCCTGGTGCACAAATGTTGACTCCTCTGTGGTCTTTCAGCGAGTCCATAGCTTTGCAAACTTCACCCAATGGAATTACTCACAATCCAAAGCGAAAGTGGTGATTAAAATGTGTAAATTCATTTTTATTTTATTTGAAAATGTATTCTAACATTGTTTTACTTGTATGATCATTACCCATGACTAAATAGCAATGTAGGTCTACAGTATCAATTAGACTGTGATATTTCATAAAAAATCATTAGTATTCATAAAGTAATGTTTTTTTTTTATTATTTAGACCTAAATATTCTATTTGCTTAGACAGATCCTGAAATAACAGAATTATGATCAATCCATTCATGCATTTATGTTGCTTTCTGTTCATAAAATAAAATAACGTTGATAAACAAGGAAAACTAAAATAAAAAAAAAGACAAACAAACGAGCAAAAAACATTTAACCAAACATTCGAATACAAACACACTGGGTGGACGGAGACAACCCTAATTACACAGGCCTCCAACAAGGCTCCAATCAACAACTGCCCCGACAGCAATCCGGAAATAGATCACCGTTGAGACAATAGCCATTGTCCGGCAGCGTGGCTACATGAGTAGAGCTCTGGACTCATGATCGGAAGATCACCGGTTCGAGCCCAGGTCAGATTAATGTATTGGATTTAGGCGGAGCTAAATGCTAATGTGGCTAACTCTAACAGTGGAGCCACATTAGCATTTAGCTCCGCCTAAATCCAATTGATTGATTGATTGATTGATTGAAAATTGTATTAACAGATTGCAGAATGGGTACAGTACAGTACAGCTCAATACACACAATTGTTAAGGGGATGCAGACCAGAGAAAGACCTTCGTCTTGTTTACATCAGGGTCCCCCATTTTCAATTCATCATATGATGATGAGTAACAAGGCATAGCCTGTCCTTTGAGGGAATTACATACAGTAGATGGCAAATAAGCTAATTTCCCAAAAGGTTGGCGTGTTCCTTTAAACGTTGTTTTATCATTGGCAACAATGTATTTAGTCTTTTACTTTAAAATACAGTTAAAATAACTTACTCTAACCTTACCTAATGATACATTGAAAAAACATCAACATGTTAGCTAGATATTAGCCCATTGGTCCCTTGCAAAAACTGCAAACAAATATTTTCTATGGCCATATAATGTGTTTTGAAAATAAGCAGGGTTTAACTATTTGGCAGCACCCCTAGACTGTCGTCATCATGGCACCCACTTTGGGAAAGCCTGCCCTAGTAAGCTGCATCACATTTTATCCACTAACAGAGCTCATTAAGACACATTATTTAATTTTCCTGCTATGTTTTCCCATGTGAAGGGCAGCCAATAGGGCACGTCCTCTCATGTTCGCCACTCAATAGGGCACTCTATCATGACGTGTTTCAACTGTGGGGCACATGGTCAAGTTTAGACCATTGAAAGGGCACCAATGGGCACGTCCTCTAGTTTTTGACACTCAAAAGGGCACTTTAGCGCACTTTTTTTGTTTTATCCGTGGGGGAACAAAGGGAGGGACGGTTGCTGCCCCTCGCCCCCCTGAGTCCGCCAGTGCCCCTCCATCTTCCTTTCTCTCTCTCCTCCATCTTCCTTTCTCTCTCTCCTCCATCTTCCTTTCTCTCGCTCCTCCATCTTCCTTTCTCTCTCCTCCATCTTCCTTTCTCTCTCTCCTCCATCTTCCTTTCTCTCTCTCCTCCATCTTCCTTTCTCTCTCTCCTCCATCTTCCTTTCTCTCTCTCCTCCATCTTCCTTTCTCGCTCTCCTCCATCTTCCTTTCTCTCTCGCCTCCATCTTCCTTTCTCTCTCTCATCCATCTTCCCCTCTCTCTCACTCTCTTTCATCTTCCCATCTCTCACCCTCTCACCTTACTCATCTAATAATTACACCTAATTAATTATATCTCTTATAGCTAAAGATGTTGTCGGTCCACATATTTGGCCCTCGTCCTCTTCTCTCCTACATGGAATGTTGTCCAACACAGTAGACCTGAGCAGGTGTCAGGTGATGTTTACTGACTCAAAGTTCAAGACCGCATGGAACATCCTGAATGAGCTATAAAAGTTAAACTAGGTCGTTTTCGGTTTACACATTGACAGACAATTAAAACGTATCCACATGGCCCCTTCTCACCACTGCTACAAAACAACCACAGAAGAAGACTCAGAAGATTATATATACAGTATAGTGGATTATATGCGGTATAATGTTTCTTGCTCCTTTTTTGTTCCTCAAACCTTTTATGCAAAAAGCACAACCATGAAACCCATTCTCTCTCGGTATGAGCAGGCTCTCAAGGTGCTGGACCCAACACCGTATATTTACTACCACTGTCACATCCTCAGCAAGTACAGAATCCTCAGCTGGGAAAACCTGACAAATACACTGATGCCTGCCTACTGTTCAAGATTTTAAATGGCAAGTACTTTTGTCTAACAAAAAAACATCTCATAATAGGTCCACAAGATCTACCCAGAGAGGAGACTGTACTGTGCCGTTTAGGTCCAGCTCCTTCAGTCAGTCCTGTTTTGCAGTCAGAGCCACTCAGTTTTGGAACATCCTTTTGATTGATTGATTGATTGATTGATTGATTGATTGATTGATTGATTGATTGATTGATTGATTGATTGATTGATTGATTGATTGATTGAAAACTTTATTAACAGATTGCAAAATGGGTACAATACAGTACGGCTCAATACACACAATTGTTAAGGGGATGCAGACCAGAGAAAGACTTTCGTCTTGTTTACATCAGGGTCCCCCATTTTAAATGAGGTGGGTTTTAGGAGTAAGATCAAGCAGTAGTCTGACCAGTTTGTTTTGTGATGTTTGTAATCTTGTTTTTAGTGCCTTTGAGGTGCTTTGGTACCATGAGGTGCAAGCATAGTCATAGTACCCTTGAATGAGTGCTCTTGTTAGAGTCTTCAGTGTATTCTTGTTTACCAGAGAGGAGATCCGGTACAAGAATCTTGTTCGTTGGTTGACTTTTTTTATTACATTAATTGGTTGCCATTTTGTCACAGGAAAGATTTACCTCTAGGATGGAACCCAGGTATGTAATTTCATCTTTCCTTGTGACAATATTGTCACCCACTGTAACAGAGAAGCCGTCGGTCTTGCTGAGTTTGTTATTTGATCCAAAGAGAATGGACTGTTTTACCCAGGTGTAATGATAGTTTGTTATCAGCGAGCCAGGTGCAGATTCTGCCGAGTTCAGAGCTGAGGGCTTTTTCAACCTGCAACTTGTTCTTGTCAGAGACAAGCACGGCTGAGTCATCCACGAACAGGAACAAGTTGCAGTCACAAGCTGATGACATGTCATTTACATAAATTAGGAACAGTAACGGTCCTAGTATGCTTCCTTGTGGAACACCACAGCTCACTGGGAGGGGGGGATAGTGTACCGTTTACCTCCACCATCTGTTCTCTCCCCTCCAGGTAGGATTGCATCCAGCTCACTGATGAACTATCAAAACCAGTTGCTTTTAGCTTGTCAATCAGAATGGAGTGATTGACAGTGTCGAAAGCCTTTTGGAGGTCCAACATGACCATGCCGCAGAATTTGCCTGCGTCCACCTCTTGTTTGATGTGGTCGTTCAGATAGAGAAGGCATGTGTCAGTGGAGTGGGATGTTCTGAAGCGAGATTGGAATTCGTAGATTAGATTTTTTTCCACAAGGTACTTTTCGACCTGTTCGTAGAACATGTTTTCCATGACTTTCGAGATGGAGGTAAGAATAGAAACAGGGCGGTAGTTGCCTGGGTCTAATTTGCTGCCTTTTTTGTGCAGGGGGTCACTCTCGCAATTTTGAAGTCTTTGGGGACGTGTCCCTGTTTTATGGAGAGGTTTATTGTGTGTGATGACTGGGGTGATGGCGGCTGCTGAGTCTCTGAGGAATTTGGAGGGGATATTGTCATGGCCAGTGGCCTTGTTAGGTTGGAGGGCGCTCAGTTTTTTGAGTACCTCAACTGTTGTTACCATTTCAAGTTTGAAGTCGTCTTTGCGGACCCCTGGGTTTTTGTAGTAGGCTAGGATGTGTTCTACCCCAAAATGCCCTGAGTGGGAGGGTCGTTTATTAACCAGTGTTGTGGCTATGTTTGTAAAGAACATTTTTAAGTATTTGGCCACATCCAGCTTGTCTGTGATGAGAGTGTTTTCTGTCTTTATGTTTATGTTTGTAAATCTTGTTTTTGTTTTCCTCCGTTTTGTCATTGATGGAATCTTTTTTTGCAGATTTGATCATGGTGTTTACATCATTTCTTAGTCTGTTTCTTTGTCGTTTTAGTTCAACCACGTGGGCTTGGAGATCACCGTTTGAACTTTTGGCAAGCTTTGACTGACTTTTATGAAGTTCAGAGCATTTTTTGTCTCTGGTTTTCATAGCGGTCAGTATTTCTGAGTGCATCCATGGCTCAGCGCGATTTTTAACCCTGGTGGTTCTTAGGGGGGCCATGTTGTTAAGTATTGTTGAGAAGAGTCCTGCCAAAAGCCCTATGGGAAGAGGAGCAACTTATCATCTTTTGGTTAAGTCATTATCATTACCCTAACTTTAGCATTGACTTGACATCTGATATCAGTAAGTGCTACTTGTTGGAGTAGTTCTGTTTGACACATGCTACTTTGGCGGAAAAAACACACTCTGATGATCACTGCCAAATCTGATTTCAGTGAGAATTACATTACACTGAGCGGATCTCGGCCTGTCTGTCCAACATCTCCGCCTGGATGATGACCAACCACCTCAAACTGAACCTAAGCAAAACAGAATTGCTCCACCTGCCCGTCAAATCCTCCCCCCTGACCGACCTTTCCATCACAGTTGAGAATGCAGCTGTGACCGCGTCCCCGACCACCAAGAACCTTGGTGTTGTCCTCGACGACCAGTTGAACTTCTCCGCTCACATCGCAGCGACAACCAGAACCTGCAGATTCCTCCTGAGCAACGTCAGAAGGATCCGCCCCTTCCTGACAAAAGAAGCCACCCAACTCCTCATCCAATCAACAGTCATCTCCCGCCTCGACTACTGCACCGCACTGCTCGCTGGCCTCCCGGCCACTGCCACTAAGCCTCTTCAACTCATTCAGAACGCAGTGGCCCGCCTGATCTCAAACCTACCGAGGTCGGCTCATGTCACCCCACTCCGAGTCCTTAGGGACCTGCACTGGCTCCCCATTGCTGCACGAATCCGCTTCAAGGCCCTAGACCTGGCATACCGTGCGGCAAAGGGAACCGCTCCCGCCTACCTCTGGTCAATGGTCTCTAACTACACACCCTCAAGACCCCTATGCTCTGCATCTTCTGGCCACCTCAGATCTACTCCTATCCAAGCTCCGGGAGGGTCATCAAGGAGAACCAGCCTTTTCTCAGTCCTTGCCCCACAATGGTGGAATGAACTACCCACCCCAGTTAGGACAGCCGAAACCCGTCCAATCTTTCGCCGTCGACTAAAGACGCACTTCTTCAACCACTATCTAAAATAAAAAAATAAATCAAATAAAAAAAATTATAATCGGTAACACTTTATAATAACACTCAGTTATGAGACCTTTATAAGGTATTTGTAGATAATGAACTAATCATGAACAAACCATTTATATACATTCATAAATTATTATTAAATCATTTATAACTATATTTGTATAACATTTACAAATTAGTTCTACATTATTTATAACTCATTATCAACATTGTTTGTACTTGATCAAATAGATGTGCACACATAACACATAGTGTAACATGGGGCACTAGAACCCAGGAGTACCCTGGCCAGGTATTGCCAGAGTATGAGGAAGTATTAGGAGTTGTAGGTCGGATATGATTAGATTTAAATAGATTTACCAACAAAAAAGGTGTTTAGCCTGCTCATACCTTAAAAGCGTGGGGCAGCACGAATAACTTGTATGTACTATAATGTATATCGTGCTTCCATCCAAACAGACGGCAACAAGTCTCACCTACATGCTCTGGCAATACCTGGCCAGGGTACTCCTGGGTCCTAGTGCCCCCCAAGTTACACTATATGTTATGTGTGCACATGTATTTGATATGTTAATAAAATTGCATTTATCTATAGTCCTAATTCTGTCACTGTTTGATGTCACAAAGAAGGGTGTATCCGAAAGCTGTCTACAACATTTGTAACAGAAGATGAAAAAGTGAACAAATAATTAACTGTATTAGACATTTGTTAATGATGAATTGGCTTCACTTTAGATTAGGGCACACAATAGCATCTGTACATTATTTATAGGTGTTTTATGAATGTCTTAATAAATCATTTGTTGAACATGAACAAATAAATGGAGGTACAGTAGTTGTTTTTTCATATCCATTTTTCAAAGCATCTACAAATGGGTTACTACACATTAACAACATTATTTAATGATGAACAAATCAAGTACAAACAATGTTGATAATGAGTTATAAATAATGTAGAACTCATTTGTAAATGTTATACAAATATAGTTATAAATGATTTAATAATAATTTACCAATGTATATAAATGGTTTGTTCATGATTAGTTCATTATCTACAAATACCTTATAAAGGTCTTATAACTGAGTGTTATTAAGTGTTACCAAATAATCTAACCCTAACTAACCTTACTGTCATGCACTTGTCCTAATAAACTAACCTACACTGTAGCACTCACTACACCAGTGGAGGCTGCTGACCAAATTTTTTGGTGAAGCACAAATTATTATATTATATTGTATATTAAATTATATTTTTAAAACATCCCCAAGGCTGCAACACCCCCATTCCTCCCAGATGTCAGGCTCCTCATTTGCACATCACCACCACCCCTCCTGCTCCACTGCCATCACCACCACCACTACCACCACCCCTCCTGCTCCACTGCCATCACCACCCACACCACCTACCCATTCGCACATTCTCATGTTGTGCCGAACCGATCACTTTCCCCGAAATCGGACTGAAAAAAAAACTTTTCATCAAAAAAAATATTTTTATGAAAAAAATATACCGTACTTTTCGCACTATAAGCCGCACCCGACTATAAGCCGCAGCAGCTAAATTGAATGATGTGTACATATATAAGCCGCACTGGACTATAAGCCGCAGGTGTTTTAATGTTTAATTACCATATGTAAGGGTTCGTGCACAGAGGGGATTGTCACAATACTGTCGGACAAATAACAAGAATTAACTCATTTACAAGTTGTATTAAGTTTAGCAAATAAGGGAACAGATAAATAACATTTCAATGCAGTAAAAAAAGCAATATTTTCAGGTTTGGTCCACATATAAGCCGCACCGTTATATAAGCCGCAGGGTCGAAAAATGGGGAAAAAAGCCGCGGCTTATATTCCGAAAAGTACGGTATATATAAAAAAAATTATTAAAAAAGTTATTCTGACTTTTTAAATTTTTCGGGACCTCCATGTTTTGGGGGTCTTTATCGTCAAAATCGGATCCGGGATTCAGCTCCCAACAGTCGGGCAAGAACTGCAGGTTTTCAGCCTCTCTCCAGGACAGAACGAGCCGCGTGATTTTTTTTCCATAGCCTATGTTTGCGAAGAGGCTACGGAAAAGAATCACGCCGCTGTGCGTCTCTGATTGGATCTTAAGTTTGTGTGTACCTCTGAGCTCATCTGACCAGTCTAGGTTATGCAGTTCTTGGTCAAAGGCCTCGCTAGAGTAGGTTTTGAGGTCCCTAGATGTGACTGTTTTGTGACAGCCGGCCTTTTGTTTTCGCTTTTTGCGGGTACAGAATATCATATAATGATCGCTTAACCCGCATGATATCACCCCTTTATTGGAGATCCTGGACTTGTCAGAGGTCAGAATGAGATCAATGGTAGTTTGAGTTGAATCACACACTCTTGTGGGTTGGGTGACTAGCTGGCCGAAATTGTGCAGATCACAAAACCTATAGGGTGCTTCCTTACGTTGCATATCCGTGTTCCAGTCCCCAATAAGAATTGTTTCCACATCTTCAACCCCAGCTAAACACCCATCAAGTGTATCATAAAAGCCACTCTGTTCTGGCGGTCTGTAGATTGTGCTGACTAGTACAGATTTAGCCCTTTCGAACAAAATTTCAACCCAACAGGCTGTCATCCCCACCTGCCTGAAGAAGTCCACTATTATCCCTGTACCCAAGAAATCCAAGCCTGCTTGCCTCAACGACTACCGCCCTGTAGCTCTCACCTCCATAGCCATGAAGTGCTTTGAGAAGCTAGTAAAGGGCTACATCTGCTCCTCCCTCCCCATCAACATGGACCCCCTGCAATTTGCATACCACCCCAACAGGTCCACGGAGGACGCCATAGCCCATGTGCTGCACACAGCAGCATCACACCTGGACAAGAGGAAGGGGAACTATGTGAGAATGCTATTCATCGACTACAGCTCGGCATTCAATACCATAGTCCCCTCCAAACTCATAGCCAAGCTCAGGGACCTGGGCTTGAACTATGACCTCTGCCAGTGGGTCTTGGACTTCCTGACGGGCAGACCCCAGGTGGTGAGAGCAGGCAACTGCACCTCCTCATCCATCACCCTCAACATAGGGGCCCCCCAGGGCTGTGTTCTGAGTCCCCTCCTCTACTCCCTGTACACACACCACTGCAACACAATGCAACACAATCATCAAATTTGCTGACGACACAGTGGTGGTGGGCCTGATCTCTGCAAACGACGAGAGGGCCTACCTGGATGAGGTCAAGGTCCTGGCGGGATGGTGCCAGGAAAACAGCCTCTCCCTGAACGTCAGCAAAACAAAGGAGATGATTGTGGACTTCAGGAGGTCGGGGGTCAAGGACTACAGCCCCCTCAGCATCGACGGGGCACCGGTTGAGAGAGTGAACAGTTTTAAGTACCTCGGAGCCTACATATCCGAGGACTTGACATGGACCACACACATTGACAGTGTTGTGAAGAAGGCACGACAACGCCTCTACTTCCTCAGGCGCCTAAGGAAGTTCCAAGTCAGTCAGAAGATCCTTAAGAACTTCTACTCATGTACAATAGAGAGCATCCTGACTGGCAACATCACCTCCTGGTTTGGGAATAGCACTGCACAAGACCGAAGCAGACTACAAAGAGTGACGCGTTCAGCTGAACGCACAATTGGAGGGGGGCTCCCCACCCTCCAGAACATTTACAACAAGCGGTGCAGGGGCAAGGCTAAGAGAATCATTAAGGACTCCAGTCACCCGAACAACTGCCTCTTTGAACTGCTGCGGTCAGGCAAGCGATACCGGAGTCTCAAGGCGAGCACAGAAAGACTCAGAAGAAGCTTCTATCCCCAGGCCATCAGGCTGCTCAACGAACAATGAACACTACACAACAACCATCAAACGCACATAGCACACACATCCACACGCACACACTCACTTTAAACAAACACACTGTAGCACCCACTCCCCACACTTTATAGCACACACTCACTTTAAACAAACACACTGTAGCACCCACTCCCCACACTTTATATTTATTGATAAAGGATTGCACTACAACTCGTACACCTTACTGTAAATTGTACCTAAATTGTACCTCATCCCATTTCTGCTTTGCACTATATAGTATTGTATATTAGTACACTGCATAGTATTGTATATTATATGGTAACTCAGTTACGTCTATTCTGCATCGAACATTGTACATATGTCTATACTGAACACTGTGACCTCATTTTCTACTTCTAATTTACATGCTATACTATGTTATTGATACTTATCTTGTCTAGCACAGTCTCTGGAGCGTAACAGTAAGAAGCATTTTGTATAAAATTATTCTGTACTTCTGTATGACAACTATTAAAGAAACTTGAAACTACAGTTTCAATTGCCTCATGATTCAGGTCAGTACGGTTAATGCATTTGGTATCTTTATGTACATACATGCCACCACCTCCATACTTGTTCCTATCATTTTCTGACTATCGAGTAGTTTTCTATTTCTATCTCTGGGTCTTTTACTGACTCGTCTAGTTTTGTTAAGGGCTCAGTTATTATATCTAATTGATCAAAATAATGGCGATGCACAAGCTGCTAGCAGGAAGGCATGTAATGTAATACTTTTAAACAACAAATGTGGTGTTTAAAATGTATTTTTTCCCACCATCATTTATTTTTTATGGCAAAGAAATAAAACAAATACTGAAACTAATAAAAACTTAACCAAAACGAAATGAGCAAACCCACTCTGGAAACTAACAAGAAACAAAAAGTGAAAAAGAAATAAAAATAAGAAAACAAATGAAAAATACTAAACTATAATAACCCTGATTCAAAGTAGTTTGCATTGTATGCAAATAATACCTATTGGGAAGATTTTGTCTAGCTGTATTTATTTTCAATGTGGAGCATTTTATAACAATGTAAATAATTCATAACTAGAATTATTATATATTTTTTTTTATGTGGGGACGAGTAGGGATGGATATTGGATGTATACTATGGATGGATGGATAGGTTTACCAGTCCAGGATCAGTAACATCTACTCACTCTTTTGTTTATGTGTTTTCTTAAATTTTTTATGGGTGATGGGTAAAAAAAAGAAAGGTGTCAAGATTTACAATATACGTATGTACATTTGTGTGTATGTACGTGTATGTATGCATAGATGTATGTGTGACTATGTATATGTACTCTAAATGTAGAGTGACTTTATTGACACAATAAAGTATAATACAAAAAAAGAAAAATAATTCTTACCCCAGAACGCAGAGGAGAAACACAGAGAGGAGGACGAAGATGCTGGCAAAACCCCTGGGGATGTGGCGTAAGATATTCATAATAACAGAACTGAGACAAACAGAACGATCCCAACCAAACCGAACTCAACCAGATATCTGGTCAACTAACTAGACTCACTTTAAGAAGGCGCAGAGCATTAATGACAACAGATCCGTAATGTCCACCTTTCAACACGCCCAAAGATGATTTCATGACTATATTAAAAAGATAAACCGTGTGCAGGGGTGGCCCGGCCACATTTGATGCCTTAGACAAAATTCCAGATTGGTCACTCCATATAGTCATCAAATAAAATTATGTTATATGACCAATTATAATTTACAATCCCTGTTTCCTGAGCCGTTCAGCCGTTGTGTAGTGTTGGGTGCTACCAGTGGTGGTGAAGGAGGCAATTTCCACCCTACATTGTAAAGCACTTTGAGTATCTAGAAAAGCACGATATAAATGAAATTAATTATTATATAAAGGTGCTATAGATAATATTCAGCTACTAGATGGCACACAAGACAGTAAAAACACTGCCGGTAATAAAATATTTCAATACCCTATAGCTCAGCCTTCAGTTATGGTATTGTTGTCCCTCCTTCTCTCTCTCCCTCATTTATAACTGTTTTGATTCTAAAAGGACTGGCGTTGTGCAAAATCCATAAAAGATGTTCAATCATTTTTACTCAGGACATGGACTGGACTCCTGCACCACGTCATGAGTGGGCCATAGACACCTGTTGCCATGGACACCAGACACTGGTTATGGATGAACACTTGATCAAAAACGTCACCAAGTAACTGACTTTCAGGTATATGAATATAGGTGTATATTGACCTTGTTTTTTTACCCCAAAAAAAAACTAAAACACGTCAGTAATATTCACTATTTACTATTCAAAGCTGCTTTTGCTATGACTTGAAATTAGAGATGTTCGATATTGGCTTTTTTACCGATACCGATATTGTCCAACTCTTAATTTCCGATACCAATATCAACCTATACCGATATATGCAGGGTCCCCCCCCCCCCCCCCAAACGGAATAATTTTAGGTAATTAACATTACATATCTCTTGTTGTGGAATTAATACAACATTGTGCATACTTTTGACAATAAATAAAATAAGAATTTGTTCTTACTTGCTTGCCTGGGTAAATAAAGGTTAACTAAAGGTAAAAAAAAAATAATAATAATAATTTCCGATATCACATTTTAATGCCAATATCGGCCGATAATATCGGTAGGCCGATAATATCGGACATCCCTACTTGAAATGTCTTACCAGTACAACATACTGAATTGAGCCATCGGCTCTTCTCTTGGCTGGTCTGTGTGCACGTGGTGATTGTAATCGATGGTAGCCAACATGGTTCCTGTGGCGTGTGCAGGTGGCAAGAAGAACGAGAAGCGTTTCGATGAAGTGCATCATAATGCGATTCAAGATCAAGATTCAAGATTCAAGATTCAAGAGTTTTAATTGTCACGGCATACAGGTATACAATGAAATGCGGCTGGTCTTGCCCGCGACGATGTGCAATACAGTGGTACAACATATAATAGAATCCAATAAAAATACAGTGGTACAACATATTAATAGAATCCAATAAAACAGTGCAATAAACAGGTACATGGTGTGCCATCTCGGTATCTGTACATTAGTATTTACAGAGCATATAGGACATGCTAGTTAGCTTTAGTAGTGCAATACACTGTTCCTGATGTTATACTACTTTAAGTGGCCTTTCCTCTGGCCATAAGTGTGCGTGTGTGCGGCATGAGTGTTAAAGTGGCTGCTAGTGTGTGAGCGTGCTCAGCGTGCGTGTCGTGTATGTACTTGTGTGTGGATAGTTCAGTTTCTGTGTCTCTCAATGTTCATTGTTCAAGGCTCTGATGGCCTGGGGGAAGAAGCTTAGCCTAAGCCTCTCCGTCTTAGTCTCTAGAATTCGCAGGCGTCTGCCTGACCTCAGCAGCTGGAACAGGCTGTTATTGGGGTGGTGGGGGTCTTTCATTATCCTGCAGGCTCTGGATTTGCACCTCTTGTTGTATAGAGCCTGCAGGGGAGGTAGCGCAATACCCGTGGTACGCTCGGCTGAGCGCACCACTCTCTGTAGGGCCTTCTTGTCCTGTGCCGTGCTGTTCCCATACCAGGCAGTGATGTTTCCGGTCAAGATGCTCTCTACAGCTCCTGAGTAGAAGGACTGGAGTATCTTCCCCGATACTCTGAACTTCCTTAACTGTCTCAGGTGGTAGAGGCGCTGCTTCGCTTTCTTTACTACTGTGTCTATGTGTGTTGACCATGTCAGGTCCTCTGAGATGTGGACCCCCAGGTACTTGAAGCTGCTCACCCTGTCCACGGTAGCCCCGTTAATCCTCAGTGGTGTGTGTGTCTCCCGCTGTCCTCTCCTATAATCCACGATCAGCTCCTTGGTTTTACCAATGTTCAGGAGCAGGCTGTTGTCCTGGCACCAACGTTCCAGTACCTCAACCTCCTCCCGGTAGGCCTTCTCGTCGTTGTCCGAGATCAGCCCCACCACCACCGTGTCGTCGGCGAACTTCACAATGGAGTTGGAGCTGAACTTGGCCACACAGTCGTGTGTGTAGAGTGAGTACAGCAGGGGGCTTAGAACACAGCCCTGGGGGGACCCGATGCTCAGGGTGATGGTGTTGGAGGTCTGACCCCCCACCCTGACCGCCTGGGGTCTTTCACTCAGAAAGTCCAGTACCCAGGCGCTCAGGGCGGAGCTCAGGCCTAGCTCGATCAGCTTGTCCACCAGTCTGGTGGGGACTATGGTGTTGAACGCTGAGCTGTAGTCAATGAACAACAGTCTCACATAGCCCCCCTTCTGACGGTCAAGGTGGGAGAGAGTGCTGTGCAGTACCTGGGAGACCGCGTCATCAGTGGACCTGTTTGTCCTGTATGCAAATTGCATAGGGTCCATATCACTGGGGAGAGAGGCACAAATGTGGTCCTTGACCAGCCTCTCGAAACATTTCATGACCACAGAGGTGAGTGCCACCGGTCTGTAATCATTTGGACATGTTGGGGTGGGTTTCTTCGGTACAGGGATGATGGTAGACATCTTGAAGCAGGCAGGGACTACTGACTCCGCCAGGGATTGATTAAATATGGCGGTGAACACCGGGGCAAGCTGGTTTGCACAGGACTTAAGTATGCGTCCTGTTATACCATCTGGGCCTGCAGCCTTCCTGGTGTTCACCTGCATAAATGCTCTTCTCACACTGTGTTCCGACAACGAGAGAGCGCCCCCGCGGTTGCCCCCCCCCCTCCACAACAGCCGGTGCGCCAGTGACGTCACTAGCCAGAGGGCTAGCGGCGACACTGTCTACACCGAACCGAGCGTAGAAGGAGTTGAGTTTGTCCGCTAGAGAGGCGTCGTCGCTCCCCATTGAGGGAGCGCTGACTTTGTAGTCAGTTATTGTCTTCAGTCCCCTCCACAAGCCTCTTGTGTCGTTTTGTGCCATTTGTGTCTCCAGTTTCTCAGCATATGTCCTCTTAGCAAGTTTAACAGCCTTGCGCAGAGTGTAGACTGAAGCCTTGTATTCTTCCATATTTCCTGACTCTCTGCCCAGGTTATAAGCCGTGGTGCGTGAGTTTAGGGCTGTTCTTATAGTGCTGTCCACCCAAGGTTTCTGGTTTGGGAAAACCCGCGCCGTCTTTGTGAGGACAATGCCGTCTGCCACTGTAGTTATGTAGCTTACAACGGTATCAGCATACTCGCTGACGTCACTGGCGCTTCCTTCAAACATGTCCCAGTCTGTATCCTTGAACGCGTCACGGAGCTCGGCCTCTGATTCGTCAGACCACTTTTTTGTCTCACGTGACACGACGACTTCGCGTGATCTCTGTTTGTATGCTGGGATTAAAAAGATGGAGTCGTGATCGCTCGCGCTTACAGAGCCCATCAGTGGCGGAGCCGCTACAGCCTTGTAGGCAGCTCTGAACGGGGTGTAGCAGTGGTCGAGTGTGTTCCCCCCTCTTGTGGAGCAGGCGATGTGCTGAAAAAAGGTCGGCATCACTTTTTTCAGGTTTGCCTGGTTGAAATCACCAGTCACTATCGTCGCGGCTTCCGGGTGCTTGATCTGCTGTTTGTTGATGTGGTCGTGTAATTCCCCCAGCGCTTTGCCGGTATTTGCCTGTGGATGAATATACACAACGGATATAATGACCGCGGTACTGACACTGTACAAACAAGATCTGCAGTTGACCTGAGGGCACAGTGGGCAAAATGTGTAGTATTGCTTTAGGTTCTTATCAGTGGTGGAAAGTAACTAAGTACTTTTACTCAAGTACTGTACTTGAGTACAATTTCGAGCTACTTGCACATTACGTGAGTATTTTCATTTTAGAGAACTTTGTACTTTTACTCCACTACATTTCAAAAGAAATTTTGTACTTTTTACTCCACTGAATTCAATCAGTTACTAGTTACTTTGAAGAAAAATATTTTGCATAGAAAACATGGCAAAAATGTATGAAGATGATATACTTTCACATAACTTCAGCTAAGAAGGCTATGTGCTCGGCTGCCATTGTTTGTGTATATGGTATGGTATATTTCTTAATCCCAGAGGGGAAACATGATTTGCCTCCAGAGCGAATACACATACAGTATACAAACATGGAAGACACAGTTACATGATACAATACACTACAGGATACACAACACAATAGGAGAGCCTGTTAAGCCTTAAAGTCCCCCTATAGGGGGACCCTGCTTTTCTTTATCATAAATCGATCAATAGACCGTATTAGATCCGCAATTATCATATCATGGGGTATCATTGGAAAGCCACACTCATTGGCTACAACCCTGTGCAAAGATTTTCGAGATCGCCAAATGATTGACGGAGCTAGAGCCCCCTGGTAATGTGTACTTTTGCGTACTTTGGGGCACGCCTCACATATCGGCATGTAACTCGAGAACCGCTGAATGGATTTTGTCACCTGAAAGGGCAATCGACAGGCAACAAATAGGGCTTTAATTCTATCTATATATTGTATTAAAAGAAATGCAAACATTTACTTAAGTACAGTAGGCTACATGAGTAAAAATACTTAGTTACTTGGACATGTAATAATTCAACTTATCAATGTGTTCCATGTCACGATGAGCTCAGCTTCATCGCATCACTCTCTACTATCAAAATGGGTACCAACCAGACTTGGGTCAGATTATATTTTATGATAACAATAATTGTATTTCATTCATAGTATTCTGTTATGACTCGTCACGTCAACCATTATGGTGCACTGCTACAGCACATTGGCAATGGTTGTCATTTAATGCTAATCACCTGTTGTTTTAAATTAACATTCACATTTAGATTATGTATTTATCAAAAGCGACTTCCAAATTGTGAACAAGTCAGCAGGAGGGGTACAACTCTGGCAGCTAAGGCTCAGTGGTATTGTTTGTCAAACAGTGTCGAACTTGAGCGCTACACTCTGAGTGCATAGTAGACGACGTATAGACATATTAAATGGAACAACAATGTCAGCCACATAGTGAAGAAAACTCACTGTCTCGCCTTAACTTTCTGCACCAACAACGAGTTTACTCGTTATTGGCCGCCAGCGGTTGAGCGCCAACAATGAGTAAACTCGTTATTTGGTCAGTTTTTCTTTTTTTCGATTTTAATATTCTATTCAATGTCACGGACCTGTATGTTGCCGTTAAAAGGCACACTGGGACCCCGAGGGTGCAGTACCGGCCAGATCAGGCTAGGTGGCAGTATCGAGAGTGCAGTAAACCCTGTTCTAGACCGCGTGTTACGGTTAAATCCCTCCGGGCGCTAAATTTAGACGGAGCCGAGTAAATCGCTTCATCCGACCACTTCGAAACGCATCTGGCACACTCAATCCATAAGTTGTGCCAAATTATGTCCGGGACCAGATGGACACCAATACTGGAAATCGCGATCAGACAATTGGAATATTCATTTTGGAATACCCCCGACCAAAGGTAAGGACTATCTGACATCAATTTCAGCTTGATCCAACAATGTTTTCATATCCATCCAGCTGTGTCTGTAGTGTTCAACACAAATGCCGTTACTGGCCATCAAAGCATAAAAAATGGAAATAGTAGCGTGTCCAGGCAGCCTTTTGCTTTTTCCAAATCCAACAGTGCAAAAATGCTTCCGCATTCGTCATCGGAGGTACCGTAGTGCCGTGCGGTAATGCGCCTTTCATTTTCCTTCACGCAGCGCCCAGCGGCGGCGTGCTCGCTCAGGTGCGTGCGTGCGCCGGCGTGCTCGCGAGGTGCTCGCGCATGCGCATGAGATCCCGCCTTAACAATATATATAAGTCACCGCCCCAAATTCAGTATCCAGAAATAGCTCAATTGGCAAGACGCCATGGCTATGGATCCGCCAGCTAGTTGCTGGTGAGTTCGAATCCCGTCAAATATTTTTTTTTTAACGTGATTTTTTTTTAACGTGTATTCTTTCGCCGGTTAAGGTTAGGCATGGTTAAGGTTAAGGTTAGGCATTGTTTCGGAGTTGGTTAAGGTTAGAACGGTTAAGTTTAGGCGCTGTTAAGGAGCTGGTTAAGGTTAGAGTTTGTCAAAGAGAATGGCAATATTCTTTCTATGGTTAAGGTTAGGCATGGTTAAGGTTAAGGTTAGGCATTGTTTCGGAGTTGGTTAAGGTTAGAACGGTTAAGTTTAGGCGCTGTTAAGGAGCTGGTTAAGGTTAGAGTTTGTCAAAGAGAATGGCAATAGACAGCCTATTTCCGCGCGACAGCTCCCAAAGCGGGCCTGAAAAGAAAGGCGCTTTACCGTAGTGGCGTGCGGTGACGAATGCTTCCGCATTTTTGCACTGTTGGATTGGGAAAAAGCCACACGCGTCCAGGCAAGAAACGCCAACGCTTATAGTAGAATACACGTAGTGCCCTTCAACTCGCTTTTCAGGAATTACCCCTGATCACTCCTAAACTATATTTATATTCACCACAGGATAACACGCATACATATGCATGAAAAAATATGAGTCTTTTGAAATAATAAGCCCTGAGCCATCTTTATTTCTTTTATTCCTCTGTTTTATTCTTATAGTTCTTCGTCTACACATTTTGCATTATGCAGTTATGTTATTTTTTATTTATATGTATGAAATTAATGTAATGTATTGCAATGTTCTTTGTATATGGCAATAAAGATGTACACCAAAAAAAAGTATTTATGAAAAGAAGAAAAAAGCATGTTAAAAACAAATACATTTATTCATTTTATACAGCATTCATTTTTACATCGGATTTCGCAGTTGTAACGTTCCACTTTTTGCTTTGTTTAGTGCCGCAAACATGGTACAACAATGATATTTGCCAACGTGTATCCACTGATGATGCCTGTGGTTAGATAGATGATGGAGCAGCAACAGCCATAATGTCCATTAAAAGGCTGATAATTAGCCATCTCTGTTTTGAAGGTATCTGAGGGGTTGAAGCTGTCCCAGTACAGATGATGCCATGGAATGTCATGACATCAGAATGATGTCACTGGGGGGGGGGGGGGGGGGGGGGGGGGTCACTGGTTGTCCAGTAGAGCCTCCAACAGTCTGGCACTGTTAGTGATGGCAGTGGTTACCACAATGAATTTATAACCTAGGAGAAAGAGAAGACGGGGAGAATAAACCTTCAACAATTGTTAACATGAGAAAATAATATCTTAATAGTTTCTTTCCTTTGTTATTTTCCCCAGATCTATTTATAGAAGAAATACCCCCACCCCACCACACATACAATGTTTTAAAAAAACTAAGAAATATATATATATCTTTTTGAAATATCAGAGGAAGGTGTGTAAAAGAACTAACAAGATGAGTGATACTACAGGGAATTTGAAGATAAACACCAAACACGTTGATATGAGTGAATGAGTCCCCTTGGGTGCACCAGCAGCCCAACGACAGGTGAGCTTTACCTCTCTGTCTGCCCAGGAAGCGTAAGGCGGAGATCTCTGAGAAGGTACAGCCTCCCAGGAACATCACCAGGATAATACGCTGTGCGTCGCTCTTCCCTCTCTGGTCCGCTCCATTACTGCCTGCTGAAAACACCCAGAATAGACCCTTTACTGCCTGCTGAAAACACCCAGAATAGACCCTTTACTGCCTGCTGAAAACGCCTAGAATAGACCCTTTAGTGCCTGGTGAAAACACCCAGAATAGACCCTTTACTGCTTGATGAAAACAACCAGAATAGGCACTTTACTGCCTGCTGAAAACAACCCAGAATAGACCCTTTACTGCCTGCTGAAAACGCCTAGAATAGACCCTTTAGTGCCTGGTGAAAACACCCAGAATAGACCCTTTACTGCCTGATGAAAACAACCAGAATAGGCACTTTACTGCCTGCTGAAAACAACCCAGAATAGACCCTTTAGTGCCTGCTGAAAACACCCAGAATAGACCCTTTAGTGCCTGATGAAAACACCCAGAATAGACCCTTTAGTGCCTGGTGAAAACACCCAGAATAGACCCTTTAGTGCCTGATGAAAACACCCAGAATAGACTCTTTACTGCCTGCTGAAAACAACCAGAATAGACCATTTACTGCCTAATGAAAACAACCAGAATAGACCCTTTACTGCCTGATGAAAACAACCAGAATAGACCCTTTACTGCCTGATGAAAACACCCAGAATAGACCCTTTAGTGCCTGATGAAAACACCCAGAATAGACTCTTTACTGCCTGATGAAAACAACCAGAATAGGCACTTTACTGCCTGATGAAAACACCCAGAATAGATCCTTTACTGCCTGATGTGACAAAATTCACCATAGAATTATAGAATCTTGAAATTTGATTAGGGGAATTGACTCTATTCCACATCTATACATATAGTGGGCTGAGAGACCACTGGAGAGGAGGCATGGGATGTGTGACCTGGAGGTGAGAGGAGGTTTAGGCAATAACATTGTTGTGTTTCGGAGATAACAGCTGTGGTCCGAGACTAGAGAGGTACAGAGATAAAAGCTGTGGTCAGAGACTAGAGAGGTACAGAGATAACAGCTGTGGTTAGAGACTAGAGAGGTACAGAGATAACAGCTGTGGTCAGAGACTAGAGGCACAGAGATAACAGCTGTGGTCAGAGACTAGAGACTAGAGAGGTACAGAGATAACAGCTGTGGTCAGAGACTAGAGAGGTACAGAGATAACAGCTGTGGTCAGAGACTAGAGAGGTAGAGATAACAGCTGTGGTCAGAGACTAGAGACTAGAGAGGTACAGAGATAACAGCTGTGGTCAGAGACTAGAGAGGTACAGAGATAACAGCTGTGGTCAGAGACTAGAGAGGTACAGAGATAACAGCTGTGGTCAGAGACTAGAGAGGTACAGAGATAACAGCTGTGGTCAGAGACTAGAGAGGTACAGAGATAACAGCTGTGGTCAGAGACTAGAGAGGTACAGAGATAACAGCTGTGGTCAGAGACTAGAGAGGTACAGAGATAACAGCTGTGGTCAGAGACTAGAGAGGTACAGAGATAACAGCTGTGGTCAGAGACTAGAGACTAGAGAGGTACAGAGATAACAGCTGTGGTCAGAGACTAGAAAGGTACAGAGATAACAGCTGTGGTCAGCGACTAGAGAGGTACAGAGATAACAGCTGTGGTCAGAGACTAGAGAGGTACAGAGATAACAGCTGTGGTCAGCGACTAGAGAGGTACAGAGATAACAGCTGTGGTCAGAGACTAGAGAGGTAGAGATAACAGCTGTGGTCAGAGACTAGAGACTAGAGAGGTACAGAGATAACAGCTGTGGTCAGAGACTAGAAAGGTACAGAGATAACAGCTGTGGTCAGCAACTAGAGAGGTAGAGATAACAGCTGTGGTCAGAGACTAGAGACTAGAGAGGTACAGAGATAACAGCTGTGGTCAGAGACTAGAAAGGTACAGAGATAACAGCTGTGGTCAGCGACTAGAGAGGTAGAGATAACAGCTGTGGTCAGAGACTAGAGACTAGAGAGGTACAGAGATAACAGCTGTGGTCAGAGACTAGAAAGGTACAGAGATAACAGCTGTGGTCAGCGACTAGAGAGGTACAGAGACGTTAGATTTAGATGTCACACTCTACACTAGGAGAAGGAATTTCAATCAATCACATCTTGGCATTGGGATTTATATACAGTAGGTGTCTCACCTCGACCATCGCTATGGAGGGCAATGAATATCACATACAAGATGAACATGTTGAATACTGAGGTGGTCACAGAACAAAATGTTCTTAAACTTTCATTCTGGAGGTTAGACTGGCAACACTTCACTACTACACTACAGACGGTTAACCCTTTCACTACCACACTACAGAAGGGTAACCTTTCACTACCACACTACAGAAGGGTAACCTTTCACTACCACACTACAGAAGGTTAACCCTTTCACTACCACACTACAGAATGTTAACCCTTTCACTACTACACTACAGGTTAACCCTTTCACTACCACACTACAGAAGGTTAACCCTTTCACTACCACACTACAAAGGGTTAACACTTTCACTACCACAAGGTCAACCTTCTATAGTGTGGTAGTGAAAGAGTTACCGGTAATGCAGGCAATGATAGACATTTGTTTCTGCTGCTGCTGTCATTTGCATTAGTTTGCTGTCCTGGGCAGTCAAGTTGCCAAACAGACAAGACACCAGAAAAACACAAAACACATCCTTTCAGAGACATTTCAGAAATGTTTTTTTTTCAGTTTTCCCAGAAAAACACCACTCACTCGATGCAGGAAGGTACAAAGTGAGAAGATTCCGGTCTGAATTAGATCAATCCAGGTCGCAAGCGGTCGGAATTGTCCCTTCATATGGTCACGGTTGATAAAGGGCCTACCTGTGACGGCAAACTCATGGCCATTAAGCATCCTGGTGACTTCCTCCAGCCCCGTCCAGCCGTCCCTCTCTAGGACCTGCACAGAACACACAGAACACACAGAACAGGGGGCGGTAGAGATGTGTTTAGGCTGTGGAACTCCCTCTCCCCTGCCATCTGAGGCTCTGACACCATCAACCTCTCCAAGACCCATCTCAAAACCCACCTTTTCAAACATGCCTTCTCGCAACACGGTGCTGCTGCCAAGTAGCCCCCCCCCCCCCCGACTCTTATTTTTAAGCTACCGACCCTGTTGTTTTTATTATTATTATTATTATTATTATTATTATTATTATTATTATTATTATTATTATTATTATTATTATTATTATTATTATTATTATTATTATTATTATTATTATTATTATTATTATTATTATTATTATTATTATTATTATTATTATTATTATTATTATTATTATTATTATTATTATTATTATTATTATTATTATTATTATTATTATTATTATTATTATTATTATTATTATTATATACTGTATATTTCTTTCTTTTTCTTTTTTTGTGTTTTTGTTTCTTGCAAATGGACAGACTGCACCGTGCCTCCTTTTAATTTAATTTAATTTTAAATGTTCTTGTTACTATATATATATTTATATCTTATATCTTATCATATATATTAGAGGTGGGCATAGATTAATTTTTTTAATCTAGATTAATCTATCTGCAATCCTGGATTTAATCTAGATTAAAATGGCTAAAAAAAAAAAGAAAACCTGCCGAAGGCATTCAAAATATGTGTGTTCTACCCAAATAATGACCAGAAGTAAGTCCTTACTTTTTCTTTCCTCCTTATGTTTCTCAGGCCAGGTGGCCCATTACACAATGAGCCCATCTCCTGTTTCCAAAATGCATTACAGACTGTTTGAAAAAACTGTTTTGCTATGATAATTGGTAATGAAATATCAAAATAATGTTCAATAAAATGTACTTGTGTTTAATAAGTTGTTTTATTCAGAAGTTAACACAAATAAATAATATTACCAGTACAGTACAGTATCTAGCACACTCTCAGGAGCAAAACAGAAAGAAGCATTTCAAACTTGAACTATGTGACATGGCTTGAATCAACTGCTCCAGTGGAGTTGCTCAGTGGCCAATGGTGTCAACTGTGGTTGTACTGGGCAGCTCCCAGGTGTGAATGGAACTGTGTGAATGTGAAGCAGGGCGTTCCTGAAAAAGAGCATCTGTGCTCAGCGAACCTACCCTGGGTAAATAAAGGGTTAAAAAAAAAAAAAAAAAAAAAAAAAAAATTTAGATTAATGCGTCAATTATATTATCGCGCTATACTAGTATCGCGTTAACGCAGCACATTAACGCCGTTAACGGCCCAGCTCTAATATAGTTTATCTCAACTCCCTTTTTAAGTAAAGTGTCCTTGAGTCAGAGTAAGGCGCTTCTCTCTTTAAATCGAATTGATCGGAAAAAAATTAAGAGTTGGACAATATCGGTATATCGGATATCGGTAAAAAAGCCAACATCGAACATCCCTAACTTGATTTGATTGTATTCTGTTGACGACGTTGTGACTTGTGATCCCCCACCTGCTCGATGAGTCTGCAGCTCAGAGGGACGTAGGCGCCGCTGAAGATGTAGGCCATGTCTCGAGGGACACGGAGGTCGTACTCCTCATCCGACTTGGGCACCTGCACAGTAAACGATCACAGTACAGCAGTTACTACCCAGCGCAGCAGCAGGTGGCGGCAGGCTGGGGCACAGTGGGGCAGGTCAATGGTAAATGGCTGCATTCATATAGCAGCTTAACAATTTGTTCCTCACATTTCACCCATTCGCTCACACATTCACACACACCGACAGCGGAGGCGACCATGCATCATCGGGAGCAATTAGGGGGCAGGGCTGTACGCTAAGCTTTTTCACTAGGGGCACACTTGCCCCTAAATTAGAAATTTAGGGGCAAAAAATATGTTTTAGGGGCAAATTTTTAAATAACAATTTTACCATTATAGTGCAAAAAAATATGTTCCTCCTGCCTCATTACTGTGGTCCTTTTATTTAACATTTAAGTGCTTTTGTTGTCAGGTTTGTATCTTTTATAATGAACCAACTAGGGCTGGGCGATATGGCCTAAATATGATATCACGATATTTTCTGACCTTTCGGCGATACACATCACAATGTTTTTTCTTTTTTACCCCAAACAATTCATTATGAGGCTTACCAAGACAGTATGAGTTTGCAAGCTAACATTAAAGACAAAATAAAATACCCATGCATTTAGCATTTTTATATTATATATTAGATTTAGATTATTGGATTATTAGATTATATATTGCATATATTTAGCAATGAGATATTATATGATTTAGATATGAAATATGATGAATTGAAAATGGGGGACCCTGATGTAAACAAGACAAAAGTCTCTCTGGTCTGCATCCCCTTAACAATTGTATGTATTGAGCTGTACTGTACCCATTCTGCAATATGTTAATAAAGTTTTAAACCAATCAATCAATAAATAGCATTTTAGCATTTTTATGAAACTACTGTATATTTGTATGTCTCTAAATGTTTTGATGAATTGAAAATGGAGGAGCCTTATGTAAAAAAGCCGAAAGTCTTTCTCTGGTCTTCATCCTCCTGTACTGTATTGTACCCATTATGCAATCTGTTAATAAAGTTCTCATTCATTCATTCTGACGGAAAACAATAATTTTGATTGACAGTAGAGTCTGCCAATTACGTCACAACGCTTGCACCCGCCCTGCTGTTCTTAGCACCAATCGGCAAGCGCATTCGTTTTTGACTTCCTGAATGCCCCGTGTGCTGACATCAACAAAGCTACTTACATTAGCTCCCCGCGGCCCACGAGTAGGAGACCAGTGCTCTGCAGGATGACTAAATGAGGCATAATGATTTTACCTCAACGAATGTTATAATAAAAGCCTTTCCATACATCTGTCTGATTGAAAACTTTATTAACAGACCGCGGAATGGGCATATCTCAGCACAGGCTGAGATATGAACGAGTAACGTGTGGACCAGATTGACGCGACACAAGGTTTACACAACAGCCCCCACCCCTTGTTTTATTGTATTTGTACCTGTACTACCTGCTGTCAGCTGTTTATCTCTCTCTGTGAGCTTGATTAGCTCACGTTAGCTCCGCGGCTAACCCTGAACTAAATCAATGACATCATTTAGAGTAGTTTTCACTGCACATAGAAGCAGCCAAACAGCGGGAGAATTTCGGGAGCATATGGCCAAAACCCAGTTAGGAACCATCGATTCCCATCCCTACTACTAACTTTACTTTTCTTCATAGCTAAATCAGACAGTCAGCCAGTCTATCAGAGTGAGTGCTCAGTTGATTTCCCCCGCTGATCATACCTGAGTGCTCAGCGTCATCACACGCCTTGGATCATTTAGGAGTGAAATGCGAATGCAAGGCTTGAAATCCCTACTCGCAAGCCCGCCCCCAAATATTATTTACCAATCGCAACGGCCAATTAAAGGGGCAATTTGCGATGAGATCATCGCAGCGTACAGCCCTGGGGGGTTAAGTGTCTTGCCCAAGGACACTTCGACACGCTGCCCGGGAGGAGCGGGAATCGAACCGGGAACCTCCGGATTACCAGACGACTGCTCTACCTCCCGAGCCACTGCTCGCCCCCCCGGTAACGGACACAGAAATGACTGTCTACGCGTAAAACACAAGAAGCACTCGCTACGTTAGGTTATTAGTTTGTGATGAGCCTGTAGGCTATTGTCCAAATAAATCAGTGTATGAGAAACGCTGCTAATGGTAGACAGTGTTATTAATGTAGATACAGTGTGGTGGTGACTTAGCTTCAGCTTTAATGTTAATGTTTAATGTTTAATGAAAAACATGTTACTTTTGGAGCAGAACCGTACCGCTGAAGATTACTTACCAGGTTAAGTCTTCTACTCAAGGCTCTGAAATTGCTCTTCTTTGCCAGGGAGGAGAAGGCATCGGACAGCTTGCCTACAGAAACAGCAGGATTAGTGGGAGGGTCAGGGAGGCATAGGGCTGGGTGCTGAAAAGTGTAAAGGCCGAATGAGTGTTTTTGTTATGGATTATTATTATTATTATTAATATTATTATTATCATTATTATTATTATTATTATTATTACCAATAGAAGGTTATGATTTATGGGAATGTTATGATTATCTGTGTAACCAGTTGGGTGGACTCTGTTGTGCTGTGGGTGAATCAGCCACAGCGCGGCGGAGATCATTAAATAGGTAATGGGAGCCAGCTGTGGGGCGTAGCACGGGGAAAGCATAATATTTTCTGACCGCTTCAGGACGCTTTAGATCGCTTCGGGAACGCTTTAGAATAGTCTTTAGAAACACTTTGAGCTGGGTGCTGAAAATCAATACCGGCAACAAGGTGATGACCTGATCATGAACACGTACAGAACTTGTAAGTCGCTTTGGATAAAAGCGTTCAGCTAAATGACTAAATATAAATGTAAATGTAATGTATATGTTACATGAAACATCTATAGGAACGCAGGCATATTCATGTCAAATATCTGTATGGAAATAGCTACTGTACAATCATATAGGATTTTCTAAAAACCTGTTTACTCTGGGAGTTATAAGATGATATTGAAACACAGGGAGTTTTACCTGGAGTCCCGTCATTGACCAGGGGATCAATGTATGTATGTATGTATGTGTGTGTGTGTATATGAGTCGTGTGTGTGTGTGTGTGTGTGTGTGTGTGTGTGTGTGTGTGTGTGTGTATGAGTCGTGTGTGTGTGTATGTATCTATGTGTGTGTATATGTGTGTATATGAGTCTATTTGTGTGTATGTGTGTCTGTGAGTCTATTTGTGTGTATATATGTGTGTATATGAGTCTATTTGTGTGTGTATGTGTGTGTGTGTGTGTGTGTGTATGTGTGTGTATATGAGTCTATTTGTGTGTGTATGTGTGTGTATAGGAGTCTATTTGTGTATGTGTGTGTATGTGTGTGTGTATATGAGTCTATTTGTGTGTGGGGCGGCTACGTGGCGTAGCGGGCAAGGCGCTCGCCACGAAATCTGGAGACGCTGGGCTCGCCTGTTCGAGCCCAGCGCTCCACATTTGCTTTCAGTTTAGCTGGTCGTCCGTACTAATACACATTGGCCGTATTAGGGGGTGGGAAACTGATGGGTGGGGATCGGGCGTTGTGGACAGCGACTCCTACAGGTCGGTTGGTGCGCCTGCGCAGTACAATCAGGAAGTGTCGGGGGCAGCGTGAGCCTCCCACGCGTTACTCCTCGCCACTGAGAGATTGAGCTGCGCAGGTGAAAAGATGCGACTGCTGTTACCTCAAGTACCGGAGGGGACTTGTGCTATGTATGACTTAGTCCACATTGCAGCCGGCTTGTGGGAGGCAAGAAACAGCGTTCGTGACAGGGGAGGGTTGAATTGGATGATACGAAATTGGGATGGGAGAAAATATAGAAAATGGGAGAAAAAGTGGATAACAAAAAAAAAATTAGTCTATTTGTGTGTATGTGTGTGTGTATATGAGTCTATTTGTGTATGTGTGTGTGTGTGTGTGTGTGTATGTGTGAGTCTATTTGTGTGTGTGTGTGTGTGTGTGTGTGTGTGTGTGTGTGTGTGTGTGTGTGCGTGCATGCATGCGTGTGTGTCTGTGTGTGTCTCGCCTGCCGTCTTGTCGTTCACCAGCTTGCCCACTTTACTCTCCACGGCGCTCTGCGTCTCCCCCGGCTGCTGCTCCACCAGCAGGCCCAGCTGCCGCAGGTTGGAGAACGTCAGCAGGTGCTCCACGCCGTAGCTCTGACGGGACAGGAGTGGCAGCTCAACAAACCCCACCCTCTTTTCTCAATCCTCTAATCACAACCGTCGTTACTCCCCTCGGACAAACATTGTTCCATTTCTTTACATAATGTATCTTTGTTATGAGGATATTTGAGCTCAGCTAAACGGGTTTTGTGCTTTATAGATGCTGCGTGAGGTTCATATTAACCCTTTCACTACCACACTACAGAAGGTTAACCTTCTGTAGTGTGGTAGTGAAAGGGTTAACCTTCTGTAGTGTGATAGTGAAAGGGTTAACCTTCTGTAGTGTGATAGTGAAAGGTTAACCTTCTGTAGTGTGGTAGTGAAAGGTCAACCTTCTGTAGTGTGGTAGTGAATGATTAACCTTCTGTAGTGTGGTAGTGAAGGGTTAACCTTCTGTAGTGCGGTAGTGAAAGGGTAACCTTCTGTAGTGTGGTAGTGAAAGGTTAACCTTCTGTAGTGTGGTAGTGAAAGGGTTAACCTTCTGTAGTGTGGTAGTGAAAGGTTAACCTTCTGTAGTGTGGTAGTGAAAGGTCAACCTCAAGTCATGGAAAAAATTGTATACGAACAGGTCGAAAAATACCTTGCGGAAAAAAATCTAATCTACGAATTCCAATCTGGCTTCAGAACATCCCACTCCACTGACACATGCCTTCTCTATTTAAACGACCACATCAAACAAGAGGTGGACGCGGGCAAATACTGCGGCATGGTCATGCTGGACCTACAAAAGGCCTTCGACACTGTCAATCACACCATTCTGATTGACAAGCTAAAAGCAATTGGTTTTGATAGTCTATCAGTGAGCTGGATGCAATCCTACCTGGAGGGGAGAGAGCAGATGGTGGAGGTAAACGGTACCCTATCCCCCCCCCTCACAGTAAACTGTGGTGTTCCACAAGGAAGCATACTAGGTCCGCTACTGTTCCTAATTTATGCAAATGACATGTCGTCAGCTTGTGACTGCAACTTGTTCCTGTTTGCGGACGACTCAGCCCTGCTGGTCTCTGACAAGAACAAATTACAGGTTGAAAAAACCCTCAGCTCAGAACTAAGCAAAATCTGCATATGGCTCGCTGATAACAAACTATCATTACACATGGGCAAAACAGAGTCCATTCTCTTCGGTTCAAATAACAAACTCAGCAAGACCGACGGCTTCTCAGTTACAGTGGGTGACAATATTGTCACAAGGAAAGAAGATATTACCTACCTGGGTTCCATCCTAGAGGCAAATCTTTCCTGTGACAAAATGGCATCCAATGTAATAAAAAAAGTCAACCAACGAACTCGTTTCTTGTACCGGATCTCCTCACTGGTAAACAAGAATACCCTGAAGACTCTAGCAGGAGCACTCATTCAAGGGTACTACGACTATGCTTGCACCTCATGGTACCAAAGCACCTCAAAGGCGCTAAAAACAAAATTACAAACATCTCAAAACAAACTGGTCAGACTACTGCTTGACCTTACTCCTAGAACCCACCTCACCCCTGCCCACTTTGACAACCTAGGATGGCTTAGAGTAGACGACAGAGTACAGCAACTTGCAATGGGCCTGGTCTACAAGATACACTACACGACCAAGGTACCCATGTACATGACTAAATACTTCCCAAAGGTCAGTGAATACCACGATCACAACACCAGAGGGAGCTCCACAAATCATGTTAAACCCAGATTCGGCTCAAACAAGGGACTAAACACGTTTCGCAATTATGCCACATCAATGTGGAACGCCCTACCCAAAGCTGTAAAGGAATGTGAATCACTACCCACTTTCAAAAACACTCTCAAAAAACACCTAAGGGAGACTGCAACTCGAAACTGGCCCCTGTAAATGTCCGAACACAACCCCCGCCAACACCCCCCCCCCCCCCACTCCTACCCCCCCCCCCCCCCCCCCCCCCCCCCAACCACCTCCAATGTACAGTCCCACCCCCACCTACCCAATCCAATGTACAGTTTCTACGCCTAATGTATATACTCTTTTCTTTCTGGACTCTTTTTGTATCACAAATACAGTACTGTAATTGCAAATCTGGTATGTCATAAATGTATAGATGTAGCAGTACTGTCTATCTGTATGTCATGTATGTCATATATGTTACGATGAATTGGAAATGGGGGACCCTGGTGGAAACAAGACGAAAGTCTTTCTCTGGTCTGCATCCCCTTAACAATTGTATGTATTGAGCTGTACTGCACTGTACCCATTCTGCAATCTGTTAATAAAGTTTTCATTCATTCATTCATTCAACCTTCTGTAGTGTGGCTGTGAAAGGGTTAACCCTTTGTCGTGTGGCAGTGAACCCTCTGTATTGTCGCAGTGAAAGGGTTAACCCTTTGGTAGTGTGGTAGTGAAAGGGTTAAAGGGGTAGTTTGATAGTTATTTTTATTTTTTTTACATGAAGTGGTACAGTACTGTATGAAATACCTGCCAGTAGTGAAATCGCTACATAGCCATGAGCGGACTCAACCAAGTCATGTGACATAATTACAACCAAGTCCATTTGTATTTCCTCTCTCTCCTCGATGCGTCTCTCAGACCGACGCCATGTCTTGGAACTAGTTTCAAGTTTTGTTTTATTTGTCACATTATAAGGTACATGTACATTACAGTGAAATGCTTGGTTCTGTACGAGCCTCCTGAGATTGTGTTTCATACAGTAAAAAAAAATAAGAATAAAGACCAAACACTATACAAAATACACAATATACAAAACTAAAATACAAAATGCAACAAAATGCAAAAACGAGGAACCTAGCTACTCAGATAGCACCAGTGGATAGTAATACACTTTCAGTGTACAGTAATACAATTCTTCACGGTTCTAAAATATCGCATCGGTCTGAGAGAAGAAGCAAGCATCGGAAATACAAGGGGGCTGTTGTGTTCTGTTTGATTCTGTTGTTTTCTTTTTCTTTTATTCTTTACTCTTTATCATTATTATTATTATTTAATTTTTTCTTGTTTAACTGTGGATTGTGTGTTTCTTTTATAATGGTATAAATTATTATTTGTGTAAATTAGGTTGTACGCCGACCATTAAGTAAATACTTGTTAATTTAGGAATAAGGGGCAGGTAACTATAAGATTTATTCTTCTTCCTGCTCCTTTTGTCCATGGAATGACTATTTATGATTGTGTAATGAAGAAACTATGATTGTATGATTCCATGTGGCAAATAAAAACTCTGAACTGAACTGATTGTTATAGGCAGGGGACTTGGGGCCGGTCTGTCTGACAGGGTTCTGTGGTGTATAGACTGTTATAGGCCGGTCTGTCTGACAGGGTTCTGTGGTGTATAGACTGTTATAGGCCGGTCTGTCTGACAGGGTTCTGTGGTGTATAGACTGTTATAGGCCGGTCTGTCTGACAGGGTTCTGTTGTGTATAGACTGTTATATAGGCCGGTCTGTTTGACAGGGTTCTGTGGTGTATAGACTGTTATAGGCCGGTCTGTCTGACAGGGTTCTGTTGTGTATAGACTGTTATATAGGCTGGTCTGTCTGACAGGGTTCCCGCACTTCATTTCCCCAGAAAGATCTGAAACCTTTTCATGAATTTTACACAACTCCATAACACATGTCCATGGCTGTATATGTGCAGCGTAATACATGAACAATCAAATCAAATCAAATCAAATTTATTTATAGGGCCCGACAACACACGTTAATGTCCCCATGGGCCGTACAGGTCTTCTTTAAACAAGTCAAGAAGAAAACATAACAATAAGTCAAGAACAGAACAAGAACACCATAAGGTCCAAACATTTTTAGATGAATGCAAATAAATGAAAGAATGCAAGCACTCCCAGACATACCCCACGCGAAGGTAAGGAAAAACTCACTAAAACCTAACAATAGGGAAAAAAGCTCCACAGGCAGTGTGGAGGAGAGAAACCTTAGAAGGGCCATTCAAGGGGGGATCTCCCTTCTTAGATGTCGGTGATAGTAGTGTTGCAGACGGACAGTTGGTAAGCATGCACTCATGTGTGTAGTGAATAATTGTATGCTTGCTATGGAACTGTGGCAACAGGTTAGAAAAAGATGAGCTAAATAAATAAATAAAGCAACAGCCATACAGTCTCTCTTAACCATTTTCACCTAACAATTCCCATAAAATTACATCTTCTAATTTACATAAATGACCACAGTAGTTTCAAATGTTCAAGACTTTTCCAAACGTCTATGGGTATTTCATAATTTCCCAAAACATTACTTTAAAAATTCCAGAACTTTTCCAGGATTTTCATGACCTTGAGAACTCTGGTGTGATGGACAGAAAAAAAACACACTTTACACTTTACTAGCTCACCTGCAGATACTGGGCTTTTAATGAACGGTAGTCTTTGGGAAGGAGGCCTGTTAGAATATACGAGCGAGAGAGAGAGAGAGAGAGAGAGAGAGAGAGAGAGAGAGAGAGAGAGAGAGACACACACACACAGTTGTCATTACACTATAAGTATAACAACTTCAAGTTACACAGTATCGTTTTAAAAAATTTCTTGAAATATGAAGACTCGCCATTTTCTGTGATGGACAACAGACAGAGCAGCCTCAGGCTTTCCAGCATGGATCCCTGGAGCAGAAGAAGAGAGAACACATCACCAAGGCAACACGTCACCAAGACAACACATCACCAAGACAACACATCACCATGTTGGATTCTGGCAAACCACAATCAGCCCCTTATCACTTCTTCATCTGTTGGCCTGTGTAGTTTCTGCGTTGTGTTTTATTTCTCCGACGTCTTCTCATACTGGCTGTACATCGTGGTCATTCCCCTTTAATGCAATCCGTAATCATAATAATTCACACCGTCAGACATGTTACCTTTCTTGGAACCCTCAGATGTTACCCATCTCGTATTGTCCTTGAAAAGTCTTTGATGGAACACTAAATTCATTATTCTATCGTCTTGTCTGCTGTTAGTCCAATGGTGGCTAAGGCCTCGTCGTTAGCCAAAACCCTTCTCTGTTAGCCGAAGCTAATGATGAGGTGTCACTCCCCTCCCCCACCCAGCGAGGGTGGATAGATAGATAGATAGAATAGTTTATTGATTTAGAATGGAAATCACACATATACATTTGATCACAATATGAACAGGTATATATTTCTCCATTTACCAATAGGATTAAAATAAACACAATAAAGCCATAGGCTTGTTTCCATTGTGGTCCTTCATCATTGGTGTCAGTGGATTTATGTACTGGTGTGTGGACGTGGGTGTTTGTAGTGTCTGTATGTCAGGATGTGTGGTATAAAAAAAAAATACATACAATAATATTCCATTTTATAGACAATAAAAGAATAAAAAGGAATAACACATATTAGAAACCCTTTGGTCACTACTCCCAGCTTCTGCTACTTATGATCCACCTCTTTATAACTGATTTAAAAGTGGAGAAGGGGTTTATGGGCTTCAACTCCATTGGTAGGCTATTCCATTGTACTGCTGCTGAATATAGGAATGAGTTCTGGCCTATTTTTCTATTACATCTCACTGGGACGATGTCTGTTGGACTACCCCTGGTGGCATGTCCGTGTACATCCCTTACCATGTTAAAATATCCACTAAGATATTGAGGGACAGTATTCCCGAGTATCCTGTGTGTCATGTTGAGTTTTAATTGAGAGACCCTCTCCTCAACCCTGAGCCACTTGAGGCTGATAAAATGTGTCTGTGTAAGGTGAGTCCTGGGATGGAGTTTTAAAATCATTCTAACTAATTTGTTCTGAGCTGTCTGTAGCCTACCTTTCAGTGCTACTGTGATGCCAGTGTACCAGGAGGAGCATGCATAGTCATAATGACATTGGATCAGTGCCCCTGCCAGGACTTCCATTGCTGACCTGTTAATATAGGTGGACACTCTACCGAGACATTTTATTCTCTGATTGATCTTTGTGACCACCTTTTGTGCCATGCTCACCCCTGATAAGGTGTTGCCCAAAACACATCCTACAGTAAGTATGTGACTTCCTCCTTTGCTGTTACCTCGATATCTCCTAACACTACTTTGAACCCAGGAGACCTCTTAAGTCGAATGGCAGAGCCAAAAAGGATAGCTTCGGTTTTACCCAGGTGGAGGGATAACCTGTTTTCGACCAGCCAATGACTGATCTTGACAAGCTCTAGACTGAGTGACCTCTCTACTTCTCTTTTGTTCTGATGGGAGACCATGAGTGCAGCATCGTCCGCAAATAAAAACAGTTTACATTCACATGCAGTTTTCATGTCATTGACATATAAAAGAAATAAAAGTGGTCCTAAAATACTTCCCATTAATTTCCACTACTTGTTTCCTGCCTCTCAGATAAGACTCCATCCACCTTAAGGATATACTGTTAAAACCCATAGCCTTCAGTTTATATAAAAGTATGTTGTGGTTAACGGGAGGGATGAAAGTCTCTGATCAACGCGTGCGCTCTTCGGTGTGGTTCGTTTCTCATTCTAACTGTACCCAGAAGACACTCTCATTATAACTTCTTCTCCCTAGCAACGGGGGCCCGCCCACTTTCCTCGTTACTATGTGACGCTGCCATGGCAACTGCTATTCACCTTTAAACACACACTAGACGTCTGTTCTATGGATGTCAACCACTTTTCTGACCATTCTGCAGTCCTTATCAGTATTATGTGCTCAACGACCTCGGCATGCTGCTCTCAACTGGCTATAAGCAGTGCTGTCTTCGACCACAGCTATTTGACCCAGATCACTATAGCAACCGCTCAATTGTTGATATTATCCCCCCCTAGTTCTCTCTGTTCCACCCAGCTGATAACGGCCCTCTGTCTGCACAGGTTTGGCTGGAAACACACATACAGGATAATGATGGTGATGATGATGATGATATTATCATCTTAAAACTAATCTCGATATAGGTTATAAACCAAATGTAAATCATCGATTTCCTTCAACCAAGACAACACATCACCAAGACAACACATCACCAAGACAACACGTCACCAAGACAACACATCACAGCTGACTCATCCAGATGGAAAGTTCATCTTTCATGCAGAAGAAAAAATAAACAGACCTGTCTGTTAATGTGCTCCTCGATGTAGGAAATACATTCACGGATCTCAAATCCTTCCAGTAAGGCTGTAAGATCACAAAACAAGTTCAGTATCAATCAGGCATTCAGTTAAAATAGAACTCCTACCTACAGAGATTGTCAGAAGAGATAAGAAGGTAGGACGTCACATTAAAATATATAAGCATTCTTACATTATTATAAAAGCCTATTATATGTAGTAAATCATTCTTATATTACTACAAAAGCATAGTGGATGTAGTAAAGCATTATTACATCATTATAAAAGCATAGTGGATGTAGTAAAACATTCTTACATCATTATAAAAGCATAGTGGATGTACAGTAGTAACGCATTCTTACAGTGCTCTGTCTTTAGCAGGTCCTGAAAATCCTGTTTTGTTTTTTTCTTCATCATGGATTCACTGGCTCCAATATCTGAAAGAGATTTTACTTTTCAGTGATTCACTGATTCAAACACTACAGCAAAAAAAACAAATTACGCAATGCAGGTTGAAATTAGCTCCAGCCACGTAATTTGACAGCTATAAGGAATTTAATTGGCTGGTAAAATCTGCTGGCTACTGCAGTTGGTTCCAGTGAGTGTGGTGTCCTGGATGCATGTATGCCTTCGACGACGGAACTGCATTTCCGCGTTCGAGTTTTGGGCTCCGATTGGCCAGGTCATGTGACATGTGCGCCAATCGTGGGACAGCAAGTTCTGCGCCTATTTCCGGGTCTAACAGCCTGCAAACTACCTGGCGTTCTATCGCCATGCTCTAAGACAAACTCTAACCTTAACCAACTTCGAACGAGCGCCTAAGCTTAACCAGGGTAGAAACTTGCGGTCCCACGATTGGGCATACATGTCACATGACCAGAAATTACCTGGCCAATCAGAGACGCGGAAATGCAGTTCTGTTGTAGAAGGCATTCAGGCGTCCTGGATGGTGGTAGTGAGTGTGAATGAATGAATGAAAACTTTATTTAACAGATTGCAGAATGGGTACAATACAGTACGGCTCAATACACACAATTGTTAAGGGGATGCAGACCAGAGAAAGACTTTCGTCTTGTTTACATCAAGGTCCCCCATTTTCAATTCATAGTGTAATGCAATGTAATGGACGTGTGGTGTCCTGGATGGTGGTACAGTAGTTCGATATCCTAGACTCACGCAAGCTGAGCAGCCGGTGCTCTTGTTTTAACCCTTTGAGTTCCTCCGAGACAAAGGTCTTTATCTGTTTGATGTCCATCCCGCGACGTTTCTGACAAAGCAAAAGGAAATGACAATAAGGAAAACACTATAATCTGCAGTTGTTTTATCCCTTTCACTACCACACTACAGAAGGTTAACCTTCACTACCACACTACAGAAGGTCAACCCTTTCACTACCACACTACAGAAGGTCAACCCTTTCACTACCACACTACAGAATGTTAACCCTTTCACTAGAGTGAGAGTACGGAGCTCCTCTCCGCTTGCTGTCCACACAGACGTACAGTATAGCTACAGTACAGGATCTCACTTACATCATAAGCAGTCTGGAGATTCCTGGCTTTCTGACTGAGGAAGCTAAACACGTTGGAGAAATGTTCATTTCTGATTTCATTGAACACCTGAAGAAAAGACAGAAAAAGTATTAGTTATAGTTAAGAGTTATTTCACTGAATGATGAAAAAAAATGATGTAGGTACTGTAGTCTACCTTATCTTGAGAGTTCAGCATCACTTTAATACTTTTGTCACTGGACGTGACGTCAGGCCCAAACTCCACACATCCTGAAGTACAAACAGTGGATTAGGAAACACACCTGATGGGATCCGGCCCCACGAGTATTCACCTGCTAACCACATGAGCGTTGGCATTTAGTCCCCCTCCTATGGGTTGCTTGATTTGCTTGTTTTAACCAGGGGTGTAAAAAAGTACCCAGAAATTATACTTAAGTGAAAGTATGGGTACCGTCTCAAAATCGCACTCAAGTAAAAGTCAGAGTATCTGGCTAAAAACGTACACTTGAGTAAAAGTCAAAAAGTTTCTACTTTGAAAAGTACTAAAAAGTAAAAACCTTTTTTTATTGCAAGGGATAGACCAGGGGTCTCAAACTCATTCCATCGTGGGCCAAGTTTTCATCTTAAAGGGGAACTATCTTATAAATGGCCTTTTTGAGTGTTTAGCATTGTTTCCTAGCTATGTGAACTTATATTAATATGATCTATGTCTCAAAATTCTCATATTGGCGCATTCTTCCAATTCTCCTCTCACAATATTCACCCTCACTGAACTGAGTCATTTGAAAATGTGATGATTTGTGATGTCAGAAAGACACTGCTGCATGATAATGGAGAGGTGCAGGATGAGCTGCACACAGTGGCTGGACCTGGACCTGGGCCCTCATTCATCAACGTGGCGTAGGAAATGTTCTATTTCCACACGTAAGCACAGAATTTAGAATCAGTGCACGCACAGAAAAAACGGGATTTACCACATGTGCGTACGCAGGTTCTACGCACACCTGTCATGATAAATATGACTTTGATCCTACGTTTGAGCTTGTGCACTGTTTTAAGTATTTGCATACCAGAACCGCCCGGATTAACCATATACGGTAATGGAATACCCCCATGAAATGTGGAAAAATGGACTAAGCCGAGGGAAGCGTGTTATGAGACAGGCTGACAGACGTGTACACGTACGGTGATGTCGGATATGATATCTATTAACCATTGCTGCCTGGGCAGCGCAAACACTAATAAAGACCGTGCTGGAATATGACTGCCTTTTCCCGTGTTGTTTGATTAATACCCAGGGATTAAAGTTCTCCTCAACTTTATTCCAAATCGCGATGGATTTTCCGTCAATTTTCTACCTGCTGCATATGATTTCTAGAGGCATACTACAATCTATTTTGATGTCAGTATTGGGTAGCCTATATAAACAATAATACGAGAGCATATACAAGAACAATGAATCTCACTGCATGTATGATGTAGCCTGCCTTTCAATACATGAACTTGAATTCCATCACGTTTGTGTGTGGGACTCACAAGGCTGTTGTCACAATGGGTGGTACCGGTACAGTAATAACAGTCTACACAATATCACGATGGACCATGCCATAGCCTATGTTCTATTATGACATGATCTGTGACGACAAATGTTCTAGAATGTTTGATTAAGATATCATACTCTGACAGCATGCCTATGATCAACAAAAACGCGAACTTGAATCCCATCATCATATTTACATAGTCTGTCCACTATCTGGTGTCATTGCAATGCGTTTGTTATTCTTTCTTATACAGTAAAAAGGGGGAAGAACACTATATCGTGGGTGTTCATATGACTTGTATTCGGCTTACAGCTTCGAAACTCCACTTGTTTCGTTTAACGTAAAGCCTTTTAAATATAATCAAAACGTTCCCGTGTTTCTGCGGTCTGTGCGCAAAATAATAACGAGTTGAGCTACGCGGAGCGCAGTCAGTCAGTACACCCCGTATATTCCGATAACGCTATATAAACCATGCTGCATTCATTCTGAGAGAAAGATCTATTATTCCAAATGCTATTTATAGGGTTTTGACCATAATTACACTACTGTTGCTATTTTACAATGAACTATAATGAATTACGGTTCATACAGAACATGCCAGTGTTGAAACTAATGCACAGAAGCTCATTTCCTTGTTGTAATAATATATTCTACCACTGGGCGTCAGCTAAGTGTGCTCCGAGCTGTGCGTACACATAAGCACGAAGTCAAGTTCAAGTTGAAATTGATGAATCCCACTCTTTGCTTAGAAATGGTCGTACTCACAGGTTAAGCACATATCTGTGCGTAAGACACGTTGATGAATGAGGGCCCTGGAGCCCAGGCTCAAAACAGCTCGAGATCTTGAGGTAGAAAAATGCTGTTTTTGAGGACTTGATTAGAAATACAAAACAATGAATAAAAAAAATATATATATTACAGAGGTGTTCCATAGACTCACAGGAATTGTGTAAAAGTGCCCAAATAGTGAAAGAAATAGTAAAATAGTTCCCCTTTAATGTGTAGCATTGCACCAGGTGAGTTAGTTGAAGAGGTGAGCAAATTAGTGAAATCATCAGCTGGTGTTTAGGCAAGGCTGGAATGAAACCAAGCGTACACTCACACAAGGACCAATCAGCATGGGTATGGGCGGGTTAATTTTCCATTGATGGGGATTTGATTGGCTGTTTTTAAATAAAGTGTGGCAGCAGGATTAATAAGTTAATAACGTTAACGTCAGTTTGGCCAGAGAAATAAATATACTAATTAAAATAGTTGGACCTGTGAGATTTGTACTTTGTAGGTCTGCATTTTAAATGTAAGGGGTAAATGTTTTTTTTCTCTGAAATGTAATTGAGTAAAAGTACAAGTATACAAACCTAATAAAATACTCTAAAGTACAAATCCCCCAAAACAGTACTTAAGTATGGTAACGAAGTACAATTACTCAAGTACTTTACACCCCTGGTTTTAACAGAGATGTATTGAAGAATAGACAGAAATGAAAGAAAGAAAACAGATGTACCTACCGCATTTGATTCTGAAGATGTCATCCACCAGTCCCTCATAGACCACCTGGGAGCAGAGGGGAGTCACAAAGTCGACATCTGCGGAGAGAGAATGGAACTATCGGTTAAGAGAGAAAAGGTGGACCCCAAACACAATATTTCTCAGTCATGTATGGCTGGTAACCGTGTTGTAATAGCAAATGTTAAAAATGTGTTATTATTATTATTATTATATATTTTTTCTTTAATGCATTTTTTACTTTCACTGTCTGAGTGTGTTTGTCTGTCATGTTAGTATACCGTTTGTCACGTTTGTACAATGTTCTGAAAAATTTAAAATAAAATATATAAAAAGAAAAGAGAGAAAAGGTGGATTTGCGACCGGAGGTTTGCCGGAATGTGTGTGGGGAAAGTGAATGATTAATACTCTCTCCTCCCTGTACAACTACTTCTGAGGTACCCTTGAGCAAGGCAGTGAACCCCCAAACTGCTCCAGTGAGAATGTATAGAACTGTGTGTGGTGTGTGGCAGTCCATTGCTGCTCAAGGACACATTGAGATGGGGTGACAGTGGCTCAGGAGGTAGAGCAGTCGTCTGGTAATCCGGAGGTTCCCGGTTCGATTCCCGCTCCTCTCGGGCAGTGTGTCGAAGTGTCCTTGAGCAAGACACTTAATCCCTATCTGCTCCCGATGAGCAGGTTGGCACCTTGTGTGAACGTGTGAGTGAATGGGTAAAATGTGAGGAACAAATTTTTTTAAAGCGCTTTGGATAAAAGCTGATATATAAATGCAACATTTACCATTTTAAGATGCAAAGCTAACTCATCTTCCACAAAGTGCAATTCCCCTGAGCCGCCACTAGGGGCTACCGTGAGTGAGTGGGTAAAGTGGGTGAATGAATGTGCGAGTGAGTTAGTTGCACGCAGCAGTGTCCTCCGCCTCTTCCCCCCGTGTCACTTCCTCGTTTCCCTGTGATGTTTCGCTGAGATCGACGGATGAGACGCACGCGAGGGAAGAGATGCGAGCACACGTCTATAAACTTTTGGAACGGACCCTTAGATTTCAAGAATGCAAATGAATAAAACTGACATTTCTGACATCAGGAACATGGCAGAAAGTAAGAGAAGGCTCTCTAAATGTCACGAACACTGATCTATCCAGGGTAGAGTCGCTGAGCCTTTTCTTTTAGATGTAAAGCCCCTCTATAACTGGAAATGTCACTAACTCACTTCATCCACTACACCTTCTACATAAGATTAACACTTTCACTACCACAATACACAAGGTTAACCCTTCACTACCACACTATAGATGGTTAACTCTTTCACTACCACACTACATAATGTTAACCCTTTCACTACCACACTACATAAGGTTAACCCTTTCACTACCACACTACATAATGTTAACCCTTTCACTACCACACTACATAACATTAGCCATTTCACTACAGAAGGTTAACCCTTTCACTACCACACTACATAAGGTTAACCCTTTCACCACCACACTACAGAATGTTAACCATTTCACTACCACACTACATAAGGTTAACCCTTCCACTACCACACTACAGAGGGTTAACCTTTTCACTACCACACTACAGAGGGTTAACCTTTTCACTACCACACTACAGAGGGTTAACCTTTTCACTACCACATTACAGAGGGTTAACCTTTTCACTACCACACTACAGGTTAGTGAAAGGTCAACCTTCTGTAGTGTGGTCGTTTTTTTTAATTATCTGTATGTATGTGATTATATACTCATGCAAAACTGTTTTTACAGTTATTATTTCAGTTTGGGGGGATTGTTATTGTATTTATTTATTTTTAGACTTTTATTTTGTATTTGTATTATTATGGTTTGTTTACTCAAATGTTCTTGAAATAAAAATATCTTTGGTAAATGGTAAATGGTGCATTTATATAACAGCTTTTATCCAAAGCGCTTTACAATTTGTTCCTCACATTTCACCCATTCACTCACACATTCACACACCGACGGCGGAGGCGACCATGCAAGGTGCCAACCTGCTCATCGGGAGCAGTTAGGGGTTAAGTGTCTTGCTCAAGGACACGCTGACATGCTGCCCGGGAGGAGCGGGAATCAAACCGGGAACCTCCGGATTACCAGACTCTCTACCTCCTGAGCTTGATATGCAAACAAAGCCCTGCAGGTAGAAAGATGGACAGCTTCACACCTCTGTCAATGAGGAACACTTTCCCGACCTCACCCTGAGAGGGTTTCTGCTCTCCCTCCTCCACCTGCTCCCTCCACGACTCATACGCCATCTGGATCAGACACACAGCAGACTCGGATTAATGATAACAGAAGACTTTTGCTCTGCTCTATATTCTCGTCTTCATCTTTATTATTAGGCTACTTGCTTTTACTGAGGATACATGAACATTACAGGTGAATATGTTTCTTGTCTCTTGCGATTAATGGTTGTCTGAAAGTGGTCACATAAATGTCATGAAATGGAGTGAAGAGTGTGTGACGATCTTCCCTCTGTACTCACCTTATGAATGAATGAATGAATGAATGAATGAATGAATGAATTATTTTATTTTGAATGTTTACATTTTTTTTTTTACAAATAAACAAACGAAAAGGATAGGTTTGAAGCCGAAGGCTATAGAGCAACCTACCCCTAATTATTATAAAAAAAATAAAAAATGTATGAATGAAAAAAAAAAATCATAGCGAGGATTCAATTAATTTAAAGGATAAATCTAACATAATTCTGTAGAAGCAAAATTGTTATAAAATTCCACAAATTTTTTTTATGGACAGTTATTTTCCTACCCATATCTATATTATAATCATCATTATAATATATATATAATCATATATAATAACAATCAATAATAATAATAATAATGACAATCTAGAAAAAGAGATGCCGCACCACGTAACGCGCTGTAGTGCAACACGGCCGTCCCGGGTTCGACTCCCGGACCCGGCGACCTTTGGCGAATCTCTTCCCCATATCTCTCTCCCATCCTTCCTCTCTGCAGGACTTGTATCCGAAATAAAGCAATAAAATACAAAACAAAAAAAGAAGCTTACCTTGGAGCAGCGTCCTATCCCATAGACCTTAGAGAAGGGTCCGTACAGGGAGTGGAGGAGATGGAGAGCACTGCCCGCTGTCCTCACCCACCGCTGGTCACCCTCCTACAGACAAATACATTCATTATTAGGATGAGGTGCGCATACTAGGGATGTGCGTGAGTAATCGATTACTTGCAGCTATGAGAAAAATCTATCTTAAATTATTAATAATTTTTATGAAAAAGAAAAAAATATATATATTTTTTTTACATATTTGTTTCACATGCATGTATGTGTAAGATTATAACCGTTTGTTGGTTTCCTTAAACATATACGTGAATGAACTAAATTAAGTTTATTTTATTTTTAATAAATAAAAAAACGTATTTCTTTGAGTCTTTTCCCCTTTACGAGTAATACACGATCACTCGAGTATAGCATGCGATCAATCTATCTGGATTTTTCTTTAAAATGCCCATCCCTAGCGCATACTGTATAGCACAGAGTCAGAGATAGAAATGTATTGTGTCATCTACCAACAGTCACATTGCGTATGGGAAATATACATATTATAATATAAGCCATTTGGTAAAGGTTTTCATCCAAAATGCCTTACAGTACCCCATGAGTGCGTACATTTTCAATAGAGATCTATTTGATCATTTTCAGTATGCTCCATCAGTTGAGCTACATTCATTTAGAGAGATCTATTTGTGGTGGGCCCGTCTGACGTTTTGATAGGCCGCCACCTCCAAGTCAACGTATGGGGAGAAGCTGCACGTCACATCCAAGTGCTGTTGTGCATCATTACCAAGAAGTTGTCTCGAAAGAATTCGGGAAGCTCCAAGCTGATGACGTCATCGTCCAGGGGGAGGAGATAGAATGCCCACTCGTCGGTGGTCACATCTGATCAAAAGGAGAGGTACATGTTGACTTTCCAACACTGGCGGCCGTCATATACGGCACCAAAACCGATACATTAGGCCAACAGCAGGCTACAACACTGGACAACACCGACATCTCATACTAAGAGCACTGTGTAGCCTCAACCAGAAAAGAGACTTGTCATTATTAGGGATGCACCGATCCGATATCAGTAAAATAGCTGGATCGGGTATTGGTAAAAACAAAACAAAAATCTGAATTCTTTTTTCTTTATTTTTTTTTAAATAAGAAATAAAATAAGAAATAACAATTCAGTACATTTATATCTATGTGTTAATTTGTTACATTTAGTTTCAAGTAATGTTTTAAGTCGAGCCTGATGTTGCCTTGCACAAAAGAATGATCCCAGTCTCTTCCACACAGTGACAGTGAGGCATACAGTTTATTAATTGAATGAATGAAGTTTATTTTCTGTCTTTGTTTACAACCAATCAAAAACACACTTGTGATCCTTTACAATTCTTAAAAACAAAATATATTTGAATATAAAATAACCAAACCAAAGGTATTAATCTTTACTGCTCAGATAAGTACTTGGTATTGGCCGATTGAAGATGAAAGTTTAGTCATTTCAACCAGTATTGGCAGTAGGGCTGTCCCCGACTAAGGATTTGAATGGTCGACTATGATTGGCCAAAATTTGCTGTTAGTAAAAAAAAATAAAAAAAAATATAATTCTTTAAAAAAAAAAAAAAAAAAATTGTATCATTCCATTTGGGCTGTGGGGGGGTGCTTAATGTCTGAACGGGTCGACTGAAGGCTTCTTGTCCTCTGCAAGAGCTGGATACATCTTAAAGGAACACTCCAACATTTTGGGAAATTAGCTTATTTGCCATCTACCCTGGAGTTAGACAAGAAGATACATACCTTTTTCTTCTCTGTGCATGCAGTAGGAGTAGGAAGACGTTGGGAACTAGGCTAATGGAGGAACCTACTTCCAGTGACTGATGCTAAGCTAGGCTAACGGTGCGCGTCTTCCTACTCCTACTGCATGCACACAGAGAAGAAAAAGGTATGTATCTTCTTGTCTAGTTCCAGGGTAGATGGCAAATAAGCAAATTTCCCAAAATGTTGGAGTGTTCCTTTAATATTTGTCTAGTCTAGTGTGTTCATTAGATGGGTGAAATCCTCTTTCAGTGCCTCTGTGCCTGTTTTCGTAGACAGTTAGCCTCTGGTATGCGTGCCATTAGCGTTAGCCACGCTTCTATGCCTCTTTTCTTTTGGAAAGAATGATAGAAAAATAATAATAATAATAAAAATTATAAATATTATTATTTTTTATTATTTTTATTATATTCGACTAAGAGGTTGGCCAGTCGACTACGGCTCCTTTCGACCGATTAGTCGACTAATCGACTAATAGGGGTCAGCCCTAGTTGGCAGTTAAAATGGTGTTGGTGTATCTCTATCTAAAATAACAGACAACATATCCACGATGCTTACCACCAAAGATCCCCTGCTCCTCCAGCACCGCCTCGCACGCATAGAACTGGACAACATAGACACTACAATTAGATCGCAGGAATATGGTTCATAGTAGGGATGTCCGATATTATCGGCCGATATTGGCATTCAAATGTGAAATTTTTCACATTTATTTAACCATTATTTACCCAGGCAAGCAAGTAAGAACAAATTCAGATTTTATTTATTGGCAAAAGTATGCATAATGTTGTGTTAATTCCACAACAAGAGATATGTAATGTTAATTACCTGAAATTATTCCGTTTTTGGGGGAGGAAACCCTGCAATATATCGGTATCGGTTGATATCGGTATCGGAAATTAAGTGTTGGACAATATCGGTATATCGGTATCGGTAAAAAAGCCAATATCGAACATCCCTAGTTCATAGCGAGGATTCAATTAATTTAAAGGATAAGTCTAACATAATTCTGTAAAAGCAAAATTGTTATCAAATTCCACAAAAACATTTTATGGACAGTTATTTTCCTACCCATATCTATAGTGATCATAATAATAACAATCAATAATAATAATAATAATAATAATAATAATAATAATAATAATAATAATAATAATAATAATAATAATAATAATAATAATAATAATAATAATAACCATCTAGAATTAGTGTGTGTATGTGTGTGTTTGGGGGGGGTATGAATATACCTACTGTGGGCTGAATATGATGTTGAACCTACTGTGGGCTGAATATGATGGTGTACCTTCTGTGGGCAGAATATGATGTTGAACCTACTGTGGGCTGAATATGATGTTGAACCTACTGTGGGCTGAATATGATGGTGTACCTTCTGTGGGCTGAATATGATGTTGAACCTACTGTGGGCTGAATATGATGGTGTACCTACTGTGGGCTGAATATGATGTTGAACCTACAGTGGGCTGAATATGATGTTGAACCTACTGTGGGCTGAATATGATGGTGTACCTTCTGTGGGCTGAATATGATGTTGAACCTACTGTGGGCTGAATATGATGTTGAACCTACTGTGGGCTGAATATGATGTTGTACCTTCTGTGGGCTGAATATGATGTTGTACCTTCTGTGGGCTGTATATGATCTTATATCTTCTGAATCGTCCAGCTGCCTTGTCCATGTTGACCACATCTAAGACAGGACAGGACATCTCAGGGAAATAACTGTACTGGCCAACGTCATTTGAGAAGCTAACATTTGCAGATGCGAAGCACCCCCTAGTGGTGGTTAACAGGTTAACAGGTTAACTATGACTCACGTTAGAGAATCTGCCCACGTGTGTGCTGGTTACAAGCATATTAGAGCAATAGAATAACTGCTAAACATTATTTAAGTACTGTACTAACCACATATCCACTTCACAGTTTGTATTCTTGGACGGATCAGAAAACACAATCTATAACAGAGAAACACAACATTGTCACACATTTAGGAATGTAAATGGTCAAATGGTAAATGGCTGCATTTATATATACAGTATATCAGCCTTTATCCAAAGCGCTTTACAATTTTGTTCCTCACATTTTACCCATTCACTCACACATTCACACACCAACGGCGGAGCAGTTAGGGGTTAAGTGTCTTGCTCAAGGATTTGGGTGACACGCAGCCCGGGAATCGAACCGGGAACCTCCGGATTACCAGACGATTGCTCTACCTCCCGAGCCACTGTCGCCCCAATGTACCATAATAATGGACTGCATTTATATTGCACTTATATCCAAAGTGCTTTACACAACTCATGCCTCACATTTCACCCATTCACTCAAGACACACAACGACGGCGGAGGCAACCATGCACGGTGCCAACCTGCTCATTGGGAGCAGTATCATCAGTACCATATTGTACCCTCCCTCTCTTAGGGTGCAGTCGCATCCTCCTCTCGCTCTCCGCTATCTGTGCTCTGTGCTTCGTGCCGTTTGTCGGACTATACTCAAATCAACTCGAAATGAATCTGATCAGGGGATCGCATATTTTCGTCAAGAAAGCAGAATAAGGCCGACCCTCTCTGCCTCTTGGGACATTTCAATCGGGCTACCAACTTGAAGACGTGGACATTTGGATCATCGAAGCTTTTGGGATTGCAATAAGAAGATTTTGGATCTGTTTGCCGCGCACAGGACCTACCCAAATTAACTGACTAAGACACTTGGTTCTAACACATTCAGTCATTTGGACGGAGTTGTTAAAACTCACTCCGCTCAAATCAATAGAGTTGTAATTCACTCTACTCAAAATCTAATTTAAATCAACGTGGCTGGGAGGAATGTTGTCAGCCAGTCAAAACAAACTCCGGATGAACCAGAGAGCTGCTGATAAGACTTTGCAGTAAGACTGCATTATAGTGTTGCTATATGGATGATAGATGGATGGGGAATAGAACAAGCGAATAATTGGTATCTATGTATATATGTAATGAAACACACATACACACTAGATTAATTAATTACACAGCAAATTATCGCGTTATGAAAATTAACTCAATTTATTACATTTTTTTTTTTATCTCATTCATTCCATAAGAACATAGAATACCCATTTACAGACTTTTTTTTTTATATGGTCCATTTGCATGTTCTTGGTATCTGATTCTAGGGACATCTATGGATCTCAGGTAATGTATTCCCAGTGTCAGAAATACTGTGTCTGTTACTCGGCTTGAGTAAATTGTAATGAACCAAATGAGAATATCAATGATTTTTTTTTAATCTTTGACTGTGAATAACACCATGCTAAAATTGACCAGACCTGAAAAATCTAAGCAAATGAATAAAGGGAAGATGATTAAACAGAAGGTTTTGTAGATACAGTACTGAATTCTGCCATCCGGACACATGCAATTTGAAATAAGATTATAGAATATAGAATATCAGGCCTAAAATGGTTATGCGATTAAAATGTGATTAATTAGATTAATTAATTACAAATCCTGTAATTAATTAGATTTTTTTTTAATCGCCTGACAGCACTAGTATGTATATATGTAATGAAACACACATACACACACATGCTAGCAATAGTACAAAAGAACATTTTAAAATTAAATAGAACTAAGATAAAAAATAAATTAAAAAAGCATAGGAATACGAGCGCTGGTATGACAATAAGATGAAGGCTAAAAGTCAAGGCTCGGAGCTGAACGTCTCAGAGTCACACTCCCCAGGGGGGAGGAGAACCACCAGGGGGCAGGAGAACCACCAGGGGGCAGGAGAACCACTGGGTTCCAGTTGAAGTGGAGCGAGCATGGTTAGACGTCGGTCAACTGAGGACGACGTAGAGCAGATAAGGGGTTAAGTGTCTTGCTCAAGGACACTTCGACACACCGCCGGGGAGGAACCGGGAACCTCTACCTCCTGAGCCGCTGACGCCACACATGTGAAACCTCATTCAGCATCGAGAATCATAAGCTGATACTGGCAGTGTACATTGATATTCACAATGTATCATCTTTCTGTGTGATCGCATCATGATGATACACAATTTTGTTGTCTAAATCAATTGTAAAAAAATATATATATATATTATATGACATTTCTCATAAAAATAATTCTTGAATATTTGAGAATGCCAATTGAAAATGTATTTTGATATCAAACTTCCCATTAACATGCAGTCTAATACAATGATAATTCATTGTCTGTTCATCGCATTGGACTGACATGCAAGTCATGGGGCGACAGTGGCTCAGGAGGTAGAGCAGTCGTCTGGCAATCCGGAGGTTCCCGGTTCGATTCCCGCTCCTCCCGGGCAGCGTGTCGATGTGTCCTTGAGCAAGACACTTAACCCCCTAATTGCTCCCGATGAGCAGGTTGGCACCTTGCATGGTTGCCTCCGCCGTCGGTGAGTGAATGTGTGAATGAGTGGGTAAAATGTGAGTAACAAATTGTAAAGCGCTTTGGATAAAAGCGCTATATAAAAAAGCAGCCATTTACATGTATTCTATCGTGATATTTCCATATCGCCTAGGCGACATGTGCTGTGTAAGAGAGTCACCCATCCCTCCACACAATGACACCAAGGCAGACTGTGTGTATCTTGTGCGATACTAGTTTACAATACTTACTGGTCTGAGGTGCTGACAATAGGTTTGTGTTCCACTTTGTAGAGTTTGTCCACCTCATGTTGCTGTAGAAGGGAGTGGAAATCAGAAGACACTTCGACTATAATTCTGGGCTTGTTTTAATAACCAGCTATTCCAAACAGCTAGTCGGTCATTACTGGACAAGGACAATAAAGACATGTTAAAGGAACACGCCAACATTATGGTAAATGCGCTTACCGTCTTTTCCAGAGTCAGACAAGAAAATAGATACCAATTTCCTCTCTGTGTGTTCAGCAGGAAGCTATCCGGCTACAAGCCTAGCTTAGCACAAATGAATGGAAGCGGATACAGACCACTAGCCTAGCTTAAAACTCAGGGAGAGGTGTAGGCTAGGTGTAGGCTAGCTGGTCCGTATCCATTTAAATTTGTTTGTGCTAAGCTAGGCTAAGCAGCCGGAGAGCTTTCTACGGAACGCACAGAGGAAATTGGTATCTATCTTCTTGTCTGACTCTGGAGAAGACGGTAAGCACATTTCCCATCATGTGGGAGTGTTCCTTTAACCACACTATACTGTAACTTCCCTTACCTTCAGAGTTGTGACATTAGCTATGCGATCCAGAGGACTCATCAAGTCTGCCTCAATAAACAGGTCCTTCTTCCCTGGGAGCTTCAGGACACAATTAATATGATTACTAGAATGATGGAATCAGCATAAATAATAATAAAAGGAGCTATTTCAAGAAACCAGGGATTTATTTAGAATCTTATACGATTTTACTTGGACTTTTATAGATACATAAAAAGGGGCATTCTGCTTAAAGTTTTATTTCATGCAAATGTGGTACAGTATGCCTCCAATTACTGCAGTAATGTAGTTATTGTTGCAACCCTTGCAGACAGACTTTTTCCTAACCATTATGGTGGGCAACAGAGCTTAGTTTCCTCAGCATTGTTGCTTTAGAGACCCAATCTGTTATCCAAATGTAAACAAATTGGCCTTTAGAATTTAGATCACATAGGAACATCTTGATGCCAGGAAATGTTTAATAACAGATTTTTGACCCTGTGGCTCACAATCGCCTGCTTATGGTGGCATTGCCCATCTACAATGTCAGAAAAAAGGTGTATCACTGCACACTTGAGTCTATCTAAGCCAGACGGTGCACCTGTTCCAGCAGGTAGATGAGCTGGTCCCTCGCCAGTCTCTTTAGTAGAGAGAAGTCAGGCAGCTCAGGACAATCTCTCCTCACACTGTGAGCCATGGTGGAGCAGCACACCGAGAGCTGGATGCCACCCTGCTGTCAACACGCCCCCTGCTGCATTACATACAGAGGAAACACACAGTTGATTACTATCTCTGATTGATTGATTGATTGATTGATTGAACATTTTATTAACAGATTGCAGAATGGGTACAATACACAGTACAGCTCAATAATACACACAAGACACAATTGTTAAGGGGATGCAGACCAGAGAAAGACTTTCGTCTTGTTTACATCAGGGTCCCCCATTTTCAATTCATCATAACATGACATACAGATAGACAGTACTGCAATGGGCCTGGTCTACAAGATACACTACACGACCAAGGTACCCATGTACATGTCAAAATACTTCCCAAAGGTCAGTGAATACCACGATCACAACACCAGAGGGAGCTCCACAAATCATGTTAAACCCAGATTCGGCTCAAACAAGGGACTAAACACGTTTAGCAATTATGCCACATCAATGTGGAACGCCCTACCCAAAGCTGTAAAGGAATGTGAATCACTACCCACTTTCAAAAACACTCTCAAAGAACACCTACGGGAGACTGCAATTCGAAACTGGCCCGTGTAAATGTCCTAACCCAACCCCCTCCAATGTACAGTAAATTACCAAGTATGGTTGTCAATATTCCAATGTACAGTTTTGCTTGTACAGTTGTACAGTGTCCCCCACCCACCCACCCACCTCCAATGTACAGCCCCCCCCCCCCACCCCCCCAACACAACCTCCTCCAATGTACAGTTTCTACGTCAAATGTATATACTCTCTTTTCTGGACTCTTTTTGTATCACAAACAGTACTGTATTTGCAAATCTGGTATGTCATAAATGTATAGATGTAGCAGTACTGTCTTATCTGTATGTCATGTTGTATGATGTTATGATGAATTGAAAATGGGGGACCCTGATGTAAACAAGACGAAAGTATTTCTCTGGTCTGCATCCCCTTAACAATTGTATGTATTGAGCTGTACTGTAACTGTACCCATTCTGCAATCTGTTAATAAAGTTTTCAATCAATCAATCAATCAATCAATCAATCAAACTGCTCCATCTATACATTTATGACATACCAGATCTACAAATACAGTACTGTTTGTGATACAAAAATAGTCTAAAAAAAGAGTCTAGTATAGTCTAATATATCTCATTAACAGCGTCTTAAAAATCAAGAGGAATGAAAAAGGAGACCAATCTCTCAGCTGCCGACAGCTAGCGTTGGTTAATAAACAACAAGCAGATGTTTGACAACAACATGCATCTTGGTGAACAGGTCTGTGGCTCTGGGCCGCTTCTTACCGTATAACGATGGTGTCGGTTTGCGTGTCACCATTCAGCACAGTTGACAGAACGACGTTAATCGGTAATTAAGCTAAATTAATAAACAATATTGAATAATAACGACCAGCGACCTGCTGCTTCCGTAGCCGAGGCGGACTAGCCCCTTTCGTGACTGTGCTGCACCGAGTGAATCCACAGTCACTTGCTCCTCAATAGAAAACCATCCTAGATAGACCCTGAAGGACTGGTTCTGCCCCGAACCGTTCGTTATACAAGTATCACAGAGGAATTTCAAAGGTACTCACAGTTGCACGAGGGTCTTGGCCAGGGATACGTGATGGTTTGAAAGCTCGGCGTTGCTAATACACATTTTAAATATGTTTTATAAACTGGTCAACACTGCATTATTTCCGGCGTTGGGTGCATGATGCGCATGCGCTGTGATCACACCAGGCAGCCAACGCCGGAAATAATGCCGTTTTTTGCAGATTATAAAAGATATTTAAAATGTTTATTAGCAACGCCGAGCTTTCAAACCATCCCGTATCTCTGTCCGAAACCCTCGTGCAACTGTGAGTACCTTTGACATGTCTCTGTGATACTTGTATAACGAACGGTTCGGGCAGAACCAGTCCTTCATGGTAAATCTAGGTTGGTTTCCTATTGAGGCGCAAGTGACTGTGGATTCTAGACCGGCTACCAGCTGCTTCCGTACTAGCTCAGGCGGACGGGATAAAAGCAGCGTGTGTTTCCCCCGGACACAGTAACAGGAGGGACCACTGGAAGAAGAGAAGTTGGTGTTGAAACATAAACAACATCGTTGTGTTTATTATTATTAATGTCTCACAATGAATTATTCAGTCTCGACTATATTACTGGAGACAGTCAACTTTGCAGCAGAAAAGCACCGCAATCAACGACGTTTAGACCCAGAAGGAACTCCGTACATCAACCATCCAATAGGTTTGTCCCCCCCATAATGTATTTCAGTCTGAAGTTATTACAAATAATAGCTCTCCTGCTTATTATCAGTCGATTTTTAATCAAGTTATAGCTGTTATAGTTGATATATATTATTTTTCTTTTCCAAAAGGAGTAGCAAGAATCCTAAGCCATGAAGGTGGAGTCACAGACATTGAAGTTTTGCAGGTGAGGTATCTCTGCCTATTACACGTTTTCTAACCATCTGGGAATTGTACTACAGTCTCCATGTTTATAGACTTTTCAAGACCTGTAACTGTAAATTTCACTATGAATTGAAAATGGGGGACCCTGATGTAAACAAGACGAAAGTCTTTCTCTGGTCTGCATCCCCTTAACAATTGTATGTATTGAGCTGTACTGTATATTGTACCCATTCTGCAATCTGTTAATACAGTTTTCATTCATTCTTTCATGCATGCTTTTGAAGGGAAATACTTTCACTTGGACATGAATGTTAGTTTAGTTGGGGGATTTCTCTCCACCAGAATCTGTCTCATTGTAGAAAAAGGTGTTGTTGGATGCCACGGTTATTTTCGTTGTACTGCACTTGTGCTGTATGATGATGACAATGAATTTGAATCTAATCTAATTCTGTCATTGCAGGCGGCTTTGCTTCATGACACCATAGAGGACACAGACACCAGCCTTGCCGAACTGGAGGCCACGTTTGGACCGACCGTAGCACGGATAGTTCAGGCTAGTATTTCACCAAGCGCCATTAAGTTAACCATGTGGCCTTATTGTAAAAACAATATGTAATACTAATGCTTGATCTTTTGATTAATTTGTCAAATGAAACCTGGATATTTGACCTCTGACCCACACACCTGTTTTTACACCTGTTTTTATACACTGTTTTATACACCTGCTTTTATCTAATCATGCTCCTATTAATATTGATGGATATGATTTGATTGAATTTTATCATGTGCTTATTTTTAATTCATGATGCAGACATAACGTGTAATAACTGAATGAGAACGGTCAATGTCTGTATACTGTGTGAGCTGCGAGATACCCTGAATTTCCCCAAGGGGATTAATAAAGTATCTATCTATCTATCTATCTATCTATCTATCTATCTATCTATCTATCTATCTATCTATCTATCTATCTATCTATCTATTTGGTTAATTTGGACGGCTTATATAGCCACACCAACCAATAATCTCCCATTCGAATCAGAATCTTTCATTCATTAATTTTATTTAGTTTCGTACATGGGGGTACAGTTCATCTTTGCACAATATCGCCAAACATTTTTTTTTACATGTTACACCCATGGCCCAAAAGGAGCAGGATGAAGAAAACGTATGTTTCCTGCCCCCTTCCAAACTTCATATTTAATTTAACATAATAGTCAGCTCAAGTGCACCTTACAGCTTCATACCATATAATAATAATCATTACCATAATTATGATAATGATAATATGACCATAAATAATAATAACAATAATAACAGTAATAATACTAACAATAATAATAATATTGCTAGATACCAATAAACAAAAAAAACTGTCACGAGCCTCAGATGCATGGGAAATAAAATCAGATATAGAGAAATGTATACATGATGTTCATATGTTCTCATTGTTCTGTCTTTAAAAGTCTTTTTTAGTTGGAAAATATTTGTACAGTACTATAATCTCAAAACCATTATCGACAGAACCATGAGTTATTTCACCACGGTCTTCAATGTTGATTTGATAAGATTTGGGGGCAAAAATGATACATGGTAAGTTGGTAACTCATAGCCAAGCTCAGGGACCTGGGCTTGAACTATGACCTCTGCCAGTGGGTCTTGGACTTCCTGACGGGCAGACCCCAGGTGGTAAGAGCCGGCAACTGCACCTCCTCATCCATCACGCTCAACATAGGGGCCCCCCAGGGCTGTGTTCTGAGCCCCCTCCTCTACTCCCTGTACACACATGACTGCGTAGCACAGCGGAACAACAACACCATCATCAAATTTGCTGATGACACAGTAGTGGTGGGCCTGATCTCTGCCAACGACGAAAGGGCCTACCTGGAAGAGGTAGAGAACCTGTCACAGTGGTGTCAGGAGAACTGCCTCTCCCTGAACGTCAGCAAAACAAAAGAGATGATTGTGGACTTCAGGAGGTCGGGGGTCAAGGACTACAGCCCCCTCAGCATCGACGGGGCACCGGTTGAGAGAGTGAACAGTTTCAAGTACCTCGGAGCCCACATATCCGAGGACTTGACATGGACCACACACATTGACAGTGTTGTGAAGAAGGCACGACAACGCCTCTACTTCCTCAGGCGCCTAAGGAAGTTCCAAGTCAGTCAGAAGATCCTTAGGAACTTCTACTCATGTACAATAGAGAGCATCCTGACCGGCAACATCACCTCCTGGTTTGGGAATAGCACTGCACAAGACCGTAGCAGACTACAAAGAGTGACACGTTCAGCCGAACGCACAATTGGAGGGGGGCTTCCCACCCTCCAGAACATTTACAACAAGCGGTGCAAGGGGAAGGCTAAGAGAATTATTAAGGACTCGAGCCACCCGAACAACTGCCTCTTTGAACTGCTGCGGTCAGGCAAGCGATACCGGAGTCTTAAGGCGAGCACAGAAAGACTCAGAAGAAGCTTCTATCCCCAGGCCATCAGGCTGCTAAACGAACAATAATCACTATGCAACAACCATCAAATGCACACAGCACACACACCCACACGCACACACTCACTCAAACAAACAACACACTGCAGCACCCACTCTCCACACTTTAGATCACACAAACACACTTACACTTTATATTTATTGATAAAGGATTTGCACTACAACTCGTACACCTACTGTGAATTGTACCTAAATTGCACCTCGTCCCATTTCTCCATTTCTGCCTTGCACTATATAGTATTGTATATTAGTACACTGCACAGTATTGTATATTGTATGGTAACTACGTCTATTCTGCATCGAACATTGTACATATGTCTAAACTGAACACTGTGACCTCATTTTTTTTTACTTCTAATTTTACTATGTTATTTTATTTCATACTTATCTTGTCTTGCACAGTCTCTGGAGCGCAACAGTAAGAAGCATTTTGTATAAAAGTATTCTGTACTTCTGTATGACAACTATTAAAGAAACTTGAAACTTGAAACTAGGGGTGTAACGATGCGACCTGACAACGATTAATTTCGATTACGATTATTCAGGCAACGATTCAATGCATCATGAAATCTCTTCATTTGACCACAATTCATTCGATTAATTTTCTATACATTTTCTATCAGTTAATTCCCCAAAAAAATTTGAATACACAAATGTGGCTGGGGGAACTGATTCACTCAGCATGAATGGACTATAGGTCAATAAAAACAATACACACACAAAAAAACATTAAAAAAAAGAATTATTTAATTTTTTTAAATGTAGATTAATTTCGATTATAATCGATTCTAACATATTCAGATCGATGCAGTTGAATCGATGCATTTCGATTAATCAATGCATCGTTACTAGGGCTGACCTTCGAAGCTTTTTTTGGCAATCGAAGCTTCGGGGCCGAGCTTCGATTTTAATTCGAAGCTTCGGAAAAAAAATATTTTTTTTAATATATCTTTTTTTTTAATATTTTTTTTTTTTTTTTTTTATCTTATGTTGTGGGACTTGTACAGCACTTTCGTAAACGTTGTTGTTTTTAAATGTGCTCTATAAATAAAGTGGGTTGGATTAATTAATTAAGTAGCCCCTTTCGTGACTTACTCATCCAACAAGGTTTCACTCGGCTGTGTGATTTAATTCAAGGTGGATCGCTGTTGTCGTTTGAACAACTTCAGATTTCATGGGAACTACCAATCCCCCAAATCAAGAATGTTTAAGATGAATGAAGTAAGATTTTGATTATTTGAAATATGGCCTGTGTAGACTAAACTATGCACAGAATTATGTCAGTCTACAAGGTCCGGATTCTACATGGTCCGGCAATGTAGACCTTGTAGACTCCACTACAGACCAATTATCAGTGAATGTTCATGCATTTTTAAGAAGGGCAACTTCCACAAAAAAACAAAGAACTCACCAAAACATCTCAGTAGCACCTTATCTAAATGTTATATTTCATATATGGAGATTCATATTTATTTATGTATTGCATGCATTTCTACATTTTATTTCCTATTTTGTTTATTCATCCCAGTATCTTTCTTTCTTATGTGTGGAATTCTACAAGGTGCGCGCACACACACACACACACACCTACACACACACCTACACACACACACACACACACACACACACACACACACACACACACACACACACACACACACACACACACTTACATTTAGTCATTTAGCTGACGCTTTTATCCAAAGCGACTTACAAGTTCTGTACGACAAGACAGCAAGAAGGGTACAACTCTATCAGCTGAGTAACAATGTTCATCAAAGTGTTGCGTGTCGCAGGTACAACCTGGGGAGCCACTGCCAAGACCCTTCGGATATCCACCCAAGCCCTGGTCTTCTCGGCAGCAGAGTACTGTGCCCCAGTCTGGAGCAGAAGCCTGCACGTTAAAAAAGTTGATGCGGCTACTAACAACGCTCTCCGGATCATCACTGGATGCCTGAAGGCTACACCCGTCTTCCTGCTGCCAGTCCTTGCAGGAATCGCACCAGCTGGCCTACGACGAGAGGCTGCCACTCTCGCCCTAGCAAGGAAGGCAGTGAAGCATGACTGGCACATCCTACACAACACCACAACAACAACAGCACCTATGAGCAGACTCAAGTCCCGCCACCCCTACAACAAGGTGGCACAAGAGATGCTCCGTTCCACCACTGAGGACCTATCCAGAAATGGATGGCTGGCGGCAGCCTGGAAGAGAGAGTGGGAGAGTGCTGGGCCAACCCGTATCCACCACCACATCTGGGATCCAGGAGATGGCGCCACAGGAGACGATCTTCCACGCCGGCAATGGGTTCTGCTGAACCGTTTAAGATCTGGGGTTGGTCGCTTTAAAGCATCATTAAAGAAGTGGGGCCTGGCAGACAGCGCTGCATGTGAGTGTGGAGACCCTGAGCAGACTGTTGACCACATCCTGACCATCTGCCCCCTATACAAACCACCCTCGGAAGCCAGCCTCTTTGATGTGGGACCAGAGTTAAGGGCATGGCTACAAGATACGGAGTTGGACCTCTGACGTTACACGAAAGAAGAAGAAGAAGGGCAACTTCCACAAAAAAACAAAGAACTCACCAAAACATCTCAGTAGCACCTTATCTAAATGTTATATTTCATATATGGAGATTCATATTTATTTATGTATTGCATGCATTTCTACATTTTATTTCCTATTTTGTTTATTCATCCCAGTATCTTTCTTTCTTATGTGTGGAATTCTACAAGGTGCGCGTACACACACACACACACACCTACACACACACCTACACACACACACACACACACACACACACACACACACACACACACACACACACACACACACACTTACATTTAGTCATTTAGCTGACGCTTTTATCCAAAGCGACTTACAAGTTCTGTACGACAAGACAGCAAGAAGGGTACAACTCTATCAGCTGAGTAACAATGTTCATCAAAGTGTTGCGTGTTACAGTGTAGGTTAGTTTATTAGGACAAGTGCATGACAGTAAGGTTAGTCACGGTTAGATTTTTTTTTTTTTTTTATATATCATTTCAGATAATGGTTGAAGAAGTGAGTCTTTAGTCGACGGCGAAAGATTGGACGGGATTCGGCTGTCCTAACTGGGATGGGTAGTTCACACACACACACACACACACACACACACACACACACACACACACACACCTACACACACACACACACACACCTACACACACACACAAATCGAAGTAAAAAAATTTTTTTTGAAAAAAAAATTTATATTTTTTTTTTATTTTTTTTTTAAACTTCAATTTTTTTTTTAATGTTCGAAGCTTGTGCCATCGAATCGAACGTTCGAAGCTTGTGCCATCGAATCGAACGTTCGAAGCTTCGAAGCATTTAAGACAGCCCTAATCGTTACACCCCTAATGGTAAGATATCCATCCACATGTGTATCTGTACCTGGAGGATAATACATGACAAGTATTTCTAATATGGTGCTCGATGCGGTTTATCTGCATGCCTGATCCTTCTTCCTGACTTCCCAAACAGGAAGTGACGGATGACAAGTCCCTCCCCAAGCAGGAGAGGAAGCGCTTGCAGGTGGAACACGCTCCTCACAAGAGCCACCAGGCTAAACTGGTCAAACTGGCTGACAAACTCTACAACCTGAGGGACCTGAACCGCTGCACTCCTACCGGTCTGTTTGATTGAATGAAAACTTTATTTAACAGATTGCCGAATGGGTACAATACAGTACGGCTCAATACACACAATTGTTAAGGGGATGCAGACCAGAGAAAGACTTTTGTCTTGTTTGCATCAGGGTCCCCCATTTTCAATTCATAATGACATTTATGACACACACATATATCATGACAATTATGACATACAGATATACAGTACTGTTACATTTATGACATACAAGATATACAAATATACAGTACTGTTAAACAGAGATCCTAAAAGAAAATATATACATTCCAGGGGGAAGAAACTGTACATTAGGAGGTACATTTGCTACTTGCTAATTATGTTGCTGATTTGTAGTCCTTTCTCAGCACAATCTGTGCTGTTCGCCTGTTCCTCATACTAGCTCTGGCTATGTGTGTGTAGCTAAGGTTCAAAACGTCATGCTAAGACCAAAATGGTTAAACAAAGTGGCACTTTAAGGCCATTATTTAAGGATTAACAATTTATCATTGATTATACCATTTGTCTGAGAACATTTGCGTTTCATTATCTGAACAACTGAACAGGTTTAACAAAGTTCACCTTATTGGTCTTCTTTTGATTGCCTCTGGCAGATTAATAGTCTCTTCAGCAGTTTATGGAGCGACAGTGGCTCAGGACTCAGCAGGTAGTGAAAGGGTGAATGTGAGGCATAAGTTGTAAAGCGCTTTGGATGAAAGCACAGTATAAATGCAGTCCATTTAGAGTAGCAATCAAAAACACTTGAGGTTACTGTTAGCGTTTGGACATTGTGTATTAATTCACTTAGTCCACTAGGTGGAGCCAGGTACCCTGACAGTTTAGTAGTCTCATAAACCACAAACCAAAGCCTCAATAAAGCCTAGTTAATCACCCTCCTGTCACCCCTCCTCTCATTGTCACCCATTTGTTTTGGTTTATGATAACAAAGGCTAATTGTATTATGCTAATTTATGGCTGGGCGATATGGAAGAAATGAACGTCATGGTAATCCTAAGGATTTTTTCTTCAATATTCATATTAGTGATGGACTCAGAGTGATATGGATTTTTAAAGGCAGATAACACTAATGATGGATCACAGCTGCTGCTATCCCATATGTTGTGCTGCTATTCAGTGCCATTACATTTTAAACTTTTTCTGCCAAAGATCTCCCCAAATTGGAAGGATACATTACTGCCTTGAAATGTATAATTACAACAAAATTAAAAAGACATTATTGGGACAATCAAATTACACTTTGGTGCAATATTCACCCCCTTCCCATGTAAACTAGAATGAGGTGGTTCATATCCAAGGATTCCTTGTGATCTCGTATGATACCTACTGTATATTTACACTCCTCCAACCTTAAAATATTGCATGACTTGGGAGCGATATTTAACCCCTTTCCCGGTAAGCCAGCATGACATGGACACTGTGGGATCCACAGATTCCTTGTGATCTCTAGTTCCATATATCGCTATTCTCGCTTGGAGACCCGTTATGTCGGTCAACCCCCTAATTTGATATATTGTACAGTACATTACATTATATAAAAAATTAATTATTTTTTTTAAATAATCCCACTTATCTCCACCACATTGATTTTTTTTTTTTTTTTTTTTTTTTTTTTTAAGAACCAAATCCCTGGTTTAATCAACATTAATTTAGGCAATAGGATTATGTGCCACTCATTGACAGATGTTCAACAGGCTTGAAGTACTGGCCAGCTGTGTGCTGATCCATGGTGTTGTTCTGGCAGGTTGGACAGCAGAGCGCGTGCACCTCTACTTTGTCTGGGCGTCGCAGGTGGTGAAAGGCGTTCGAGGAACCAACCCAGCGCTGGAGGGAAAACTAGAGGAGCTCTTCAAACAGAGGGGTGTTGACCTTTGACCTGCTGACCTCAACCCCTACGGCCGTACACATACTCTACAGGACCCTGTCTGCAATTGGATGATTTCCAAGGTTCTGAAAAGTTTGGGAATTGCCTGAAAATGTAATGGAAAATATGAGGGGGAGGCGGGGGGGGGGGGGGGTTGTTATTCATTCATCATGACACATTCTATGTAGTTGTAGTCGATGCTATTTATTATTTGACATAATCATGATATTTGTTTTGCCGTGAACACTAGTATTTAGCTGTAGAATGTTATGGCCTCATCAACTGTCACATCAACCATGTGTATCCGCATACATCATATTATTAAATACTGACGAAATCCTTAAACGGGTAAGTTCAGAATCGTGGACCCATAGCCCTGTTTTCTAATGGCCTAATTTCCTAATGACCACCGATGTCGTCACCTGGTAGAAGCCTCTCTCGGCACGATCCACGCTGTTCTTCCTGACGGACTGGAGCGCGGCCTCATTGGCAGATGGATACCAGTTTCCTCTCTGTGTGTTGAAATAAATGCTGAAACCTACTTTAGCTGCACCGTGTGGAAGCTTTTCAGTGTTTATTTCGGGGCTTGTACAGGCTGGACCGTGGCCTCGTTGACTTTGTGTTTTGAAAGTAGGAAATGGGGCTTTAGAGGCTTCCTTTTTTAAACTACAGTCAATAAATTGACCTGGATAGAGTTGGGAGTTTTGAATTGAAAAATGCCTGAGAAAATATATTTTTAAGAATCCATTGCAACATACAGTTGGATTCTGTTTCGTTCTGGGACATTTTGAATGGTTTACACTCTTATACTGGGACAGTTTCTCTATATCGATGGCTGAAACACAAAACCTCCTATCTGCAAAGTTTCGGATTGGTGAGAAATTCACTTTGGATGATGAGTATACTTCAAGTTTCTTTAATAGTTGTCATACAGAAGTACAGAATACTTTCATACAAAATGCTTCTTACTGTTACGCTCCAGAGACTGTGCTAGACAAGATAGTATCAAATAACATAGTATAGCATGTAATTTAGAAGAAGAAAATGAGGTCACAGTGTTCGGTATAGACATATGTACAATGTTCTGAGTTACCATATAATATACAATACTATGCAGTGTACTAATGTACAGTACTATATAGTGCAAAGCAGAACTGGGATGAGGTACAATTTAGGTACAATTTACAGTAAGGTGTACGAGTTGTAGTGCAATCCTTCATCAATAAATATAAAGTTTGGGGAGTGGGTGCTACAGTGTGTTTGTTTAAAGTGGGTGTGTGCTATAAAGTGTGTGGAGTGGGTGCTACAGTGTGTTTGTTTAAAGTGAGTGTGTGGATGTGTGTGCTATGTGCGTTTGGTGGTTGTTGTGTAGTGTTCATTGTTCGTTTAGCAGCCTGATGGCCTGGGGATAGAAGCTTCTTCTGAGTCTTTCTGTGCTCGCCTTGAGACTCCGGTATCGCTTGCCTGACCGCAGCAGTTCAAAGAGGCAGTTGTTCGGGTGACTGGAGTCTTTAATGATTCTCTTAGCCTTGCCCTTGCAACGCTTGTTGTAAATGTTCTGGAGGGTGGGGAGCCCCCCTCCAATTGTGCGTTCGGCTGAACGTGTCACTCTTTGTAGTCTGCTTCGGTCTTGTGCAGTGCTATTCCCAAACCAGGAGGTGATGTTGCCAGTCAAGATGCTCTCTATTGTACATGAGTAGAAGTTCTTAAGGATCTTCTGACTGACTTGGAACTTCCTTAGGCGCCTGAGGAAGTAGAGGCGTTGTCGTGCCTTCTTCACAACACTGTCAATGTGTGTGGTCCATGTCAAGTCCTCGGATATGTAGGCTCCGAGGTACTTAAAGCTGTTGACTCTCTCAACCGGTGCCCCGTCGATGCTGAGGGGGCTGTAGTCCTTGACCCCCGACCTCCTGAAGTCCACAATCATCTCCTTTGTTTTGCTGACGTTCAGGGAGAGGCTGTTTTCCTGGCACCATCCCGCCAGGACCTTGACCTCTTCCAGGTAGGCCCTCTCGTCGTTGGCAGAGATCAGGCCCACCACCACTGTGTCGTCAGCAAATTTGATGATTGTATTGCTACTCCGCTGAGCCACACAGTCGTGTGTGTACAGGGAGTAGAGGAGGGGACTCGGAACACAGCCCTGGGGGGCCCCTATGTTGAGGGTGATGGATGAGGAGGTGCAGTTGCCTGCTCTCACCACCTGGGGTCTGCCAGTCAGGAAGTCCAAGACCCACTGGCAGAGGTCATAGTTCAAGCCCAGGTCCCTGAGCTTGGCTATGAGTATGGAGGGGACTATGGTATTGAATGCCGAGCTGTAGTCGATGAATAGCATTCTCACATAGTTCCCCTGCCTCTTGTCCAGGTGTGATGCTGCTGTGTGCAGCACATGAGCTATGGCGTCCTCCGTGGACCTGTTGGGGCGGTATGCAAATTGCAGGGGGTCCATGTTGATGGGGAGGGAGGAGCAGATGTAGCCCTTTACTAGCTTCTCAAAGCACTTCATGGCTATGGAGGTGAGAGCTACAGGGCGATAGTCGTTGAGGCAAGCAGGCTTGGATTTTTTGGGTACAGGGATAATAGTGGACTTCTTCAGGCAGGTGGGGATGACAGCCTGTTCTAAGGACAGGTTAAATATGTCAGTGAATACTGGGGCCAGTTGGTCGGCACAGACTTTTAGGACGCGGCCGGGGATGCCGTCCGGACCTGCTGCCTTCCTGATATTCACTTTTTTAAAGGTCCGCCTCACCTCATGCTCTGTTACCCTGAACACTGCGTCTCCATCAGCAGCCGACCCCCCCCCCCCCCCCCCCCCCCCATTGCCGTGGCTTGTGGGCTGGTGTTGTTATTACCAGCATCAAACCTCGCATAGAAGGTATTGAGGTCATTTGCTCACCTCCTATCTGCACCTATTCAGTCTTGTCTGCAAGATATTTTCCAAAAGCAGTATTGTATTGGGTATCCTTTAAAAACATATTCAGATATTTTCAGATGGGAGGTTTTGTGTTTCAGAGTTCAGGTGGAGTTAAGGCTAGAGGAGAACGTCCCCAATACTAAAGTCTCATAACGTGTCAGAAATCAAAGCAATTCATTTTCAAAATGTTTGCTTGACTGGATGTTAGATCTTTCGAAGGGAGAAAAAGCTGATTCTATCTTAATCACATTTGTCCAGTGATCTCAAGCGATTGGTCAGGGATCATGGGTTCAAGTTCAAGTTGTTTGTCACATAAGGTACAGTACATTACAGTGAAATGCTTGGTTCTGTATGAGCCTCTTGAGATTGTACTTCATACAGTACAAATAATAAAGACCAACACTATACAAAACTAAAGTACAAAATGGGTACACTAAGAAGTATAAAAAAACAATAACATTGCTAACATAACAGCTACCCCTAGCTAATGACCACAGCTAACGTTGGCGCTGTTTCCTTAATCCAACTGGAAGCATGCATCCTTATTACAGTTGGCTTAACATAACACATCGGTTAAAGGTTTTACCCTGTTTGAATTTTACGTCAGTCTAAAATGGATCCAAATCTGGTGGAGACAGTGGTCCAGAAAACGGACACTTATTTCTATATTTCTGTTTTTCATACTGTTGATATGTTACCTCACTTTAACTGTGTTGTCTTCATCCACGGTGTCTAATGACAACTGGAACTTCATTAAACTATACATGAAAAGTTGTGTTCCAGAATGATATCCAACGTTTGGAAACGATTAACCCCTACTCACAAAATCATGACTACCGTGACTGGAAAACTCATCCTGGAAACTTATTGAAATGGATAACTTTCCGATTTATCTCTTTGGAAGACTGCATTTAATATAATTGAAACAGAATCACTTCTTTGACTGAGAACAATAAACACAACTTTACAGTCTTGTCTGTGGGTTTATATTCTGAAGGGACAGATTATCATATGCACATTTTCACATGTTATTAATTGACCCATCAAACTCCAAATAAATTGTATTCATTGTTTCAAGACGAATTCAGACATTAGTCTTAATGAACCATGTGTAATCTGACCTTCCCCTTTTACACAGCGAGGCAAAGATCATCAGCCTCGTTTATAAAAAAGTCTCGATGACTACTAGAAACGGGGTTCGCACAAGGTCCTTGGAAGTGCTTAATGTGCAAAAAAAATAGTCAATCCCTGGAAAACAGCAAAAAAAACAAGGTGCTTAAGTCATTGAAATTCAAATCAACCATTTGCATTGAAAGTTTTTTAGTGTAACTAATTGTCGGAAATTGGTTTTTAAGCCATAAATATTGGATCCGATTTTTTTTCAGTAAAAAAAAACTGCATTTAAAAGTGAATTGTATCCTTTTAAATGCCCTTTTAAAATGAAAAATAGTGCGTGTAAAAGTACTTGAAAGTCCTTGAATTTCATTTTGCAATGTCTGTGGGAACCCTGTCGAAACCTTTGGGCTCAATCTGGAAGAATGCAGATATGCCACCTGGAGCGCTGTGACAAACAAGGACACACCGTGTCATAGATGCCGAGATAACTGGTTAACCTGACTTAACCCTCAATGAAGTTATGGAAATAAACCCACAAAAAGGAAAAGGGAAGACACCTCGGACGGGCTGCAATAGATGTTGAAGTGGATAACGATTTGGTGAAAGAAATACACAGGGGAGTCAAGTCAAGTCAAGTCAAGAGTTTTAATTGTCACGGCATACAGGTATACAATGAAATGCGGGTGGTCTTGCCCGCAACGATGTGCAATACAGTGGTACATATAATAGAATCAAAAGAAGAAACAACATTGTGCAGTAACAGATAGCAGGTAACATGGAGTGACATCTCGGTATCTGTACATAGTTATTTACAGCGCATGTGTGACATGCTAGTTAGCTTTGGTAGTGCAATACACTGTTCCTGTTATTCTAATTTAAAGTGTCCTTTCCTTTGGCCATAAGTGTGTGCGACATGAGTGTGTGCCCGCTCATGTTAAAGTGTTAAGTGGCTGCTCGTGTGTGAGCGTGCACAGTGTGCGTGTCGTGTGTGTGTTCATGTGTGCTTGTGTGTGGACAGTTCAATGTTCTGAGCACTCAATGTACATTGTTCATGGCTCTGATGGCCTGGGGGAAGAAGCTGAGCCTAAGCCGCTCTGTCCTAGTAGCTAGGATTTGCAGGCGTCTGCCTGACCTCAGCAGCTGAAACAGGCTGTTATTGGGGTGGTGAGGGTCTTTCATTATCCTGCAGGCTCTGGATTTGCACCTCTTGTTGTATAGAACCTGCAGGGGGGGTAGTGCAATACCTGTGGTACGCTCGGCTGAGCGCACCACTTTCTGTAGGGCCTTCTTGTCCTGTGCCGTGCTGTTTCCATACCAGGCAGTGATGTTTCCGGTCAGGATGCTCTCTACAGCTCCTGAGTAGAAGGACTGGAGTATCTTCCCCGATACTCTGAACTTCCTTAACTGTCTCAGGTGGTAGAGACGCTGTTTCGCCTTCTTTACTACTGTGCCTATGTGTGTTGACCATGTCAGGTCCTCTGAGATGTGGACCCCCAGGTACTTGAAGCTGCTCACCCTGTCCACGGTAGCCCCGTTTATCATCAGTGGTGTGTGTGTCCCCTGCTGTCCTCTCCTATAATCCACGATCAGTTCCTTGGTTTTGCCAATGTTCAGGAGCAGGCTGTTGTCCTGGCACCAGCGTTCCAGTACCTCCACCTCCTCCCGGTAGGCCTTCTCGTCGTTGTCCGAGATCAGCCCCACCACCACCGTGTCATCTGCGAACTTCACTATGGAGTTGGAGCTGAACTTGGCCACACAGTCGTGTGTGTAGAGTGAGTACAGCAGGGGGCTCAGAACACAGCCCTGGGGGGACCCGATGCTCAGGGTGATGGTGTTGGAGGTCTGACCCCCCACCCTGACCGCCTGGGGTCTTTCGCTCAGAAAGTCCAGTACCCAGGCGCTCAGGGCGGAGCTCAGACCTAGCTCGATCAGCTTGTCCACCAGTCTGGTGGGGACTATAGTGTTGAACGCTGAGCTGTAGTCAATGAACAACAGTCTCACATAGCCCCCCTTCTGACGGTCAAGGTGCGAGAGGGTGCTGTGCAGTACCTGGAGCAGCAGTGGCTTGCGAGGTAGAGCAGTCGTCTGGTAATCCGGAGGTTCCCGGTTCGATTCCCGCTCCTCCCGGGCAGTGTGTCGACGTGTCCTTGAGCGAGGCACTTGACCCCTAATTGCTCCCGATGAGCAGGTCGGCACCGTGCATGGTCGCCTCCGCCGTCGGTGTGTGAATGTGTGAGTGAGCGGGTCAAATGTGAGGACCAAAATTGTAAAGCGTATCAATGACGTCCGGGTCGCCACCCAGGGTGACCATGAGGCATCACGACAAACACATGACTCTGTCAGACGGCGCAGGTCTGGCCCCTATACAGTAACACACACAGGCACAGATCAGAGAGGCATGGTACTGCTTTCACCTCCAGGAGCAGGTCTGGCCCCTATACAGTAACACACACAGGCACAGGTCAGAGAGGCAGGGTACTGCTTTCACCTCCAGGAGCAGGTCTGGCCCCTATACAGTAACACACAGGTGCAGGTCGGAGAGGCAGGGTACTGCTTTCACCTCCAGGAGCAGGCCTGGCCCCTATACAGTAACACACAGGTGCAGGTCGGAGAGGCAAGGTACTGCTTTCACCTCCAGGAGCAGGCCTGGCCCCTATACAGTAACACACAGGCGCAGGTCAGAGAGGCAGGGAACTGCTTTCACCTCCAGGAGCAGGTTTGGCCCCTATACAGTAACACACAGGCACAGGTCAGAGAGGCAGGGTACTGCTTTCACCTCCAGGAGAAGGTCTGGCCCCTATACAGTAACACACAGGCGCAGGTCGGAGAGGCAGGGTACTGCTTTCACCTCCAGGAGCAGGTCTGGCCCCTATACAGTAACACACACAGGCGCAGTTCGGAGAGGCAGGGTATTGCTTTCACCTCCAGGAGCAGGTCTGGCCCTATACAGTAACACACAAACAACTCCATAGCCACACAACACGTAGACCGTACAGGTACCCACTTGTGAGGACAACAAAGAACACACGGTTAAACTGGTGCTGGCAAACTAAGTCATTTCAAGGGGTGAGATAAGTAGATGACGATGGGAATGATACACAGAGAAACGAGGCAACGAGCGAGCATCCCCTTAACAATTGTGTGTATTGTATTGAGCCGTACTGTATTGTAAAGTTTTCAATCAATCAAGTGCCGGGCGTCGCCGGGGAGTTCGGTCAAAGACGGCCACGAGGGGCACAGACTCAGCCGCACCCCCCCCCCACACGAAACAGAACCACCGCCAGACACACAAGAAAACAAGCGCACCCGCTTCACACGAGAGACGAGCCGGTTAATCTGGTGCACGTCTGTCTCAGACTGGGCAGGGCTAGGCTAGACTAGGAAACACAATAGACTGGGCAGGGCTAGGCTAGACTAGGAAACACAATAGACTGGGCAGGGCTAGGCTAGACTAGGAAACACAATAGACTGGGCAGGGCTAGGCTAGACTAGGAAACACAATAGACTGGGCAGGGCTAGGCTAGACTAGGAAACACAATAGACTGGGCAGGGCTAGACTAGGAAACACAATAGACTGGGCAGGGCTAGACTAGGAAACACAATAGACTGGGCAGGGCTAGGCTAGACTGTAGGAAACAACAGACTGGGCAGGGCTAGGCTAGACTAGGAAACAATAGACTGGGCAAGGCTAGACTAGGAAACAATAGACTGGGCAGGGCTAGGCTAGACTAGGAAACAATAGACTGGGCAGGGCTAGGCTAGACTAGGAAACAACAGACTGGGCAGGGCTAGGCTAGACTAGGAAACAATAGACTGGGCAGGGCTAGGCTAGACTAGGAAACAATAGACTGGGCAGGGCTAGGCTAGACTAGGAAACAACAGACTGGGCAGGGCTAGACTAGGAAACAATAGACTGGGCAGGGCTAGACTAGACTAGGAAACAACAGACTGGGCAGGGCTAGACTAGAAAACAGAATAGACAGGTTTTAAGCTTGGATTTAAAGCTATGTATAGAGTTTACCTCCCTGATTACTGCAGGACCCTTGTGAGGATTCGCCTGTTCCCTGAACTTTTCCCTGTCTACTCTCCCTCACCAGCCCCCACCCTTGCGATGATTTACTCTCCTCTACTCTCACCAGCCCCCACCCTTGCGATGATTTACTCTCCTCTACTCTTCACCAGCCCCCACCCTTGGACTTTCTTGTTCAATTACCATCACGCAGCTGTCATAGTTTGTGATTAGCGCCCCTGAGGGCTTTATATACCTGGACCTCCCTTCCAGTCCTGGTCGGGTCGTTCTGTATCTGTGTTCACTCTGTGTTCATGGAGTTCTGTACGTTACCATCCTGTACGTTACCATCACCTGCCGCGTCTCCGGCGTGAGACGACGTGCCAGCCATCACCACCTGTCGCCGTTTGCCTGGAGTGGGACACCATCTTCGCTCTCTAATTCTCTACAGGAGGTTTTCCAGTGTTCCCACTCCAGACGTCAAGCCGGTGCGTCATCGCTCCCTATTTTCCACGGGAGGATGGCATCTCTTCGCCCCGGTCCCCTGGGACCCCTGTCTTCTGCGCTGCCCGTCTGCAGCATCCGAGGAGGATCTCCGTGCCAAGCCTGGAGTGGTGTTCCCACTCCAGACGTCAAGTCGGCGCGCATCGCTCCCTATTTCCACGGGAGGATGGCGTCTCTTCGCCCCGGTCCCCTGGGACCCCCTTTGTTCTGCGCTGCCCGTCTGCAGCATCCGAGGAGGAGGAGGAGGATCTCCGTGCCCGGCCCCCGCTGTCGGGCCCCTGTCCCCGTGCCAGGCCTCCGCCGTCGGGCCCCTGTTCCCGTGCCAGGCCTCCGCCGTCGGGCCCCTGTCCCCGTGCCCGGCCTCCGCCGTCGGAACCCTGTCCTCATCCCTGTAAGCAGCTCTGGCCCTCGCCCTGTCCAAGGCCTTAACCCTGTTCTCTGTCCCTGTCTCCAGCCTGCCTCTCCGGGCCTCTGTCCCTGTCCCCCTCTCCAGTGCCCCTGGTCCTGGCCCTGACTCTTAGCCCTGGTCCTTAGCCCTGGCCCTTAGCCTTAGTCCCTTAGCCTGTTCGCCTCTTAAAGGCACAGTGCCGCATTTTCCAGATTTCCTTGTCTCTAGTGTTTTTGTGTTCTCCCTTAAAGGGACTGTGCCGCTTTTTGTTCCTTAATAAATATTTGCCCTGTTTTGGCTTACTCTCATACCTGTCTTGTGTTGTGCGATTGGGGTCGGTTACAAACCATAACAACCCTGGTCTTAATTAAAGTGTAGTGCCTTGCTCTACCCATCGAGGTACACACGGAATGGGACTCCTAACCCTGGCAGCGTTAGTGCCTTGCGCTACCCATTTACTAGCTAGTTCTTCTGCCCTTTGGGCTACCATGTCAAGAAGGTTATGCAAGCTAGCTGTATCCCACGTTTGGACATGATATGGCAGTATTTTGAAGCAATGGGCAATATTCCCAACATGTATGATACATTATTCCATGATAGAGTTGGTCTGTCTGTCTGTCTGTCTGTCTGTCTGTCTGTCTGTCTGTCTGTCTGTCTGTCTGTCTGTCTGTCTGTCTGTCTGTCTGTCTGTCTGTCTGTCTGTCTGTCTGTCTGTCTGTCTGTCTGTCCATGCTGTGTGAGGTGTATCTAGTGAGTGAGTATAAATATAATCCCCTTACAGAGAGAATTAATCCTTCCGTCAGGACAAAGCTAGATTAATACCGTACTGGCCTGAATATAAGCCTATTCTAAATATACACTCCCTTTTTCAACACACTTTTAAAAAAAGTTTTATAAAAGAAAGAATAATAATACTAACAAACTGAATAAAACCAGGTTGATATATGTATATAATGTAGGTTTGTTCTTCTGAAAATCTCATTTTTCACCGGCACCTAAATTACATTTCAGACAATTACAAAATCCAGAGACTAGATTTCCAGTCATGGAAAACTTGGAAAATGTACAAAAATTACCAAATATTCTGGGGAAAGAATTTATGTTTGGTCTATGTTCCCTTTGTTCTGACCTGCCGTGGCGTTTGACAAGCTCAGGCTTATTCTCCTCTTATTCTTAAAGTGCTGTAAAATCCGAACCGCAATGACTACAAAACGTACATTTTGTGCAGATAAAAAGTACTGTCTTGAGTTTTACGGCAATGTACAGCACAGCGCTACTTCCCTGTTAAATTACGTTTGCCACATGTCATGAGGAATACAGTATTCTCTCTGAGCTGAGTATATTATTATATATTATACCAAGAAGAAATTATAATAAAAACAGCAGTGCTGGTCACATCTAAGAACAAGAGCAGGCCAGAGGACCTTGTTGTACAGTCAACCCTTTCACTGCCGCACTACCAAACGGGTAACCCTTTCACTGCGACAATACACAGAATGTTAACCCTTTCACTGCCACACAACAGCAGGTTAACCCTTTCACTGCCACACTACATAAGGTTAACCCTTTACTATCACACTACCGACAGTAACCGTCGGTAGTGTGATAGTAAAGGGTTAATCTTCTGTAGTGTGGCAGTGAAAGGGTTAAAGGTGATGTGTGCAGCAGTCACCTGCAATGAACGTGAGACACTTCATCATGAACCCTGTATCATTCAAAAAGGAGGAATAAAACGAATAATAATAACAATTTAAAATATATATATTTAAGGCGTTTTACTTACTAGGATCTGACAAATCCAGTCCAATAAAACAAAGAGATGTTGCTCGAAGGAAGACATGGAGGTTGTGTGACAGAGGCCAGACGGCGGGACCTATAAACACATTTACCATCCAATAGCATTGTGAGGCTGAACAACAGGGGTCATTGACTATGTAAATGTGTTAAACATTTTTAAATAAACATTTACAGCCTTTTTTTAGTAAAAGTAAAAGTGATGCTGTAATTTTGCAACCGAGGGCCTCACATGGTTAAATGTGTCAATACCAGGCCTACGGGTAAATTATATGATTAAATGATATGTTTCTGAGCAAACACTGTCCTGGATTGTCAGCAGTGGCCGCCAGCCTTTCTGTTGATCCCTTCCAAAACACAATGCAAACTTGCAATAATTAGTTAGGACGACTTTTGACTTAACCCCGTGGCGGTATGTTATATATATAATGCATACAAAGCTCATCAATAGAGCTAGTATAAGTCGGCCTGTCTGTCCCCAAATCTTTTAAATATTTATACTGCTCCTGTGGAGTTTTCGCACCATGGCCACGTCTAACACCTCAAATTGAGGGGCTTCGTTAGGAATGGTGTGCTATTACTTTGTGGAACGTGTCAGTGAAGCTAATCACTGTTGTTATTAACCAACGCCATAAAGAACATTCTGGAAGGGACAGACAGACACGTTCAATGTGAATATACTTATTTGAATATACTACTTTTAAAAGGTGATACAGACAACTGCGTCTACACACAGAGACACACACACGCACTTCATCATATTTGATCTCTTTATTACTGACAGATTTGCACTACATCTCTATTATATGACATAGTATTTTCTCTGCAATCAGGACCACGGAGAGCTCCCTGTAGCCTCCTGTCAGGTCGTTCAGGACCACTGAGAGCTCCATGCAGCCTCCTGTCAGGTCGTTCAGGACCACGGAGAGCTCCCTGTAGCCTCCTGTCAGGTAGTTCAGGACCACGGAGAGCTCCATGCAGCCTCCTGTCAGGTCGTTCAGGACCACGGAGAGCTCCATGTAGCCTCCTGTCAGGTCGTTCAGGACCACGGAGAGCTCCATGCAGCCTCCTGTCAGGTCGTTCAGGACCACGGAGAGCTCCCTCTAGCCTCCTGTCAGGTCGTTCAGGACCACGGAGAGCTCCATGCAGCCTCCTGTCAGGTCGTTCAGGACCACGGAGAGCTCCATGCAGCCTCCTGTCAGGTCGTTCAGGACCACGGAGAGCTCCATGTAGCCTCCTGTCAGGTCGTTCAGGACCACGGAGAGCTCCATGCAGCCTCCTGTCAGGTCGTTCAGGACCACGGAGAGCTCCCTGTAGCCTCCTGTCAGGTCGTTCAGGACCACGGAGAGCTCCATGCTGTAATCAGGACCAAGGAGAGCTCCATGCTGTAATCAGGACCAAGGAGAGCTCCATGCTGTAATCAGGAACAAGGAGAGCTCCATGCTGTAATCAGGACCAAGGAGAGCTCCATGCTGTAATCAGGACCAAGGAGAGCTCCATGCAGCCTGCTGTCAGGGTCATTTCACGAGCGATTTTGCGTTGTTGTGTGATTTTCAAAAATACCCATGGACATGTGGACTAGGTCTGAATAAGATGCAACCCATACAATCAAACAGAATGCCTTCCATAGGCCCTGTGCTGTCTAAATTGCCCAGATACATGCAGAACTGGCCTAACATTTGATATGATGTACTATGATGTAAGTTATACTGTGAGCTTCCTATTTTGTTAAATACATATTTCATGGCCTGTGAAGGTTAAAACACTTGCCCAATTGGATTGTATTTGAGCCTGGTGAGAGGATGCACAGTAGTTTCGCAATATTAAAGTGTCAGACAGTGAAATGGCCTGCATTCAGTACGAGTTAACATCATGCCAGACAGTGTTTAAATAGGGCCTGGGTTCAGTACTAGTCAACATCACAGTGTTTAAATAGGGCCTGGGTTCAGTACTAGTCAACATCACAGTGTTTAAATAGGGCCTGGGTTCAGTACTAGTCAACATCACAGTGTTTAAATAGGGCCTGGGTTCAGTACTAGTCAACATCACAGTGTTTAAATAGGGCCTGGGTTCAGTACTAGTCAACATCAGTGTTTAAATAGAGTCTGGGTTCAGTTCTAGTCAACATCACAGTGTTTAAATAGAGCCTGGGTTCAGTACTAGTCAACATCAGTGTTTAAATAGAGTCTGGGTTCAGTACTAGTCAACATCACAGTGTTTAAATAGAGCCTGGGTTCAGTACTAGTCAACATCACAGTGTTTAAATAGAGTCTGGGTTCAGTACTAGTCAACATAATGTGTAAATAGGGCCTGGGTTCAGTACTAGTCAACATCACAATGTTTAAATAGAGTCTGGGTTCAGTACTAGTCAACATCACAGTGTTTAAATAGGGCCTGGGTTCAGTACTAGTCAACATCACAGTGTTTAAATAGGGCCTGGGTTCAGTACTAGTCAACATAATGTTTAAATAGGGCCTGGGTTCAGTACTAGTCAACATCACAGTGTTTAAATAGGGCCTGGGTTCAGTACTAGTCAACATCACAGTGTTTAAATAGGGCCTGGGTTCAGTACTAGTCAACATCACAGTGTTTAAATAGGGCCTGGGTTCAGTACTAGTCAACATCACAGTGTTTAAATAGGGCCTGGGTTCAGTACTAGTCAACATCACAGTGTTTAAATAGGGCCTGGGTTCAGTACTAGTCAACATCACAGTGTTTAAATAGGGCCTGGGTTCAGTACTAGTCAACATCACAGTGTTTAAATAGGGCCTGGGTTCAGTACTAGTCAACATCACAATGTTTAAATAGGGCCTGGGTTCAGTACTAGTCAACATCACAGTGTTTAAATAGGGCCTGGGTTCAGTACTAGTCAACATAATGTTTAAATAGAGCCTGGGTTCAGTACTAGTCAACATCACAGTGTTTAAATAGGGCCTGGGTTCAGTACTAGTCAACATCACAGTGTTTAAATAGGGCCTGAGTTTAGTATAATAATAATACTAATAATAATAATTACTTGCATTTATATAGGGCTTTTGTAGACACTCAAAGCGCTTTACAATGTAGGGTGGAAATTGCCTCCTTCACCACCACTGTGTAGCACCCAACCTTGGGCTATGCAGGCTCAATGGCTACAGTACCATACACTGGCACCCGGCACACGTCACACTACACCACGATGGCTGAACGGCTCAGGAGACGGGGATTGATATCAGCCAATTAAGGGGAAGGGGTGATTAGGTGGCCTTGATGTCAGAGACCTGATTGGGAACTTGCCCAGTTAACATCATGCCAGACAGTGTTTAAATAGGGCCTGGGTTTGGTACGAGTCAACATGATGTGTTTAGTCTGAATCCGTCTGTCCCTATATCTATGAATCAATCGATTGATCGATCAATCAGGCAGTCTATCTGCCTGTTTGTCTGTCTGAAACCATATTGAAAGATGCTGAAATAGCACCAGTCCTGGCTGACCCGCTGTCTCCTTCATGCTCTCTCTCTCCCTTTGCCTCTCATCCTCCCCCTCTCTCCCTCTTTCCCTGTCTCTCCCCCCCCCCCCTCTCTGTCTCTGTCTCCCTGCTTATGTAACACTGCAGATTTGTAAACCTGCTGATGTTACAGATTCAGGTACATGCACGCACCCCCCACCTCCTGACACACATACACACAGACTTGCACACACACACAGATGTGCATACACACACACACACACAAACACAAACATACAGACTTGCACGCACACACACATATACACACACACACACACACACACACACACACACACACACACACACACACACACACACACACACACACACACACACACACACACACACACACACACACACACACACACACACACACACACACACACACACACACACACACACACACACACACACACACACACACACACACACACACACACACACACACACACACACACACACAAACAGGGTGACTGACCAGTCAGATCACTGTGGCCTGGATTCTGTTCTAGTCAACTGATGTTGGTATCGACTGTCATCCTTCATTGTCTCCACCAGGTGGAACGCCTGGGTGGAGATCATGCAATCTGTTGCCTCTGTCTGTCTGTCTGTCTGTCTGTCTGTCTGTCTGTCTGTCTGTCTGTCTGTCTGTCTGTCTGTCTGTCTGTCTGTCTGTCTGTCTGTCTGTCTGTCTGTCTGTCTGTCTGTCTGTCTGTCTGTCTGTCTGTCTGTCTGTCTGTCTGTCTGTCTGTCTGTCTGTCTGTCTGTCTGTCTGTCTGTCTGTCTGTCTGTCTGTCTGTCTGTCTGTCTGTCTGTCTGTCTGTCTGTCTGTCTGTCTGTCTGTCTGTCTGTCTGTCTGTCTGTCTGTCTGTCTGTCTGTCTGTCTGTCTGTCTGTCTGTCTGTCTGTCTGTCTGTCTGTCTGTCTGTCTGTCTGTCTGTCTGTCTGTCTGTCTGTCTGTCTGTCTGTCTGTCTGTCTGTCTGTCTGTCTGTCTGTCTGTCTGTCTGTCTGTCTGTCTGTCTGTCTGTCTGTCTGTCTGTCTGTCTGTCTGTCTGTCTGTCTGTCTGTCTGTCTGTCTGTCTGTCTGTCTGTCTGTCTGTCTGTCTGTCTGTCTGTCTGTCTGTCTGTCTGTCTGTCTGTCTGTCTGTCTGTCTGTCTGTCTGTCTGTCTGTCTGTCTGTCTGTCTGTCTGTCTGTCTGTCTGTCTGTCTGTCTGTCTGTCTGTCTGTCTGTCTGTCTGTCTGTCTGTCTGTCTGTCTGTCTGTCTGTCTGTCTGTCTGTCTGTCTGTCTGTCCGTCCGTCCGTCCGTCCGTCTGTCTGTCTGTCTATCTATCTATCTATCCGGAGCAAATCTTGCCAACCACAAAGCTGTGGTGGATGAAACCTATAGCCAATAGGCTGCCAGCAGGCCAGGGATATGAACTGTCCGAACATATTCAGCATAAAGTTACACCTTTGAGCACAAGAGGGCGAAACTGCTCAGGTTTGCTGGTAATCAGCTCTCTGGCTTCTGTTTACAACATGCCATAGTGAACCTATTGTAACTGATATACCAATGCATTGAACATTTTATTAATTAATTTCCATCATTGTCCATTGAAATAAGCCCCACCTCTTTCATATCTCATGAACCGTTTGTCGTAGAGACTTATGTGAGGTGTCAATGAACTTATTTTTAAAGGTTTATTCCACCCAAATAGTTGTGTAGGTGTATTTGGCCTAATTGTGTAATAGTGTGTAGTGTAATAGTGTGTACTTGTGTAATAGTGTACTAGGAATAATGCAGGGAGGTCTTCTTTCATTAGTCTATGCTTGCCCCGCCCCCTACGCTTAAGCCCTGCCTGTTTAGTTCTGTTATTGATTTCTAATGGAGATGAGCCAGAATATTATTTTAGTTTTGGTTGGAGAATAATGTTGCGTGCGTGCGTGCGTGCGTGCGTGCGTGCGTGCGTGCGTGCGTGCGCGCGCGCGTGCGTGCGTGTGTGTCATTATTTCCAGTGCAGGATTCCGTGTGAGAGAGACTGAGAGAGAGATGGAGGAAGAGAGAGGGGTAGGAGGGATAGAGGGAAGGAGAAGAGAGGGAGGGAGACGAGGGGTGGATACCGGTATGTGGCTTACAATGTGACCGGCGACAACCCCTTACGCTGCAGAGAGAGAGGGAGGAGGGAGAGGGAGGGAAAGAGAGGGGGAGGAGGGAGAGAGAGGGAGGGAGGAGGGAGAAAGAGGGAGGGAGGAGGGAGAGAGAGGGAGGGAGGAGGGAGAGAGAGGGAGATAGAGAGGGAGGAGGGAGAAAGGGAGGGAGGTGGGAGAGAGAGGGAGGGAGGAGGGAGAGAGAGGGAGGAGGGAGAGAGCTTGAGCAGCAGAGCAGATTTGCTGCCTTTCTGCAGCACGCTGCTACCTGCACATCAAAGAGGATCGTCTCTCTGTCTGTCCCTCCGTCTGTCTCTCTGTCTGTCTCTCCGTCTGTCTCCGTCTAGCGATTGTACTGTGCTGTCTTTCTGTCTGTGTGGATATGTAGCCGGCGCCTGCGGTTCTGAATAGAACCAGCGATGGACTCGGACTGCGATGTGGATCTGGGTTGTGTGAATTTGACCGGACAGAGGAACGGATACGAACCCAATAGACACCAATAGAAACTATACACAGAGAAGAAGAGAGGGTTTTAGAGAGGAGAGGAGAAAAGGGTCTCTTACCAATGGCTGCAGGCGGCTGATCTATGGATTAACGGAGCCTGAACAAAATGAAAAGCCTGAACGGAAACCAATAGAACCCAATAACAGTAACCATACAGAGAGAGAAGAGGGCAGCTGGTTTGGATTTGGAATTAAAATCAGTCGACTCCAATATAACCCCGTCCTCATCTCCGCTCCCACCTGGACGACCAACAGGCAGAAGAGAAAAGAGTTGAGCAAAATTGAGAAGCCCTTTCTACCTGTGACTGCAGGTGACTTTATACGTGGATTCACAGAGACTATTCTTCAGCCATCTCTCATCGGTACTATCGGTACCTTTATTGGGAAGATTGGTCGGTTGTCATCTGTAAATATAACAATAAAGCTCACCTGAATCTGGCCACGAGATGAGATGACCCAACATTAGAGATAAACATGAGATGGGGGAATGAATGACAACACTGGAAGAGAAGAGAAGCTGTGTTGACACCCAGCAGAGAGCAGTAGAAACCAAATAGGACCTTCAGGGGTTGTGTCCACAGGAGGTGCAGTGCCGTGGGACTCTGGGACGTCATCAAAGAGATCTCTGGTGCTCCTCCGCTGATCGATCGAACCGATCGGTAGTCTGAGAGGATATATCTTCATCCAACATCATTATCGGCTTGTGTACTCTGAAGGTTGACTGGTTGGAATTGTACTTGGAGACGGTCAAGAACATCGAATGATATTTTGACTGAAGGGGTCAACTGTCTGACTGACTGGTTATCAGTTAGAGGGAATACGCTCCTGTAACAACATCTACTTTTAACTGACACAGACTGGTTGGAGATCAACAAGGTGCTACTGAGGAGACTTCGATACCAAATAATACTCAATTATAAGGTCAACTGACTGGTTGGAATAATACTCAATTATCAGATCAACTGACTGGTTGGAATAATACTCAATTAACAGATCGATTGACTCGTTGGAATAATACTAAATTATCAGATCAACTGACTGGTTGGAATAATACTCAATTATCAGATCGATTGACTGGTTGGAATAATACTCGATTATCAGATCAACTGACTGGTTGGAATAATACTCAATTATCAGATCAACTGACTGTTTGGAATAATACTCAATTATCAGATCGACTGACTGGTTGGAATAATACTCGATTATCGGATCGATTGACTGGTTGGAATAATACTCGATTATCAGATCAACTGACTGTGATTTTCACTGTGTGTGTCACCGGGTCGTGATTCATTTCATCAGAAGCTTCTATTGTAGTCGTCCTGTTGAGAAGATCACAGGGGGGTGCAGTGACTGTTGTCAGGGGGGGAACTCTTCCTCTCTCCAACCCCCGACAGGGATATTACGAGTGGTATTAATATCGTTATGGGATGAGCAAGCGGACCCCGGTCCCTACCATGGATACCGGCATGCGAAAATTCACAGTCCGAAGATGGTTCTCCATCTATCTGAAGAACAAGGCGGCCAGAAATAACAAGAATAACAGCAGCTTCCGTCAGCTGGAGGTCAGTGACACAGACGCGTTCTCTGTGAGTGTGTGTGTGTGTGTGTGTGTGTGTGTGTGTGTGTGTGTGTGTGTGTGTGTGTGTGTGTGTGTGTGTGTGTGTGTGTGTGTGTGTGTGTGTGTGTGTGTGTGTGTGTGTGTGTGTGTGTGTGTGTGTGTGTGTGTGTGTGTGTGTGTGTGTGTGTGTGTGTGTGTGTGTGTGTGTGTGTGTGTGTGTGTGTGTGTGTGTGTGTGTGTGTGTGTGTGTGTGTGTGTGTGTGTGTGTGTGTGTGTGTGTGTGTGTGTGTGTGTGTGTGTGTGTGTGTGTGTGTGTGTGTGTGTGTGTGTGTGTGTGTGTGTGTGTGTGTGTGTGTGTGTGTGTGTGTGTGTGTGTGTGTGTGTGTGTGTGTGTGTGTGTGTGTGTGTGTGTGTGTGTGTGTGTGTGTGTGTGTGTGTGTGTGTGTGTGTGTGTGTGTGTGTGTGTGTGTGTGTGTGTGTGTGTGTGTGTGTGTGTGTGTGTGTGTGTGTGTGTGTGTGTGTGTGTGTGTGTGTGTGTGTGTGTGTGTGTGTGTGTGTGTGTGTGTGTGTGTGTGTGTGTGTGTGTGTGTGTGTGTGTGTGTGTGTGTGTGTGTGTGTGTGTGTGTGTGTGTGTGTGTGTGTGTGTGTGTGTGTGTGTGTGTGTGTGTGTGTGTGTGTGTGTGTGTGTGTGTGTGTGTGTGTGTGTGTGTGTGTGTGTGTGTGTGTGTGTGTGTGTGTGTGTGTGTGTGTGTGTGTGTGTGTGTGTGTGTGTGTGTGTGTGTGTGTGTGTGTGTGTGTGTGTGTGTGTGTGTGTGTGTGTGTGTGTGTGTGTGTGTGTGTGTGTGTGTGTGTGTGTGTGTGTGTGTGTGTGTGTGTGTGTGTGTGTGTGTGTGTGTGTGTGTGTGTGTGTGTGTGTGTGTGTGTGTGTGTGTGTGTGTGTGTGTGTGTGTGTGTGTGTGTGTGTGTGTGTGTGTGTTGTGTGTGTGTGTGCGTGCGCACATGGGTTTAGTGTTTCACATTTGTCTTTGTGACATGTCTCTGGTGCGCATGAGATCGTTTCTGTGTGCGTGTGTGTGGGGGGGGGGTAGTGGCTTTTGAGCCAATGTATCACTAAACACTCATTCCTCTTGAGGTGTGTGTGTCTGTTTGTATGAATGTGTGGTCAGAGAACTTGTTTGTGTGTGTGTGTGTGTGTGTGTGTGTGTGTGTGTGTGTGTGTGTGTGTGTGTGTGTGTGTGTGTGTGTGTGTGTGTGGAGGGTGAATACTAGGCAGGTAGTTGGATGGGGCTTGTCTCTGGGGGGGGGAGGGGGTTGTGTGTCTAGGAGGTACAGTGTTGTGTCTAGGAGCTACAGTGTTGTGTCTAGGAGTTAGTGTTGTGTCTAGGAGCTACAGTGTTGTGTCTATAGAGCTTCAGTGTTGTGTCTAGGAGCTACAGTGTTGTGTCTAGGAGCTACACTGTTGTGTCTAGGAGCTACACTGTTGTGTCTAGGAGCTACAGTGTTCTGTCTAGGAGCTACAGTGTTGTGTCTAGGAGCTACAGTGTTGTGTCTAGGAGCTACACTGTTGTGTCTAGGAGCTACACTGTTGTGTCTAGGAGCTACAGTGTTCTGTCTAGGAGCTACAGTGTTGTGTCTAGGAGCTACAGTGTTGTGTCTAGGAGCTACACTGTTGTGTCTAGGAGTTAGTGTTGTGTCTAGGAGTTAGTGTTGTGTCTAGGAGCTACACTGTTGTGTCCGCAACATGCGACGGCCCTTGCGTGGAGCGTTAAGTGATTAAAAGGTCAAAATGCACAGCTTTGACACGACATAACTTTAACCGTCTGTAGTGTGGTAGTGAAAGGTTAACCATCTGCAGTGTGGTTGTGAAAGGGTTAACAAGACCCAGCAGTGGAACAAGTGGATCCAGAATCAGTACCGTACACTGACTGCACACATGTCCCCTACAAACAGGACCTGGACAGACGTGTTGCAGCGTTATGACATTTTTGGGAAGCGGCCCAGCTGTTGTAGGCTAGGTTTGGTTCGGAATCACTTAACCCTTTCACCATCATCACACTATAGAAGGTTAACCCTTTACATTTTACATTTTACATTTTGTCATTTAGCTGACGCTTTTATCCAAAGCGACTTACAAGTTCTGTACGACAAGTCAGCAGGAAGGGTACAACTCTTTTAGCTGAGTAACAATGTGCATCAAACAGTGTTGAAACTTGGGTGTTGCAGTGTTGAGTAAATAGTAGTAGAGAGACATATTAGTACTGTATCGTAGGAAGAGTGCATGATAGTAGAAGACAGTAAGAAGGTTAGTGTTTTTTGTTTTTCTTCTTTCATTTCAGATATTGATTGAAGAAGTGTGTTTTTAGTCGACGGTGAAAGATTGGTCGGGTTTTGGCTGTTCTAACTGGTGGGAAGTTCGTTCCACCGTTGTGGAGCGAGGACCGAGAATAGGCGGCTTCTCTTTGATGACGCACCCGGAGCTCCGGGGATAGATGGGCAAACATATAGACAGGCAGACATGGACAGGGAGACGGACAGAATTGCTTGGAGTTATAATAGATGAAACACTCTCTTGGTCAACTCACATTAACAATATTGTAAGAAAAATTTGCAGAAGTATTTCAATTAGGGATGTCCGATATTATCGGCCTACCGATATTGGCATAAAAATGTGATATCGGAAAATATCGTTATCGGTTAAAAAAAAAAAAAAATGTATTTATTAATTTTTTAACATTTATTTAACCGTTATTTACCCAGGCAAGCAAGTAAGAACAAATTATTATTTTATTTATTGCATATATCGGTATCGGTTGATATCGGTTGATATCGGTATCGGAAATTAAGAGTTGGACAATATCGGTATATCGGTATCTGTAACTGAGGGGTACAATTCCCTGACTGTATTAAATAAGTATGGTATCATTAAACCACTACTGTCTTATGTACATTACTACTGGCCATACAGTACACAGGTATATCAGATGAACACTTCCACAATGACACGGTTCCACACAAATCTGGGTTATAATAATATTTATTAGCAGCAATGATAGTATATAACAATACTTTACGTAGAGTCGCGCTTATAAGGCGAAGAATGTGCGTGAGTAAATCAATAACGTAAGTCCATTATCATATTACGCAGGAGATAATGAATACCACCTGTATCTTAGGAATTATATCTATGGTACACTAGTAGGGCAGCGGGAGATACTGGTAGGGTCCCTCCGGTTGTAGGCCAGCAAGGGGAGAGGATTTGTCGGTAGCAAAGTCTGGGTCAACGAAGAATAGGGAGACTCCAAGTACAGGAGATGGTGCAATAATCTCTTGATCCGCAGACGAATAACAGCTATTCTCCGGCATGCAGCTCCGCATGGAAGAAAGCTAGCCAGCCTCAGGCTTCTTAGAGGCGGGCTCGACGTTGCTCCTCACAGGGTAAATCCCACACAATTGTGGGTGTAGACGATTCTCCGCTCCATCAGTTACAGGACCAAAGCAAATATAATCCAGCCGAAAAGGGCTATGTAGTTGTCGGGTAGGTTATCCAGTGTACATGTCCACACGGTCCTCGTCTAGGGCTCCTCGGGTGAAGGCGCCAGGGTAAGCTGCCCAGCCTGGATAAGCACACTAGCTGGTACGAGGAAACGTTGGTGATGCTGGTCACTGTAGAACGGTAGCCGCACGATACACTATACATAAATAGACTATTACTGAATTAATAGAATAGGTCGAACTCGACAGTACAGCGTTAAACTCTGATCAGTTATCAATTCGCACGCGGTCTCAATGCTCTATTTGGGGCCAAACAGGCCTTACTTCACCGCACGTTGTATCGTGGGTGAGGCTTCACTTGGATAGGTTAACTAACTTCTGTATTCACCTGCGCCGTATTTATACGTTAGGTGAACAAACTAGTACCAGCCTTATTCCTGTCTCGTATTCTTGCGCAGAGCCGTTCATGTCCAGGCATGTCTTTGGCGGTGACTTTGAACTAGACCTTGGGGGTATGGCAGTGGCGCCTAAGGGACCGCTGTCCAATAGGAGAACGAAATATTATGGTCTGTACTAGGTAAAGGGATATTCCGTGTATATGTACAAGGAATACACAAGGGATATCAAACGATATACAAATATTATGCAATATATATCAATTAGTAAATATATATATTCGGTTTAATCTGATCCTTCGTAACAGTATCGGTAAAAAAGCCAATATCGAGCATCCCTAATTTAAATTATTAGACGGAATGCCTATTTTTTAATTGACACAGCTACCAAGCAAGTCATACATTTGCTAGTTTTGTCACATCTGGACTACTGTCCAGCAATCTGGTCAAATGCATCTAAACAAGACTTAAATAAAATACAGCTTACTCAAAATAGAGCTGCAAGACTTGCATTGCATAGCTCAATTAGAAACAGTGTTGAAAAAATTCACAAGGAACTGTCATGGATGAGAGTCAATGAGAGACTAGTGTGTAGTCTTATTTTGTTTATGAGAAATATTTATACTTTACATAAACCTGTGTGCCTCTTTTCACAGCTGGTGCTTACTAGTGATGGCCATGGCTATGGCACTAGACAAGCCTTGAGGGGTTGCTTCGCCCTGCCGAGACCCAGAACTGAAGCCTTAAAGAAAACTGTATTGTACAGGGCAATGTCCTATAATAGACTTCCACAGTATTTGGTTTAAATTACCAGTAAGGTGGGATTCAAGAGGAGACTAAGAGGGGCTGTAATGCAGAAAGAGATTGATTTAGGTTGGGTCTAATCTGTGTCTAATGATGAATGGGTTCTTGTGTTGGGTTATGTGTTGATTTGGAATGTCTTTGTCTAGTCAGTGGTTATGAGGAGTATTAGTGTATGGAATGTCGTGCTGTTTTTGAGCACGTTTTAGTTTTCTCTGAGATGTCTCCGTTTGTTGTTTTATTGATATTTGTTGTTTTATTGATATTTGATTTGTTCTATTATGTTTGTATGTCTGATTTTGATTTGTTTAATGTTCTATATTTGTTTGTATATTTTATTGGTGTTTTATTGATATTTGTTTGTATATTTTATTGGTGTTTTATTGATATTTGTTTAGTTTTATTGATTATTCTTGTTTGATTTTTATGTTTGGATCCAGACCCCAGGAAGAATAGTCGCTGCTGAGGCAGTGACTAATGGGGATCTGAAATAAAGAAATAAAGAATGACAGACAGCTGACTGTCAACAGATTCATCAGTGGCCTTGGCGAGAGCGTGAGTGGTGGGGGGAGGTAGAGGAGGGGTCAAGGACAACGAGAGGAGAGGAGAGGAGAGGAGAGAAGGGCCGGTGAGGGGGGTCTATTTATAGCACTGACAGACAGGTAGATGAGTCGCAAAAAGACTGCTCTCTATTTCTTTCTGTCTCTTTTTCCGAGTTTAGTTAACCCTTTCACTACCACACTACATCGGGTTAACCCTTTCACTACCACACTACATCGGGTTAACCCTTTCACTACCACACTACAGAAGGTTAACCCTTTCACTACCACACTACATCGGGTTAACCCTTTCACTACCACACTACAACGGGTTAACCCTTTCACTACCACACTACAAAATGTTAACCCTTTCACTACCACACTACAGAATGTTAACCCTTTCAATTCCACACTACAAAAGGTTAACCCTTTCACTACCACACTACAGAAGGTTAACCCTTCCACTACCACGCTACAAAGGATTAACGCTTTCACTACCACACTACAGAACGTTAACCCTTTTACTACCACACTACAAATGATTCATGCTTTCACTAAAGTCAAAGTCAACTTTATTGTAAATCTTCCATTTGTACAAGACATACAGAAATTTGAAATAGCGTTCCCCCATTCCCACGGTGTATATACAAAAAAAATATAGACAATATAAACACAAAAGTAAATGTTGTGAAGGATCAGATTAAACCGAATATATATATTTATTTATGGATATATATTTAATAGTATTTGTATATCGTTTGATATCCCCTGTATATTCCTTGTACAATATGCACTGAATATCCCTTTAGTCTACTAAACAGCCCATAATAGTTTCATTCTACCATTGGACGAGAACCTGGCGCCAGCAGCCATACCCCTAGGTTCAAGTTCAATCGTGCCGCCCAACATGTCGTGGCAAGCCCGGTTCCGCGTAGGAATACGTCTGGCGAAATACGAATGGTACTATTTGTTCACAGCGCATATATATATGGCGCAAGTAAAGTAGAACTTCCTTTTAGTCCATTAGTTCTTTACCCTCCAACCGAGTAACAGACGCGAAGCCTCACCCACGACGCACGTGTGGTGCAGTAAGGCCTACTTGGCCTCAGAATAGGCATTGAGATATCGTGTGGATTGATAGTTGAATTGTCATAGTTTGGCACTATACCGTCGAGTTGGACGTATTTCTATTAAGCTAATAATAGTCTATTATGTATGGTGCATCGTTCGGTTAGAGTTATAAAGTTATCAGTACCCCCATCGTTCCTGACGTTATCTGGAGTCTTAACCAGGCTGGGCAGACCACTAGTGGTGCTTGCATCCGAGGAGCTCCGGGCCAGGACGAGGAGACCTGTACATTGGATTACTTTACCCGGACGACGGCGAGCCTTCCACGGCTTGGATTATGCTTTGAGTGCTTTGATTATTCCATGGATAACGGCCAACACTGCTGAGTGTTGGAACTACCCCCCGGAGAGGAGTCCAGGTGAGACGGCGCTCTACACCAGTGAGGTCGCCTCACGTCTCTCCGTTGTTGACCGGCAGCTACCGTCCACCAGAGGGTCCAGCTGTATTCATCTGCGGACCGAGGTTCTGTGGGCACCGTGTTCAAGACTTTGAATTCTCCCAAGAAATCGTCGGCCAGATGGGATACCGCCAGCGGCTTCTCTAACCCCAGAGATTCAGTCCACCACTGACATTTCAGCAGCTGACTACGAAGAAGCAGAACTTCTTCTACTACAACGAGCCCAGAGAGACTCGTTCCCCGATGAGCTAGACTGCCTACAGGGAGGAAAGCCCGTCCCATCAGACAGCAGACTGCTCCACTTGGCACCCGAGAGTGACGCCCATAATCTCATCAGAGTGGGTGGTCGCCTGCGGAGAGCCCCCGATCTACCGGATGACATTAAGTACCCGATCGTCTTGAACAGCCGACACAAGGTCACAGAGCTGATCATAAAGAAATACGACGAGAATGTACACCACGCAGGAGCAGAGAGAGTCTTCGCGGAGATCAGACGTCGCTATTGGATACTTCAAGGAAGAGAAGCGGTGCGACGCTTCCAGCGAACCTGTCTAGACTGCCGAAAGTGGCGCGCGCAGCCCAGCATACCACGGATGGCTGACTTACCCCCCTGTCGCCTCCGACTCGGCGACAAGCCATTCCACTCCACAGGCATGGACTGCTTTGGCCCGTTGTATATAAAGAGAGGAAGAGGAACCGAGAAGCGGTGGGGTATTGTATTCAAATGCATGACCACCAGAGCGATACATATCGAGCTCCTTCCGACCATGAGCACAGACTCATTCCTTATGGCCTTCCGAAGATTCACATCACGGAAAGGAAAACCGTCTACATTGTTGTCTGATCACGGGACAAACTTCAAAGGCGGAGAAAGAGAGCTGAGAGAGAGCTTCCAAGCTATGGGCCCAGAACTTAAGACCCACCTAGCTCCATCCCAGATTGACTTCCAGTTTAATCCCCCGAACGCACCCCACTTCGGTGGAACCTGGGAACGAGAAGTACGTTCTATAAAGACAGCCCTGTACGTGTGCACGATTGAACTTGAACCTAGGGGTATGGCTGCTGGCGCCAGGTTCTCGTCCAATGGTAGAATGAAACTATTATGGGCTGTTTAGTAGACTAAAGGGATATTCAGTGCATATTGTACAAGGAATATACAGGGGATATCAAACGATATACAAATACTATTAAATATATATCCATAAATAAATATATATATTCGGTTTAATCTGATCCTTCACAACAGTGAGTGTTGGAACTACCCCCCGGAGAGGAGTCCAGGTGAGACGGCGCTCTACACCAGTGAGGTCGCCTCACGTCTCTCCGTTGTGGACCGGCAGCTACCGTCCACCAGAGGGTCCAGCTGTATTCATCTGCGGACCGAGGTTCTGTGGGCACCGTGTTCAAGACTTTGAATTCTCCCAAGAAATCGTCGGCCAGATGGGATACCGCCAGCGGCTTCTCTAACCCCCCCCTCCTACTGTCTTACAACCAGCGGGACCCCCCCCCCCCTTTAGTGTATCCAGCTATAATCATTTAAGTACCATCGCTATAGTTCCCTAAAGAACCAGGTTGTATACTTACTCCCTGCGTAACCAGAGATTGGACATTCAATGTTGATTTACCTACGAATACGAATTTGCCATACAAGTGCATTTCAAATCATAAATGTCAACAAGTGAATGTTGTATATACCTTTTGCTATATTAAATATTCGATTTGTACATTTGTGTGGACTTCGTTTCATCAGGTGGGAAAGTGTTCATCATATCTATATCATGTACTGGATGGCCAGAAGTTAAAGTACAAGAGGTAGTGGTTTAATAATACCATACTTATCAATACAGTCAGGGAATTGTACCCCTCAGTTACAGTAAACATATAGGACACAATATACAACACACAATATACAACACAATATTGTGTGTACCACACTACAAAAGGTTAACCCTTTCACTACCACACTACAAAGGATTATCGCTTTCACTACCACACTACAATGGGTTACCGCTTTCACTACCACACTACAGAAGGTTAACGTTAGGTTATGACTATAACCAAGTTCTGTTAGTATAGCGACGCTCGGCATCGCTCTCTGCACTATCTCGCATATGTGCACGCGCACTGAATAAAGACCACAATGTACCTTTAATCCCAATATTCGTCTGACCACACCCCTATCAGCTTACCCATATAAGCAGGGGTGGGGCCACCCACTCGCCTCCTTCCCAAGCTTTCGCCACAAGGCGAGGTCAAAGGCTGCAGCGGCGTCGGATGCCGAGCGTCGCTATACTAACAGAACTTGGTTATAGTCATAACCTAACGTTCTGTATCGTATCGCTCTCGCTCGGCATCGCTCTCTGCACAAGGGAGGCCGAGCGAGAGCCAACGGCCGACAAATACACCCCGCTGACAGCCCCCCACAAACCATCAGAACAGGGAGGGCCGAGCCCCCCCGACCCACCCTAATGGTGGGCACCCCCCCTATTAGGGGCCTCACGGGAGGGCGACGGACCCGACCGTGCGAAGAGGCACTCAAGCAACTCAACGCACAGGGTGAGCAGACCGTGGCTTGACCCCACGACTACACACACGCACAACCCGCATGCCACCCGGGAACGAACGGAGGAACAACCTCGTTACTGCCCCCAGAATCACGGGGTCAAGGGCAAACCCAACCCCGTGGCAAGGCCGTAGCAGCGGAGCACGAAGGAAGACCCAGACCCACCAAAAGGACTGGACTCCCTAGAATGGGGGCCCGGAGAAGTCCATGATGCCAGCATCAAGACCCCACCAGGTGGGCACGTAGTGCCCCGCCCCCCACATCGCCAGCGTATTCGGACAAAGGCCCCTCAGTTACTGCACCTGGTATTCCCAGGCGGAATCCCAACCAAGTACTAACCAGGCCAGAACCTGCTTAGCTCCCGAGATCGGACGAGATCGGGCGTGTTCAGGTTGGTATGGCCGTAAGCCGAGCGGGCCCTGTCCCCCCAATAGTACACCGCCTGGCACACTGACCCTGCAGAACAGGCAGTCAGCATGGCCGTAAGCACACAAAAAAGGTTAACCAACGGAAGCAGGCAGCGCACCGGGGAAAAACCAGGCAACAGGCTGTTAACCCTAGCCTGGAGACTGCGGACGAGACAGGCGCCAGAGGGGACAGCTGAACACAGCCGCCCCGGCGGAAGGAGCGCAAGCTGGCGGTGTTGCATGACCAAGCCTCCATTTAAAAACCCCCACCCAGAGGGGTCGAGGCAGAGAAGGCTGACACGATTGGCAGACGTCATGAACGTGCAGGGGCACCCTCAAATGGTGAACCCGGGAGTTGACACTGCTCCAACACACCAGGGAATCAACCACCTCGGTGTTACCCAATGCGGTGGTTGTTCCTATAACCCCTCAAGAAAAAACTCCAAAACACACCTGCGGGTACACACCGGCTATACCGCAGTACAAGTGTTTCAGTTTTCAAAAAAGGGCTAACCCAGGCCTACGGGTCGACGAAACATTACTTCGGACCGGGCCTGGCGGTACGGGAAGCACAGGGTCACCAGAGGACAGGGTGTCCGCGGATCCTTAAAAAGTCTTAAAAAGTCTTAAATTGGTTTATCAATAATTAAGGCCTTAGTTTGTCTTAAAATGTCTTAAATCCATTTTCAGAGGTCTTAAAAATGCCATAGAAAGGAAAGATAAAATGCCATGTCATGTTTTATTATGAAATCTGGGGAAGTACGGTTAACGGGAGATAAAGTCGGGAGTTTTTATTGACCGCGTTGTAGCATCACGCAGACCGGAATGGGGTGGAACCAACACGGGTCCTTATGTTGGCCAGGAACAATTTCAGTGGAGTCTAGCTAACGTTAGCAAGGCGAAGCGGAAGCGATAACGTTACGTTTAGTTTAGCATTTGCACTCGTTAATATGGGAAAGTGCCAATTTAACGAGAACTGGCTCGACAATCCACTGTTTGCGCGATGGTTGGTCCCAGTCAAAGTCAAAGACCATTACGAGGCCCGCTGCAACAACAAAAAAAGAGCAGTCGAGTCGCACATGCTGAGCAGCGCTAAGCGTACCTCTGCAAAAACGGCGCCTGCAAACTACTATTTCGAATTTCTTTTCGGCCCCGCCATCTCAGGTAGGACTATAACATCTGCACCAACAGAAGTCTGGATAACATGCGGCTCCACGCCAACACTTGAAGCTGAGGTCTTAACTTGAAAATAATCTATTCACGGATGTAAACAAGGACACGTTTGTGTTTATGTTCGATGAGAGTCACCCACTATGTATTTTTTCCTCCCACCCACCCCCTCCTAATGTACAGTATCCTCCCATCATATGTATGTTAGGATCTATGGGTAACAGTACTGTATATTTGCATATCTTATATGTCACAAATGTAACAGTACTATATACCTGTATGTCCCTATGCCATAAATGTCATGTATGTTGAGTGTCATAAATGTCACTATGAATTGAAAATGGGGGACCCTGATGGAAACAAGACAAACGTCTTTCTCTGGTCTGCATCCCCTTAACAATTGTGTGTATTGAGCCGTACTGTATTGTACCCATTCTGCAATCTGTTAAACAAAGTTTTCATTCATTCAACCAAACCACAAAAACAAAACGACTGGATGAATAAATGAAAAACTGTATTAACAGATAACAGATCAATACACACAATTGTTAAGGGGATGCAGACCAGAGAGACTTTCGTCTTGTTTACATCAGGGTCCCCCATTTTCAATTCATAGTAACTGTACTGTTACATTTGTGACATATGCAAATATACAGTACTGTTACCCAGAGATCCTAACAGAAAATATATACATATGATGGGGAGGAGACTGTACATTAGGAGGGGGGGGGGGCGTTGGACATTTACGGTGCCCAGTTTCTAATTGCAGCCTCCCGTAGGTGCTCTTTAAGAGCGGTTTTGAATGTGGGCAGGGGTAAAGTGGGTTTTAGGAGTGAGGTTAAGCAGTAGTCTGACCAGTTTGTTTTGTGATGTTTGTAATCTTGTTTTTTGTGCCTTTGAGGTGCTTTGGTACCATGAGGTGCAAGCATAGTCGTAGTACCCCTGAATGAGTGCTCCTGCCAGAGTCTTCAGGGTATTCTTGTTTACCAGAGAGCAGATCCGGTACAAGAATCTAGTTTGTTGGTTGACTTTTTTGATACCCTGGGGAGGGTGGTAATAGTTATGTGTTCTGACAGGTATCAGTCCTATGGTGATAATCATGTGTTCTTACAGGTATCAGTCCTATGGTAGTATGTGTTCTGACGGAAATGTGGCTGTTGCACTTGCTGCTTGGCCCCTGGTATATTTTGTATAGCTATATTTGCTATTTATGTTTGGTCACCCCTTTGTTGAAATTCATCCAATCCAGTTACTCCTTTAAGTTCAAGATTTTTAAGTTTCCAAGTTATTTTTTAATAAACATCTTTGGACCAACGTGTCCCTAAACTTAAACTAATTGGTGTCGTTGCATGATTTTTGCCATTTTGTTATTGTGAAATTGGTATTAAATTTAATTCTGAGTGGCATTAAAAAGTCTTAAAAAGCCTTAAATCTGACTGGGCTAAACCTGCAGATACCCTGAGAGGAGGTCAAAAACCACCCCCACAGGCCCCTCTTCGCCATGCGTGAGAGAGGAGCGAAAAAGAATGGAGAACCAGCCCCTAAGCACACCGTACTTGGTATTCCCAGGCGGTCTCCCAACCAAGTACTAACCAGGACCAACCTGTGTAGCGGCCGAGATCCGACGAGATCGAGCGTGTACAGAATGGCATGGCTGTAAGCCATTACGACAGTGCTGAGTAAAAACGTACCCAACCAGGGTCTCCATAGCGCTTAACCCTGTGACACCCAGACCGACCTGGCATTTTTCCCCCTGAAAAAAGCCCAAGTCCCTCAGGGTACCAGAACAGCAGATCTGCATCCCCGGCGGACAACGGGTTCAACTGATCCGGTCCAGCGTGACCAGAACCAGTCCCGTGCCCTAACCACGCCGACATGCCTACTCCAGGAGAAGGGCAGATATGCGTGTCGATCTTAACATGAAAAGAAGGCGCCACCCAGACGTTCGGGCGAACCGCGCCTGGTGGCCCACCCCAAGGGCGTGAGACCCCTCTACATATGTTCAGATCCATTCCGTCATCATCCCCCAGACATGAACGAGAATCCGTCGAAAAACCAACCCAGGTCGTGGGATTTGGTCGTCGGAAGAGGAAAAACCCCCATCTCAGTTGCTTTATAAAAACGCTGTTTCAACCACAAGCAACCAAGGCGTGCCAGTCAATCGCCTGTTTACAGCGAGCTAGCACTATACGTGCGTCGGGACACACCCCCATCAATGAACAGGCTATTTAGACCTGTCATTGAATCCCCAAGGCGCCCAGGGGAACGACAAGAGGGGTGTGACACTCCCTAACTCCAACACTTCTGGAATAGAAAAGAAGGAAGCATCAACAGTATGTATCCCAGTCTACACAGCCGGGGTAAAACATTTTCACATTTTTACATCCCACCACCCTCCCATAGGAAGGAGACGGGGATCCCCAGAGACACTTCCCACGCGAGCTGTACAGATTGAAAAGAATATATTGCACCTTGAGCCATGTAAAAAATTGGTTTTAGGGCTCTCCGGGGAAGAGGCACTGAACCCATACACACTCAATAATCGAATTGAATCGAATACATATACAATAGAATAGGACCCTTCTAGAGGGTCCACTCACTTTGACAATCTGAGGAGGAAGGCTCTGTACTCTGATGGAGGCTCCCTCACATGGAAGAAGGAGTCCGAACTCACAGAAGGCCCGAATAGGCGCTTGGTGAGGAGGAGCCCTGACCACCCCCCTGAAACAGATCCATCACATGGACCTGAACAGCACACGGAAGTCCTACCAACAGAGACGCGCACGGTGACGTACTCTATGGCGGGGGAATTCCTGCGGTGCACACGCCCAATATACCAGGCCGTGGGACCAGGAAACTCCCCCCCCCCCCCCGTAACGTGCCGAACCGCCACGTGACGGGAACCTTGAAGGACAGGGGGTGTACCCCTGACCGACAGAAACAAGGGGGAGAGGAAAGGTTACCAGTTCACCCCTTTACGACCCCACACCCATGATACGATGTAATGACAAAAAGAGAATATGACACAGTCATAGTCAGCTCTATGAAGCGTTTGACAGCTCCACACAGCGCATGAGCTAACCTGCTATCTGATTTTTACTAAGGAAAAACACAGAATAGAGAGGGCTCTAAGAGCCCCGGTCCAACATACACATGTGCTTCTGTGGCCAGTCCAACCCAGTTGTAGGTCACATGACACACACAACCCATCATCACCTACAAAAAATGGCAAAAACACTCAACAGAGGAACGCCGTTTTTCACAATGAGAGAATACATCATTCTCGATTAGTATCGGCCACAGGCCTTGCTAAGCACACACGACAGCGACCAAACCATTTTCTTTTAGGAAAATAAAGTTTCTCCAGCAGTTTTAGCACAACCTCAGCAATCAAGCTAAGGGTTACATCGCATCCCTACCACACAAAAGACACAATTAGTGCACAAACATGTCTGATAGGAGGATGAAAAAGTCCCCAGGGAACCGGGGGGAAACACAATCCTCTTATTTTACCCTCAATACGGCCAGTTAAAACAGGAAAACCTGTTAATATGTGAACACACTGTTCATTGTCATCACAGGCTGAGAAAAGAACATTCTTTTACTCACTTGTCACCAAGCATAGCTTCATAGGTTAGTTACCTTAGTTGTGAGTACACGGTACATATAAACACCATGATGTTTCTCACACAACAACCAAATCATTACATCCCGATTTGCACGGAGAAGCTAACTGCCAGTGACAAAAACAGCTCACACATAACCCGCGTCGTACCCTAAATGCACTGCAGCAACACACGTTTTGGGAAAAACATCGTTATTCACAATACATTTAGAAAAGTAAAACCAGAAGACGTGTTATAAGGTCTGGTCAAACCTGTTCCTACCCGGAACGTAGATCAGCGAAGTGCAGTCACAGACACCGTAGGAACACAGCCGCTCCTGTGTTGTTCGAACTGGGCAGCGTTGCCGCTCCAACCAGCACTACAGTCCTCTCTGTTGATGCAACCTTGCCGTCCTGGCTCAGGGCAGGGTCGACGAAACATCCCCTGTCAAGGATGACGTCGTAGTCAAGAGTGTAAAACATGTTAAAATCAAAGCACGTTCAACAGAATAGCATCAAGCTAACGGCCGCACCAACCGTTCGGGCGCTACTGCTCCCGCTCGCGAGACGCCGAGCTAACGGCGCACGCGACCAGAAGCAAGCTCACGGCAGCGCGCGAGAAGCTAAAGCTACCCCGCGCCAGGCCATGGCCTATAGCAGCAAGCTAACGTTACCTAGTGATCACGCCATGCTAGCACCGCAGCTAACAGCTGACTGGCTAACAGTAGGCCCAACCTAAGCAGGCCATGCAGCGATCCAGCAGGCTAACGCAGCAGTTAACAGCTGACTGGCTAACCGCAAGCTATGAACATGTAAACAATGACATAACACTCACCCAGACAGGCCGCCGTTCTGAACCTCTCCTCACTTTTTAAGAGAAAAGAGAAAACAAGATGTCAACACCGCTTTACAACGGTGAATTTACCAACACCCGACGGAATCAGCACAATACCAACTGGCCTGTGTAGCTGACTTGAACATGGATCTGCCGCTATCGCACATCCATGCACATATCCCCTCGTGAAGGAATACTCTCATTTGGATATGAAAGATGGGGCCTTAACACGGTGACAGAGAGAATCCACTCGTCCAGAACACACAGGGATCACCAGTGTTAATGGTCGCGGCCCACTAGTTAAACTATAATGGTCTTCAGACCAAGGCCTTCTGTCGCCTAGGTGGCTGAACAAAGGACCCTAGCCTGGGGCCGGTTTCCATAAACATTGTCAAGTAGCCCCCATAGCACTAACAGACAAGTGGAGCCTGCCAGCAAAACACTACTCACCCAACCTGGAACGCACCGCTTCTCACAACAGCGGCATGTCCGACAGTTCAGCTGTGGCCTGACAGGTTTCACCCCAACAAACACAGCAAGGAACTGCAGTTGAGAAGCATGCAGCGGCGTGCTCCCAATACGAAAACCGGTGGAGGATTTTTAGAATGATCAACATCTTCCAGACACTCCAGTACGAAGACAATATCGCCGTATTTTCTCGAAAATAGTGAGAGAGAAAATAAAGATATGATGTCAACGTATCCTTGTTTCCCAAAGCTGCTCCTAATCCTTTCCAGCATGGTGTCAAGTGTGGGGATCTACCGAGGCACTTCTTCCTTGTGGTGAAAGCGAGAAGAAGGCGAGTGGGTGGCCCCACCCCTGCTTATATGGGTAAGCTGATAGGGGTGTGGTCAGACGAATATTGGGATTAAAGGTACATTGTGGTCTTTATTCAGTGCGCGTGCACATATGCGAGATAGTGCAGAGAGCGATGCCGAGCGAGAGCGATACGATACAGAACCTTTCACTACCACCCTACAGACGGTTAACCGTCTGTAGGGTGGTAGTGAAAGGTTAACCTTCTGTAGTGTGGTAGTGAAAGGGTTAAACTAAAGTCAAACACGCTTCGTTGACTTGACTTTGAAAAAGGAACAATATCCCTTGATGATTTAAGACACCACTGCCACACGACAGAAGGTTAGCCCTTTACTATCACACAACCGACGGCGATGCTCCATCATTAGCATCATTAGCTCCGATTGTCACAGTTAAAATTTAACCGGCTGTCGTGTGGCAGTGAAAGGGTTAAGGCTTTATTTACACGCGTGTGCAACCCAGTTTGTTAGTGCTCTTGTAAATGCTGACTGTTTAACTGACCAATCAATTTGCCTCCTGACGACTGCTATAGCAACCGGTCATAATATGTCATCAGCCGCGAGAACTGATGCGCAATGGATTTCAAACCCTGCCCTCTTTTGTTGATCGTCCAATCACAACTGTTGCTCAGTTGTCAGCCACACAGGTATAAAGTGGCCATAAGAAGGGAAGCTGCTTCAAGTACCAAAAACCCTCTCTCTCTCTCTCTAGTGGAAACCTCTCTCATTTCTATTGGTCTTTGTCTCTCTCTCTCCATCTCTCTCTCTCCATCTCTCTCTCTCTCTCTCTCTCTCTCTCTCTCTCTCTATCTCTCTCTCTCTCCATCTCTCTCTCTCAAGTCAAGTCAAGAGTTTTATTTGTCATGGCATACAAGCATACAGTGAAATGCGGGGGGTCATGCCCGCAGCGATTGTGCAATAATACAAGTAATAGAATAGGAATGAGAATAAGACATTTGTGCAATAATACAAGTAATATGAATAAGACATAACAGGTATAATGTACATAAAGTTTACAAAAAGCATGGTAAGACATGCTAATGTCCTGCGATAGTGCAATACAATGTTAGCTACGGATGAGGCACTGGGTCTTATGTACACTACTATACAATGCTATACTATACAATCTACAGTTATACTATGTTTCCTTATGCTAGCTTGCTATATCCATCTGTTTATTATACAAGAACCACTCCCGTTCTTTTTTATTTAAATTTTTTAAAGTGACCTTTCCATTGTGTAAAGTGACCGTTGAGTGTGAGCGTGTGCAGCATGTGTGTGTGTGTGTTCATGCTAAAGTGACTGTTAGTGTGTGAGCGTATACAGTGTGTGTGTTGTGTGTGTGCTCATGTGTGCTTGTGTGTGGAGAGTTCAGTGTTCAAGACTCTGATGGCCTGGGGGAAGAAGCTGAGCCGAAGTCTCTCTGTCCTAGTTGCTGGTGTTGGCAGGCGTTTGCCTGACCTCAGCAGCTGGAACAGGCTGTTGTTGGGGTGGTGAGGGTCTTTCATTATTCTGCAGGCTCTGGATTTGCACCTCTTGTTATATAAGACCTGCAGGGGTGGTAGTGCAATACCCGTAGTACGCTCAGCTGAGCGCACCACTCTCTGTAGGGCCTTCTTGTCCTGTGCCTTGCTGTTTCCATACCTCTCCATCTCTCTCTCCATCTCTCTCTCCATCTCTCTCTCCATCTCTCTCTATCTCTCTCTATCTCTCTCCATCTCTCTCTCTCTCTCTCTCTCTCTCTCTCTCTCTCTCTCTCTCTCCCCCTGCCTCTTGATTTCTCTCTCTCTATCTCTCCCTCTCCCTCTCTCTCTCTCTCTCTCTCTCTCTCTCTCTCTCTCTCTCTCTCTCTCTCTCTCTCTCTCTCTCTCTCTCTCTCTCTCTCTCTCACACTCTCT
>NC_140166.1:65975376-66057457 GCF_963971535.1 Notolepis coatsorum | reverse complement strand
CGGAAGTATCTCGAAGTACGTCTGCGCTGACGTGCGGTTGTAGAGAGTGATTGATTGAAAACTTTATTAACAGATTGCAGAATGGGTACAATGCGTTTGGAGAGTTCCTTGTTCTGTTAACAACATGAGAGGGGGGGGGGGGGGGGGGGGGGCGAAATTACCGAACGTATATCGAAAACCCATTTAGACTGTTTCTCATTCCTGTACTGTTTATACTCTGCTCCTGTGTTTTAACCCCAACCTCCTCCAATGTTAAGTAAATGACCAAGTATGGTTTTGTCAATATTCCAATGTGCAGTTTTGCTTGTACAGTTGTACAGTGTCTTCCACCCACCCACCCCTCCTACCCCCCCCCCCCCCCCCCCCACCTCCAATGTACCCCCCCCCCCCCCCCCCCCCCCCCCCCCCCCCCAACCACCTCCAATGTACAGTCCCGTCCCCCCCCACCTACCCAACCTCCTCCAATGTACAGTTTCTACGTCAAATGTATATACTCTCTTTTCTGGACTCTTTTTGTATCACAAACAGTACTGTATTTGCAAATCTGGTATGTCATAAATGTATAGATGTAGCAGTACTGTCTATCTGTATGTCGTGTATGTCATATATGTTATGATGAATTGAAAATGGGGGACCCTGATGTAAACAAGACGAAAGTCTTTCTCTGGTCTGCATCCCCTTAACAATGTATTGAGCTGTACTCTCTCTCTCTCTCTCTCTCTCTCTCTCTCTCTCTCTCTCTCTCTCTCTCTCTCTCTCTCTCTCTCTCTCTCTCTCTCTCTCTCTCTCTCTCTCTCTCTCTCCAGGTGGTCCATCGGGACCTGAAGCCCAGCAACATTCGCTATTCAGATGACAGTGGACTCCCAGAATGCATCAGGATCTGTGACTTTGGTTTTGCCAAACAATTGAGAGCAGATAATGGTCTACTAATGACGCCATGTTACACTGCTACCTTCATAGCACCCGAGGTATGCTACTACTATTACTACTACTAGCCATGGCCGCCTAGTTATAGTTGAAAGTGGGGGTGCAAGATTTCTTTTTATTTTTATTTTTTTTTGTAAGGGGTGGTTTGGAGGGGGTCCGGCACGACCCCCTCCACGGCAGATTTTTTTACATTTAATGAACACCTGTATGTGCAATTTCCTGCAATATAGAGCCTTCAATCTTGACCAAAATAAAGCTGCTCTTAAAACTCAGTTTATATTGCAGTATGATAGCTATAATAATAATAACTTCACTGCGAGGGCTCTTTTAGCTAACGCTAGCTAGGCACGTATGATAGCCAATTACTATTATAATAATAATAACTTTCCCATCCTCCCAAAGCCCCTCCGGCCCCGTTCTCATCCGCAGCGGCAGTACAAAACAACAACAACAACTAATTGACGCTATCAATAGCCCCAGTGAGCGCGGCGGCTGAATGAATGAATGAATGAATGAAAACTTTATTTAACAGATTGCAGAATGGGTACAATACAGTACGGCTCAATACACACAATTGTTAAGGGGATGCAGACCAGAGAAAGACGTTGCTCAGCACCGAGTGAATCCACAGTCACTTGCTCCTCAATGGGAAACCAACCTAGATTTACCATGAAGGACTGGTTCTGGCCGAACCGTTCGTTATACAAGTATCACAGAGACATTACAAAAGTGCTCACAGTTGCACGATGGGTTCGCACAGAGATACGGGATGGTTTGAAAGCTCGGCGTTGCTAATAAATATTTTTTATATTTTTTTATAAACTGCTCAAAGCGGCATTATTTCCGCTGTTGGGTGATCACAGCGCCTGCGCAGTGCGCACCATCCCGTATCTCTGGATTCACTCGGTTCAGCGCCGAGGCTCACCATACGAGAAATATTCAGTTTCAATCTGTTTGCGCATTTAGTATACAGTCACAGTGTTCGACTTACGTGATGATTTGCTCCATTTTGATGTAAACGCCGAAGAATAATCCTCACAGTCACAATGTTATCCAATATCCAGCCTGAATTTTTCAAGGGCTTTCGAAAAAGCCGCCTCCCCCATCATGTCGTATACGTCATGCCGACGAACCGTGGCCCGTGGGCACTGGATCAAACCATTAAAGTGGGGGGTCACACAATCTTTGGAAACTTAAAAACTTGCTATTAAGTGTCATTGCGTATTATTAATTTGATTGAAATTACGTATATGGTTAGATAATATTTATATATTGGGGGGGATATATCATATGATCAAAAAGTGAGGGAGCAAAGAGACAAGTTTGCTCCCCCAAGTTCAATAGTCCTGGAGCACGTGCATCGTCTGCTCCTATACGTAGGCGTCTATGACTACTACTACTACTGCTACTACTACTGCTGTTTTCTAGAGCCATAAATCGTTAGCCTCATACGATAATTACCTAAGTAATCTTTTTGCCAAATTGAGATTTCTGTAATCTCTTCACACTGCCGCATCGCCCTAGCTTAGTGGCTATGTCCTCAGCCAATCAGAACGCTTGTAATGTAAAAAAAAAATACCCATCTGCCTAACTCACTTGTGTGACTTGTGCATTTTAACGTTACATACTGTACACAGATGGCGATCGCATGACTTAGGCAATTATCGTATGATGCTAACAAAATGGTGTGTGTATGACATTGAAAGATAACAGTGTTTCTAACAGCCTTTGATCATTTAATCCACTCGTCACCTGCTGCTCCGTGACTCTCCCCATGTGCATTGTGTTTGTTTTCAATACTTCACATTGGCTGTCACACACTGTATCAAACCCTGTTGGTACATCCGTAATCAGAAGAAAACGACACTGGCAACGTGGTACCTTTCTTGGAAAACGTTGTCTATTCCATAAACAACAGTTCTTTCTGTCCTTATTCTAACGATCTCTCTTCTGTCACCCCGCTCGGTGGTCATGCGGCCCATAGATATATATAGAACACTAGATAGCTTAAGGCGGAGTCACCAGCGTCACTGAACCGCCGCCAACTTGCCAGGGGCAGCCTTGAGTGAGAGTGAGTGAGCTGCACAGACAAAAATACTCATAACTCGCTGAAATATTGACGGATTTACAAACGGGTTGGTTTGCTATAAACATCAAAGATGTAGTTATGATACTGCATACTTATAAAAAAAAAGATTTTTTAAAGATGTTTTTTTTTTACAAACCACGTTTGCCACGTTAATAATGCTTGTAATAAACCAAACCGTTTGTAAATCCGTCAATATTTCAGCGAGTTATGAGTATTTTTGTCTGTGCAGCTCACTCACTCTCACTCAAGGCTGCCCCTGGCAAGATGGCGGCGGTTCAGTGACGTCGCTCTCCATTGGCCGGCAGCGCGGGCAAGCTATCTAGTGTTCTATATATATCTATGGTGCGGCCTAGCTGTCCAAAGGCCTTCCCTGTTGGCCGTGGCAATTCCCCTCCCCCACCCAGCGAGGGTGAGGAGGGATTTCAAAGTCTCTGTCAACGCGTCTGCTCGATTCCGCCTCATGTCTTAGTCTGGCTAGTCTTCTGAAGACCCCACAGCTTATCGTCTTCAAGTCTCGCGATGTCGACCTCTTTCTCGTGACTGTTACTACGGCAACGGCACTTTTGACCCAAATCACTATAGCAACGGCGATGTTGATAATACCACACCTCTTACCCAAAAACAAACGCTGTGGCTTGGTAATGCACTTTTTTTTTTTTTTATCAAATATTTTTATTTTCTTTTTCTTTTTTCCAACATGAAACAAAACATATCACAATACAACAACAACAATACATAAAAAGACTTCCCAAGACAGTAACTCAACACCAGTGATGCCACAGATTACTTGTAAAAGTAATCCGATTACTGATTACTGATTACTCCTTTAAAAAGTAATCCAAGTTACTTTACTGATTACTTGATTATCAGAGTAACTTAGTTACTTTGAAAGTAACTAGGTTACGAAGTCGTCGTCGTTCCCCCAACAGTTTTTTTTAAACGCTTTATTGAAAGTGCATAAATTGTTTTTAACTTGTTTCTCTGCACATAACGTAAATTGTTAAACTAGTGCTTCAGCTTCTGTACCATCAAGTATGGTAAAGCAACAGTCTATGATGCTCACAGCATTAGAGCAGCCAGCCAGTGGTTGTACAAAACCAGTGTATCTATTCACATCTAACAAATGCAGGCTGAACTATTCAATTATATCAACTGTAACTATTAAATTGTTTTTATAAATGTCTCTCTATAAACATACAATCAGTCTCTCTTTAACATGTAAATTAACTGTAAATCTGGCAAATAAGAGCTTTTGCTCTGCCACCATCAAATATACATTAATCAATAGGGAAAGTCCTCCTGTACCTGAATGAATGAATGAATGAATGAAAACTTTATTTAACAGATTGCAGAATGGGTACAATATACAGTACGGCTCAATACACACAATTGTTAAGGGGATGCAGACCAGAGAAAGACGTTTGTCTTGTTTACATCAGGGTCCCCCATTTTCAATTCATAGTCGAAGCGTCGGCTAGTGTTGTGATTCCAGATGCTTTCAATGCAATTGGATGTGCTGTTTTTAGCGGTAGACAGTATTTTGACTGAGGCTACGTTTAAACGAGCGTTTTGGGGTGGAAGTCTGAACAGAAACCAAAAGTCTTCTTGCGGTTTCACTTCGTTTAGACAAGCGTTTTGTAAATGAATTCTCAGACGAACATAACAACGGAGCCCTGCTGTCACCCGATTGGCGCATATGTCTCATGACGTGCTGTGAAGACCCGCCCTACTCTGCCTCTGATTCGCAGACTGTGGATGGGGAATGTGATTGGGCCAAAGCAGAGTCACTCACAGACAGAGAGTCCAGTCACGCCGCGGGGACACATTCTTGTGTAACCCTTTCACTGCCACACCACGTCACTCCATAATAATAATAAGAAAAACAGCTCAAAATGTATTTTTGACTGTCGAAAACGAAATAAAATACTGCATTCCGCCTGCATTATGAATTTATGATGAGATAGTAACGAAATAGTAATGCACAGCCACTTGGACAAGTAACTGCAATCAGATTACTGGCTTTTAAAGATTAACGCGTTAGATTACTATTTTCGGGGGAAAGTAATCAGATTACAATAACGCGTTACTTAGTAACGCGTTACCGGCATCACTGCTCAACACCACATGACAAGACAACAACTGATACAACTGTACAGTGATCATCCTACATGGACACTCGCTCGTTCTCTCCCCCCTTCCCCCCGCTCACCCCAGGACCTCAACATGAGTCACACTCAATGCACTTTCTCAAGATCGAGTAACCTTGACGCTGTGGCTATCAGCTGTTGATGTTACCAGCACAGCCCAAATCCTCATCTGCTGCTATTAGTCTGCTGCTAACACACACTCTCTCTCTCTGTTGTCCTCCTCCTCTGAGATGGTTATGAGTAGATGCTGTCATCCACCGATATTTACATTATATACACATTGAAAAACAAGGCTACTTCCTTCAACATGTATGTACTATGTACGAGGAAAAAATGCCGAAGTCACAATATATTTTGTTTAAAGGTCACCTTATTTTGTTACGCAATGGTTGTTGTGTTTTTGTATTTTTGCAAACTTGTTGATACACCTTGTGGAATTTATTTTCAAAATATAAATAAAAAACTTGTACACATTTGCTGGAAAATTAGTTTTTTCTTCTTTTCCAAAATGTTTGAAAAATTACTCATGCAATTATTGTATGAGGCTAACGAAATGTTGATTATAATGGTTTACATATATCTAATGTAAATTAATCTAGCATTGAGAGAGTCACTGATTATAAATATCTCGGCATCTAGCTTGATGATACATTTACATTTAAATACCATATAGACACTCTTGCCAGCAAACTGCAAATAGTTTGTTCACAGAAACAGAACTAGCTTCCCTATGATTAGTAGGAAAAATAATTCCTTTTTTTCCTCCCAGTGTTGGATTATGGAGATAAAACGTATATAAATGCTGCACAATCCACTCTTAAACCCATAGACATGGTCTATCATTCTGCTCTCAGATCTATTACGTGCTGATAGATATGGTACTCACCACTGCATCCTGTATGATAAAGTGGGTTGGTCTACTACTACTACTACTACTACTACTACTACTACTACTACTACTACTACTACTACTACTACTACTACTACTACTACTACTACTACTACTACTACTACTACTACTACTACTACTACTACTACTACTACACTACTACTACTACTACTACTACTACTACTACTACTACTACTACTACTACTACTACTGATACTGATACTACTACTGCTACAATACTACTACTACTACTGCTACTACTACTACTATAATACTACTACAACTGCTGCTGCTACTACTGCAGCTGCTACTACTACTACAATATTACTACTACTACTACTACTACTACTACTACTACTACTACTACTACTACTACTACTACTACTACTACTACTACTACTACTACTACTACTGTAACTGAGGGGTTACAAAACCCTGACTGTATTAAAGATTGTGATAGATTAAACCACTGCTAGTTATGTACTTTAATTACTGGCCAGACAGTACATCAAATATAGATGGTGAACACCCACAAGAACACGGCATTGACACAGAAATACTATTGGAGGGTAATTTATTATTATTAGGCAACGTTAGGTTACAGAATGAGAATTAGGGTCGCGCTTGTATGGCGAAGAATATACGTAAAGTCAGTCAAGAGCATAAGTCACTAAGAATAGCAGGAATCCTATGATGGGTCTAAGCTGACTCCACCTGTTGTATAGTAGCAATTATATAGGGCAACACCGGTACCAACTGGAGACAATGGGTTCCCTCCGGGGTGTAAGGCCTGGAGGGTAGAGGAATGTTCGGGTACTCCGTCTGAGTCAACGAGGAATAAAGAGACTCCAGGTACAGGAGTCGGTGCTTGTACTCCCTTGATCAGCAGACAAAAGCAATAGTTGTAATCCAAGATGCTCGACAGCATTGACGACAGCTAGCCAGCCCCGTCCATGAGGCAGGCCCGAGTGGTAATCCTCACGAGGTTAAATCCCAAACGATAGTGGAAATCAACGATGCTCTTCTCCGGTAGTCATGTCCCAAATCAATATAATCCAACCAGGAATGGTTCTGCAATCGCCGGCGCCGATTCTCCTGTGTACATGTCCAACGGTTCTCGCCTAGGACTCCTCGGGTGTGGGCGACGTATTTAGGCCACACAGCCTGGATAAGTGCACTAGCTAAAGACACGACGAACCGATGGGTAATGCTACACACGGAAGAACTGTGGCCGCACGATATACAATAAATGATCGACTATTGACTTCACATTAGATTAAGTCGAACTCAACGTTACTTCATTAAACTCTGACACTTTAACATTCTATTCGCACGCGGTTCTCAATGCTCTATTTAGACGCAAGGTTGCTCACTTCACTGCACGTTGACTCATGGTGAAGGTGGGTAAGGTTAGACATAGTTACTGCTGTTTACACATGCGCCAATATATATACTTAAGTGAATATCTAGTCCCAACCTCAGTCCTTGTCTCGTATTACTACGCTGACTCTGGGCATGTTCTGACATGCCTGCAGTTGTCTTTGAACTTGCCGTTGGGGGCTTGCGCGTTGGCGCCTGGGGGCGCTGTCCAATAGGAGAGCGAATATTACTCTGGTCTGTACGCAGGTAAAGGGATATTCCGTGTATATATATAAATAATATACAAAGTATATCAAACGATACATATATATATTCAGTTTAATCTGGCCCTTCACAACAGCCGCCTCCTAATTAGTCCGCACCTAATTAGTTAAAAGGAAGACAGATTAATAGTCCAGTCAACTGCTCAATGTCTGTTGTGGGGAATAGGGCAATCTACAAAGTCAGTGGGTCATGATCGTCATCAAGGGAGTCAGGGAGCCTCGGCAATTCTATCAGCCTCGCCACGGGTCAGGTATAGGTCCGTCCCTGGACAATAACTTCTGCCGCTCTGACCTTTCCGTCGGCCCCAGTGATCACTTTGCTTACGCGGCCGGCCGGCCACATAGCTCGGGGTAGTGACTGGTCTATGATCATAACGACTGTGCCCACTTGTAAGTTGTCTCTATCTTTTACCCATTTCTGGCGGGTTTGGAGAGACGGTAGGTAGTGGAGGAGGAAACTGTTCCAAAACTTGTCAGCCAATACTTGACTGTACCTCCACATTCTTCGGCCGTTCGCTTCTTCGGGTCTGTACACCGTCTGTGGAAGCGCGGGGTCCAGCCGCCCCATCAAGAGTGTGTTGGGGGTGACTGGGTCGACATCTGCTACATCACTTGAGACGTAACCGAGGGGCTTTGAGTTCAATACTCCCTCGATCTCCGTGAGGACTGTCGCAAGGACTTCTTCAGCCACGGTCTGGGCCCCAAGCACGGCGTACAGAGCTGTCTTTATGGAACGTACTTCTCTTTCCCAGGTTCCCCCGAAGTGAGGGGCGTTCGGGGGGTTAAACTGGAAGTCGATCTGAGAAGGAGCGAGGTGGGTCTTAAGTTCTGGACCCATGGCTTGGAAGCTCTCTCTCAGCTCTCTTTCTCCGCCTTTGAAGTTTGTCCCGTGATCAGACAACAACGTAGACGGTTTTCCTCTTCGCGCTGTGAATCTCCGGAAGGCCATGAGGAATGAGTCCGTACTCATGGTCGGAAGGAGTTCTATGTGTATTTCTCGGGTGGTCATGCACTTGAATACAATGCCCCACCTCTTCTCCGTCCCTCTTCCTTTCTTCACGTAGAGCGGGCCGAAGCAGTCCACGCCAGTGGAGTGAAAGGGCTTATCGCCGAGTCGGAGGCGACAGGGAGGCAGGTCTGCCATCATGGGTATACTGGGCTGTGCTCGCCACTTGCGACAGTCTAGACAGGTCCGCTGGAAGCGTCGTACTGCTTCTCTTCCTTGCAGTATCCAATAGCGACGTCGGATCTCAGCGAAGACTCTCTCTGCCCCAGCGTGGTGCACATCCTCATCGTATTTCTTTATGATGAGCTCAGTGACCTTGTGTCGGCTGTTGAGGACTATAGGAAACTTGACGTCATCCGTTAAGTCCGGGGCCCGTCTCAGACGACCACCCACCCTGATGAGGCCATGGGTGTCGCGCTCTGGGGCCAAGTGGAGCAGTCTGCTGTCTGATGGGACTGGCTTTGTTCCCTGCAGTCAGTCTAGCTTGTCGGGGAACGAGTCTCTTTGGGCTCGCTGTAGCAGAAGGAGTTCTGCCTCTTCGTAGTTAGCTGCGTTAATGTCGGTAGTGGGGGGAACCTCAGGGTGGTGCCACAGGAATGTCTTTAGCTGCGCACTCTCAAAGGTGAGGCAGTCGTCTATGTTAGGGTCAGTGGGGACTGGGGTGTGCGTCAACCCACAGAACATAGATTTCTTGATCTCTGCCTCCTCTTGACTAGCCTCCCGAGGGGTGGGGTTAGGCCACTCTTCTTCCGGGAGCTTGAGGAACTCAGGACCATCACTGTAGATATTGTGACGTGTGAGGTCATCTAGGGACATCCCCCGTGTGATGACATCTGCTGGGTTCTGTTTCGTGTCCACGTACCTCCAGCACGTTGATCCTACTAGGTCTTGGATCTCTGTGATTCTGACTCCCACGAAGACCTTGTATCTACAAGAATCGGACTGGATCCATGTGAGTACGGTCATGGAGTCTGACCACAAGATTGTTCTTTGCACCGGGATGGTGAGTTCACGTTGGATTAACGTGGCGAGTTGCACGCCTACCAGAGCTGCGCAGAGCTCTAGACGCGGGATCGATTGTTGCTTGCGGGGGGCTATCCTTGAGCGAGCCAGGATGAAGGCTGTGTGTATTTCTCCTCCCTCCTCTCGGGCCCGCAAGTAAGCCACCGAGCCGTAGGCCACTTCTGAGGCGTCGCTGAAGACGTGCAGGTCCATCTGGCACGTCTCCAGCTGCACTGTGGGTGGGAAGTAGCTTCGGCGTATGTTCACATTTTGGAGCGAGTTGAGTTCTCTCTCCCACTCTCTCCAGGTGGAAGCGAGGTGGTCGGGTATGGGGTCGTCCCAGCCCTGTTCCTTGTCCCACAGCTCTCGTACAATCATTTTCGCCCGGGTGGTGTAAGGTAGGATACACCCCAGCGGGTCGTATTGCCTTGCGAGTGTTCTGTATACGCTCCGTCTGGTGGTCGGTAGAGGGGTCGACCTTCCCTGCTCCGTGGTCAGGGGTGTGTATTTGTAATGGAGCGAGTCTGTTTTGAAGCGCCAGACTAGGCCCAATGTCATTTCCTGTGCTTCACCTGGGATGGTCGCCATCCAGGTCTCGCTGCTTGCTGCCTTTGTCTCTGGGGAGAGGCTGCGAAGTACTTGAGGGTCACTGCTGGCCCACTGCCGGAGATCAAAGCCGCCTTTGATCAGTGAGGCGCGGAGCTTGAGTAGGAGGGCTTCGGCTTCTTCTGGCGTCGAGACGCTTTGCAGACAGTTGTCCACGTAGAAACTCCTCTCTACACTTTGTCTGACCTCCTCGTCAGCTTCAGGGTCTTCTGTCAAATGTTTTTGCAGTGCGAACGTAGCACAGCATGGGCTGCATGTGGTTCCGAAGGGGAGGACCTCCCATTGGTAGATGGATGGTTGCTCATCTTTGATCCTCTCTCTCCATAGGAACCGCAGCAAGGGCTTGTCCTCCTCCACTAGTCGCACCTGCAGGAACATCCCTTTGATGTCGCCGCTGATGGCCACCTTGTCTTGGCGGAAACGTAGTAGTACGCCGAGTAGAGAGGGGCCGAGTGTTGGGCCGGGCAAGAGTTCTTTATTCAGATTCTGTAGTCCGATCTGGTAGCTGCAGTTGAATACAATGCGATCCTTACCGTTGTGGTGGACCTTGTGGTGGGGCACGTTCCATGATTCGATCGTCTGGTCGGCCTCTTGAATGTACATTTTCTTTATGTGTCCCGCTGTGATCAGCTTGTCGATCTCAGCGCGGTACACAGTGGCTTGAGTGGGGTCTTTGGCTAGACGCCGCTCGGTGTTCAGTAGATATCGCTCTGTCGCTTCTTTTGAGGCGTGGAGGGTGGGCATACCCTCTCGCCTCAAGAGTGGAGTTGCGTATCTCATCACTCCATTGACCTCGACTCTCTTTGTCCTCTGCTCGAGGAGGGTTATGGCATAAGTGTCTTCCTTTGAGCGAACGAGTTTCTTTTCATTCTTAAAGGGCATCGCGTCTAATGTCCATAGCCTCTCGACGTGCTGTAAGAGGGTGGTGTCTTCTTCGTTTATCCTTGAGTGGAGGCAGCGAGTGGCTGTCGGTCGGTTGGAAGACCCGGAGAGGGGGCCTTGTAGTGTCCAACCCAGGCGGGTCTCGACCGCTGCTGGACAGCCTCTGGGCCCGATGTGGACCCAGTCCGTTGGGACGATGAGGTGTGCGTGGTCAGATCCTATGAGCAGGGTCGGGGTGGCGTCGTCGATGAGCGGTATAGGTAGTTGACGTAGGTGCACGTATTTTTCCATCAGCTTTGGGATGGGGTAGGTGTACTGTGACAGGCCTATGTCGTGGCTGGTGAAGGCGTTAGTGATGCTATACTGCTTCTCGGGCTGCCCGACCGCTGCTATCGTGAAGGAGACATTTTCACCCTTTATGGTCTTCAGGTCTCTTCTAATGGTACGGATTGTCATTGTTTCTTCGCTCCCCCGCAGACCCAGCCGGGCTGCGGCGGATGCGAGGAGGAGAGTCTTTTCTGACCCATCGTCTAGGACGGCGTAAGTGTCCATGACCTTGTCCTCGTAGCTTAATATCACTCGGACCACCTTCAAGAGCACTCGGGAGCTCCCGCTCTTCGCAGGGTCTATGTACATGACGTTCACTCTCGAGCTGCTTGGGGGTACGGATTTCTTCTTGTTGCTGTCGTGTAGGACCTCCAAGTGGGCGCCGTCGCACTTGCTGCATTTCTTCTTTAAACGGCACTCAGCTGCCATATGGCTGCGCGCGCAGCGGAAGCAGCGGCGGTTGGCTTTGATCCACTGACTCACCTCGTCAGCGGTCAGCTTCTTGAAAGTGTCACATTGAGACAGCCAATGTTCCTTTTCACAGTACTGGCATACAATCTTCCACTTCCCCTTGGTCGGGGGGGTGCTGTGGTTCTTGTGCTGCGGCACTGACTCGGCCTGGTGCATAACGGTCACTGACCGGCGGTTATCGTTGGACCTCCGAGGTCCATCTCTTGGGCTAGATCCACTCCACACGAATGTGTCCAGTCGTAGGCTGCTAACTTCCCTTGCGAGGAAAGCGGCCAGGTCTAGGAGGGATGGCTCGGGGCCGTCGGGATCAGGGTGGTCTCTCTGCCGCCGAAAACGCTCTTGGCGGGCTGGAGGGAGCTTCTCCAGTATTCGCTCCACATTAGAATTTGCATACAGTTCATATCTCCCCTTCTCCTTTTGGGACCCCAGCATCCCTACTAGGGATTGTACCTTGATAGAGAGGTCATCCAGTGCTCTATTGTCTTTGGCTGGGGGGAGGCGGTCGATATCCCGTATTTCTTGGATCACGTAATCCCATATGCGTCCATAACGCTGGTCGAGGGCCACTAGAGCCGCGGAGTATGGGGTGTTTGAGTTGGAATATGCCAGCGCTATGTTATGCGCTCTGGGCACCTTGAGATGCTTGAGGAGGATGGCATATTTGTACGACTCGTCGGGGACGTCGGACATCATAGTCTCCAAACACATGCGTAATTCCGTGTACTGTGCTCTGTCCTCGCGCGTAAAGTCTGGGAACGTCGGTGTGCCAAGGTACGATGCCATGGATGGCTGGCACATTGGTGAGCGTAGGGGAAGAGGCCTCCTGGGCGAGTCTCCCCGTACGTGTGGTCGTGGGTTAGTACTTGGTGGGTACCAGAGGCCGGGTCCCCAGGTGCTGTTCCTCGGTGCTGACTGTACGTCAAACTCACCCGTGAGTTGAGTCGGGGGTTTGTATTGCAGTGACTCGGGGCTGAAGTCGGGGCTGTACTGGGCCTCCTGGTCCAGAGTACGTTGCTGCTGGTGGGCTTGACATTCCTCCTCTTCCTCTTCCTCTTCTAGGTCCTGGAGTCTTCTAGTCAGTCTCTCGGCGACGTAGGCCGGTTCTTCCCGTTGACTGGGTCTCGTGGGGAGGGGGGTCGGAGACGTAGACAGGTTCCTCCTGTTGGCCGGGTCCCGGGTCGCTTTGTCGGGTAGGGGAAGGTGCCCTAGACCCTTGTCGTGATGATCTCCGGGAGCTCCGTGCGGAGAGAGGGGGTGTCGCCCTGGCAATCAATTGTTCTATCATCTGCGCCTGCAGCCGGTCGCGCTCTGCTTCGCGCTGGGCATTGGCGGCGTCGTGCTGTGCATTGGCGCGGTCTCGTTCAATGTTCTCTTCCGTCTGAAGGCGCCTCTCCTCCAGTCTTATGCGGTCGTCCTCACTCCTTTGTTGCGCCTGGAAGCGCTCTCGTTCGGTTGCAGAGTGTTCGCGCTCACTAAGGGCTTGCGCTTGGAGTTGCGCGTGAAGGCGCTCTCGTTCCGCTGCAGAGTGTTCGCGCTCACTTAATTGTTGCGCCTGGAGGCGCTCTCGTTCTGCTGCAGAGTGTTCGCGCTCGCTTACTTGTTGCGCCTGGAGGCGCTCTCGTTGTTCGCGCTCGCTCATCTGTTGAGCCTGGAGGCGCTCTCGTTCCATGGCAGAGTGTTCGCGCTCACTTAATTGTTGCGCCCGGAGGCGCTCTCGTTCCACGGCAGAGTGTTCGCGCTCACTAAGCGTCTTTGCTTGAAGCCGGTCGCGTTCGGTGGAGGCTGTCAGTGTGGCGATCAAGGCTTGCGCCAGTATCTGGTCCGCCTCACTGGGGGATGACACTGACGGAGGTGATCGGGTGCTGACAGGGCTTGTTGGAGATCTGTTCTCCTGGCGCGCTCCGAGGTCTATCTCCTGGGCGCGGTTCTCTTCTCTTGGTTGTGTGTCGGGTTCTATCCCTGGAGCGCTTTCTTTATCCTGGAGCGCTCCGGGGTCTATCCCGGTGACGCTGTCTGGAGGTATAGTCATGTCATGTCCCACCTGGTCCCCCCCGTGAGCTGAGTCAGTTTCGTTTGAACCCACTGGGGTCTCTACTGGCAGGGTCGCCAAGTCGATAGGATTGGACATGCTTAGACTATCCGCTTTATCCGTATTTAACGTCTGTTTAGATAAGCTAGGGGGTAGAACGAAAGCGAATTCCTCCAGATATGGAGGTGGCTGACGTTTGCGCTGCGGGCGTTCTAGCTTAGGAGAGCCGCTTGGGGAGTGTTCACCGCTGGCCATGGTTAATATTAATATTATATTAAATATTACACTGATACCCTCCGGCTCGAAGGACCAATTGTAACTGAGGGGTTACAAAACCCTGACTGTATTAAAGATTGTGATAGATTAAACCACTGCTAGTTATGTACTTTAATTACTGGCCAAACAGTACATCAAATATAGATGGTGAACACCCACAAGAACACGGCATTGACACAGAAATACTATTGGAGGGTAATTTATTATTATTAGGCAACGTTAGGTTACAGAATGAGAATTAGGGTCGCGCTTGTATGGCGAAGAATATACAGTCAAGAGCATAAGTCACTAAGAATAGCAGGAATCCTATGATGGGTCTAAGCTGACTCCACCTGTTGTATAGTAGCAATTATATAGGGCAACACCGGTACCAACTGGAGACAATGGGTTCCCTCCGGGGTGTAAGGCCTGGAGGGTAGAGGAATGTTCGGGTACTCCGTCTGAGTCAACGAGGAATAAAGAGACTCCAGGTACAGGAGTCGGTGCTTGTACTCCCTTGATCAGCAGACAAAAGCAATAGTTGTAATCCAAGATGCTCGACAGCATTGACGACAGCTAGCCAGCCCCGTCCATGAGGCAGGCCCGAGTGGTAATCCTCACGAGGTTAAATCCCAAACGATAGTGGAAATCAACAATGCTCTTCTCCGGTAGTCATGTCCCAAATCAATATAATCCAACCAGGAATGGTTCTGCAATCGCCGGCGCCGATTCTCCTGTGTACATGTCCAACGGTTCTCGCCTAGGACTCCTCGGGTGTGGGCGACGTATTTAGGCCACACAGCCTGGATAAGTGCACTAGCTAAAGACACGACGAACCGATGGGTAATGCTACACACGGAAGAACTGTGGCCGCACGATATACAATAAATGATCGACTATTGACTTCACATTAGATTAAGTCGAACTCAACGTTACTTCATTAAACTCTGACACTTTAACATTCTATTCGCACGCGGTTCTCAATGCTCTATTTAGACGCAAGGTTGCTCACTTCACTGCACGTTGACTCGTGGTGAAGGTGGGTAAGGTTAGACATAGTTACTGCTGTTTACACATGCGCCAATATATATACTTAAGTGAATATCTAGTCCCAACCTCAGTCCTTGTCTCGTATTACTACGCTGACTCTGGGCATGTTCTGACATGCCTGCAGTTGTCTTTGAACTTGCCGTTGGGGGCTTGCGCGTTGGCGCCTGGGGGCGCTGTCCAATAGGAGAGCGAATATTACTCTGGTCTGTACGCAGGTAAAGGGATATTCCGTGTATATATATAAATAATATACAAAGTATATCAAACGATACATATATATATTCAGTTTAATCTGGCCCTTCACAACAACTACTACTACTACTACTACTACTACTACAACTACTTTCAGATTCAGATTCAGATTACTTTATTCGCCATTTTATACAGGTACAAAATACAATTATAATTTTAAGTAAAGTGCAAGACAGTACAGAACAGTGAGACTACTACTACTACTACTACTACTACTACTACTACTACTACTACTACTACTACTACTACTACTACTACTACTACTACTACTACTACTACTACTACTATTACTACTATTATACTACTATTACTGCTGCTGCTACTACTACTACTACTACTACTACTACTACTACTACTACTACTACTACTACTACTACTACTACTACTACTACTACTACTACTACTACTATTACTACTATACTACTACTACTACTACTACTACTACTACTACTACTGCTACTACTATACTATTACTGCTGCTACTGCAATGACTATTATTATTACTATACTGCTGCTGATATTACTACTACTACAACTACTAATACTGCTACTATACTACTATACTACTACTGCTGCTACTACTATACTATTATTGCTGCTACTGCGATGAATACTATTACTACTATACTGCTGCTGCTACTACAACTATGATTACTACTATACCGCTGCTGCTTATATTACTACAACAGCTAATACTACTACTACTACTACTACTATTACTACTTCTACTACTACTACTACTGCTGCTCATACTACTACTACTACTACTACTACTACTACTACTATACACCTGCTACTACTACTAGTACTCCTACTACTACTACTACTACTACTACTACTACTACTACTACTACTACTACTACTACTACTACTACTACTACTACTACTACTACTATTCTGATCATAGTGTGTGTGTGTGTGTGTGTGTGTGTGTGTGTGTGTGTGTGTGTGTGTGTGTGTGTGTGTGTGTGTGTGTGTGTGTGTGTCTAGGTTCTGAAGAAGCAGGGTTATGATGCGGCTTGTGACGTCTGGAGTTTGGGTGTTCTGCTGTACACCATGTTGGCTGGGTGAGAGGAATACCGTTTTTATAAATAACGTATAACTAATTTGTGAATGTTATACAAATATAGTTACAAATTATTTAATAATCATTTACGAATGTATGTAAATGGTTTGTTCATGGTTAGTTCATTATCTACAAATACCTTATACATGTCTTATAACTGAGTGTTATTATAAAGCATTACCCAGTTTTATATAAATACCTCTACTATGAATACTAGGCAGGTTTAAGGTTTGAGTTAAAATGTATTGGTTTGTTGGTTGTGGTTGATTGGCTGTCTCTGCCTTTAACCTGTTATGCCCTGGGCCTGGCCCTATTTTCTGAAAATTCGCCTAAAAGTACATACCTAAGTAAATGGAATATTGCTCCACTTCTACAAGGCCATTTGTATGTTCTATGGACATCTATGGATCTCAGGGAATGTATTCCAAGTGTCAGAAATATTGTGTCTGTTACTAGGCCTGAATAAATTGTGATGAAACAAAGGAGAATATAAATTATGATTTTTCTTTGCATCTTTGACAGTGAATAACACCATGCTAGAAATACCAGACAGCACCTTCTTGAGATCACCTGTACAGAAAATCTAAGCAAATGAATAAAGGAAGATGATTAAACAGAATGTTTTGTAGATACAGTATGTGTGAATTCCGCCATCCAGACACATGCAATTTGAAATATTATTATAGATTAGAATATAGAATACCAGGCCTATAAATGACCTTATTATAGCCAACTCGCACATCTATGGATCGGGCCAAATCTCCTCTTTCAAATGCCACAGTTCAATTTGGATTTAGTATCTCCAGGCGTGGAGCAAGAACCGTGAATGAAATCTACTATATGTACAGTTCCATTCTTATAATATGGCTCCATCATTTTGGATCGGATTGCAACGCGGATTGTTGCTAAACGTTCACAGAAGGTAGACACACTAACTCCAATCTATGCCAATAACGTTCAGTTTTGTGATAGATAATTCAGAGAAATAAGAGAAATTAAAAAAAATTCATACTCAAGTTATTTGCTTGCAGGAAGTTAGAATCGGCTAGGAAATGTAGTTTTTCGAAATGTCAATGCTCATTGAGAGCTCTGGATGCCCTCTCCTCATACGACTACAATCTGCGATGCAACGCAAATTCAAAATGGCCGATATTCGCTAAATTATGAAGCCATTCCATAAACTACAATCTCACTAATAACACTTTAGACTATTGGTAAACAAACGTATTGTTGAAAATATACACTATGACTGCTGTTGTGACATGGTTAGGGTCTTTACTCATGGATAGATTTGGAAAGAAAAACGCTACTTATATTCATACAGTCTGTAGACATTGATTTATGATGTGATGTAATTTTGGGTCCGGTACCGGACCCGTCAGGCTTAAGAGGTTAATCTGATAGCTAGCTTGAGCTCAACCTCTAGGACTAGACTTAAACTGTTAAAAGTGAGGCAGGAAGTAGTTACAGAAAAGAAAACTTGGGATGTGCATGAAGAAGTGGAACAAAGTATTTTTCTCATTGTTCTGCTCAGCTGGTCCAGGTTAGAGACACTGGCCACAGCCTTGCATTGAGTCCTCCGTCATTTCAAGGACAGGGACATCCAAACTAGAGAGGATAAATGTCCAAACAAACTGCATTTTGTTCACTAGTCTATGATTCATTTATTTCACTATAATATGCAGCATGTTCTTCATTCTGGGAGAGTCTGGGTATGAGTGAAGTAATTACAACAGAACTAAAGAGAGTCTTGAGAAATGAATCGTTTTCTTTTTTTGCTGTGTGTCTTTGTTCCCATTGGCTAGTTTCAGTCCATTCGCCAGCAGTCCTGAGGACAGTTCAGAGGAGATCCTGGCTCAGATCGGCAGTGGGCAGGTCACGATCACCGGGGGCAACTGGGACCTGGTGTCAGACGCTGCCAAGGTTAAAGTCATACCTGTATCTCTCTACAGTCATACCTAATATCTCTCTACAGTCATACCTCTATATCTCTACAGTCATACCTCTATCTCTCTACAGTCATACCCATATCTATATCTATATTAGGGCTGACCCCTATTAGTCGATAATAGTCGACTAATCGATCGAAAGGAGTCGTAGTCGACTGCAAAAAAAGAAAAACAATTATTATATATATATTTCTTTATCATTCTTTCCAAAAGAAAGGAGGCCTAGAAGCGTGGCTAACGCTAATGGCACGCATACCAGAGGCTAACTGCCTAAGAAAACAGGCACAGAGGCACTGAAAGAGGATTTCACCCGTCTAATGAACACACTAGACTAGACAAATATCAAGATGTATCCATCAGTGGACCAATTGCATGCTTTCGCAGAGGACAACAAGCCTTCAGTCGACTCCTTCAGACATTAAGCACCCCCACAGCCCAAATGGAATGATATATATAAAAAAAGAAAATAATAATTATACTTTTTTTTTCAATTTTTTTATAGTCGACTAATTTCGGCCAATCAAAGTCGACCATCCAAATCCTTAGTCGGGGACAGCCCTACTACAGTCACACCTCTATCTCTCTACAGTCATACCTCTAGCTCTCTCTACAGTCATACCTCTATCTCTCTATACAGTCATATCTCTATCTCTCTACAGTCATACCTCTATCTCTCTATACAGTCATACCTCTATCTCTCTCTACAGTCATACCTCTATCTCTCTATACAGTCATATCTCTATCTCTCTACAGTCATACCTCTATCTCTCTCTACAGTCATACCTCTGTCTCTCTATACAGTCATACCTCTATCTCTATACAGTCATACCTCTATCTCTCTATACAGTCATACCTCTATATCTCTCTACAGTCATACCTCTATATCCCTACAGTCATACCTCTATCTCTATACAGTCATACCTCTATCTCTCTATACAGTCATACCTCTCTCTCTCTACAGTCATACCTCTATATCCCTACAGTCATACCTCTATATCCCTACAGTCATACCTCTATCTCTCTACCTCTATATCCCTACAGTCATACCTATATCTCTCTATACAGTCATACCTCTAAATCCCTACAGTCATACCTCTATATCCCTACAGTCATACCTCTATATCCCTACAGTCATACCTATATCTCTCTATACAGTCATACCTCTATATCCCTACAGTCATACCTCTATATCTCTATACAGTCATACCTCTATCTCTCTACAGTCATACCTCTATCTCTCTATACAGTCATACCTCTATCTCTATACCTCTATCTCTCTCTACAGTCATACCTCTATCTCTCTACAGTCATACCTCTATCTCTCTATACAGTCATAACCCTATATCTCTACAGTCATACCTAATATATCTCTACAGTCATACCTCTATCTCTATACAGTCATACCTCTCTATCTCTACAGTCATACCTCTATATCTCTATACAGTCATACCTCTATCTCTATACAGTCATACCTCTCTCTCTCTCTACAGTCATACCTCTATCTCTATACAGTCATACCTCTCTCTCTCTCTACAGTCATACCTCTATCTCTATACAGTCATACCTCTCTATCTCTACAGTCATACCTCTATATCTCTACAGTCATACCTCTATATCTCTACAGTCATACCTCTATATCTCTACAGTCATACCTCTATATCTCTATACAGTCATACCTCTATCTCTATACAGTCATACCTCTCTCTCTCTCTACAGTCATACCTCTATCTCTCTACAGTCATACCTCTCTCTCTCTACAGTCATACCTCTATATCTCTCTACAGTCATACCTCTCTCTCTCTACAGCCATACCTCTATATCTCTATACAGTCATACCTCTATCTATATACAGTCATACCTCTATCTGTCTATACAGTCATACCTCTATATCTCTATACAGTCATACCTCTATCTCTGTATATGGTCATACCTCTATATCCCTACTTGAAAACCCTCAAAACTCAACTAATATTGGTGTTTCTATTTGCATGTTAAATATTAAAATGTTTTACTTGAATCAAGAGTGTACAGTACACATGGCCGTCTGTGTGCTGAATACGTTTCACCACCCTGAGGATCAATGAGCTAAACCGATTCAAAATCCCTGGGAGTCAATTTGAAGAAGAAAAGTCTCTACCCTAAGAGAGGTCTTTTCAGAAGTCTCTAAATCCCTGAAAATAAGATAAGATCCTTTATTGATCCCCTTGGGGAAATGCAGGCATCATAGCAGCATGGGGGATGGGGGGGGGGGGGGGTACAGGTAGTAAAAAACAACACAAGCAGTGTAAACAAATAAGTCAATATAATTGACTATCTAACTAACTGAAATATACAGTATTGACAGTATCACATAAGGTGCAGTATGCATAAAGTAGTGTTATAATTTACTATCTAACTAACTGAAATATACAGTATTCACAGTATCACAGTACATTTACATTTACATTTAGTCATTTAGCTGACGCTTTTATCCAAAGCGACTTACAAGTTCTGTACGACAAGTCATCAGGAAGGGCACAACTCTATCAGCTGAGTAACAATGTTCATCAAAGTGTTGAGTGCTACAGTGTAGGTTAGTTTATTAGGACAAGTGCATGACAGTAGGGTTAGTTAGGGTTAGATTTCTTTAATTTAAATTTTTTCAGATAGTGGTTGAAGAAGTGCACCTTTAGTCGACGGCGAAAGATTGGACGGGTTTCGGCTGTCCTAACTGGGGTGGGTAGTTCATTCCACCATTGTGGGGCAAGGACTGAGAATAGGCGACTTCTCTTTGATGACCCTCCCGGAGCTTGGATAGGAGTAGATCTGAGGCGGCCAGAAGATGCAGAGCGTAGGGGTCTTGAGGGTGTATAGTTAGAGACCATTGACCGGAGGTAGGCGGGAGCGGTTCCCTTTGCCGCACGGTATGCTAGGTCGAGGGCCTTGAAGCGGATTCGTGCAGCAATGGGGAGCCAGTGCAGGTCCCTAAGAAGTGGGGTGACATGGGCCGACTTTGGTAGGTTTGAGATCAGGCGGGCCGCTGCGTTCTGAATGAGTTGAAGAGGCTTAGTGGCAGTGGCCAGCGAGCAGTGCGTTGCAGTAGTCGAGGCGGGAGATGACTGTTGATTGGACGAGGAGTTGGGTGGCTTCTTTTGTCAGGAAGGGGCGGATCCTTCTGATGTTGCTCAGGAGGAATCTGCAGGTTCTGGTTGTCGCTGCGATGTGAGCATAGAAGTTCAACTGGTCGTCGAGGACAACACCAAGGTTCTTGGCGGTCGGGGACGCGGTCACAGCTGCATTCTCGACTGTGATGGAAAGGTCGGTCAGGGGGGAGGATTTGGCCGGCAGGTGGAGCAATTCTGTTTTGCTTAGGTTCAGTTTGAGGTGGTTGGTCGTCATCCAGGCGGAGATGTCAGAGATGTTGCAAAGACGGTCTCTGATTCAAGTCAAGTCAAGAGTTTTATTTGTCACGGCATACGAGTATACAATGAAATGCGGGTGGTCTTGCCCGCAACGATGTGCAATACAGTGGGTACAACATATAATAGAATCCAATACAAAAACATTGTGCAATAACAGGTAACAGGTAACATGGTGACATCAAAATCGGTATCTGTACATAGTTATTTACAGAGCATATAGGACATGCTAGGTAGCTTTGGTAGTGCAATACACTGTTACTGTTGCTACTACTGATTTAAAGTGGTCTTTCCTTTTGGCAATAAGTGTGAGTGTGTGCGCATGAGTGTGTGCCCGCTCATGTTAAAGTGTTAAGTGGCTGCTAGTGTGTGAGCGTGCACTGCGTGCGTGTCGTGTGTGTGCTCATGTGTGCTTATGTGTGGATAGTTCAGTGTTCTGTGGTACTCAATGTTCATTGTTCAGGACTCTGATGGCCTGGGGGAAGAAGCTAAGCCTAAGCCTCTCTGTCCTAGTAGCTGGGGTTCGCAGGCGTCTGCCTGACCTCAGCAGCTGAAACAGGCTGTTATTGGGGTGGTGGGGGTCTTTCATTATTCTGCAGGCTCTGGATTTGCACGTCTTGTTGTATAGAACCTGCAGGGGAGGTAGTGCAATACCCGTGGTACGCTCGGCTGAGCGCACCACTCTCTGTAGGGCCTTTTTGTCCTGTGCCGTGCTGTTTCCATACCAGGCAGTGATGTTTCCGGTCAGGATGCTCTCTCTGATTGGCTAGCCGCGTACAGCGAAGACCCTCTCTGATTGGTTTAGCGCCGAAGGGTCTCTTCCGCATATTCAACAACAATTGATATGTTGTTCCCTAACCCTAACCTTAACCTTAACCCTAACCTTAACCCTAACCTTAACCTTAACCTTAACCTTAACCTTAACCTTAACCCTAACCCTAACTCTAAGCATAACCCACTTCGAAAGAGGGCCAAAGCATAACCACTTTGAAGCAGAGAATATATATGTACAACAAGGCGGAAGAGACCCTTCGGCGCTAAACCAATCAGAGAGGGTCTTCGCTGTACGCGGCTAGCCAATCAGAGAGCGTCTTCGCAAACATAGGCTACGGAAAAAAATCACGCGTCCGAGGCGGTTAGTTGAGCGTCGGGGGGGGGGGTATGAACGTGTGACTGAACGTGCTTCTCATCTTGACCAGCTCGTCGTAGAGGGGGTGGGAGGGATTCTCCAGGGATAGCAGCCAGCTTCCTTCTCATCCCCCTCTCTGCCACCACCTCTAGTCTGACCAGCTCGACTCCCACCACAGAGCTAGCCTTCCTCACCAGCTTGTTGAGTTTGTGAGTGAAGTGAGGGCTTGATCTGAGACACACACCGCAGAGGTCACAGCTCCTCCACCTGTGATATATTCATATTTTCATTTATATTGTAATATTAATTTATGATACATTAATTTTATATATTGATGCTAGTTCTATCTGACCTGACTCTTTATCTGCGGTTCTTTGTACAACAGGATATTGTGACCAAGATGCTCCATGTGGACCCTCACCAGCGCCTGACGGCCCCACAGGTTCAAACCCATTCTATATTATAGCATACTACTTATACTATATTAACCCTTTCACTACCACACTACAGAAGGTTAACCTTTCACTACCACACTACAGAAGGTTAACCTTTCACTACCACGCTACAGAAGGTTAACCTCTCACTACCACGCTACAGAAGGTTAACCTTTCACTACCACACTACAGAAGGTTAACCCTTCACTACCACACTACAGAAGGTTAACCTTTCACTACCACACTACAGAAGGTTAATCTTTCACTACCACACTACAGAAGGTTAACCTTTCACTACCACACTACAGAAGGTTAACCTTTCACTACCACACTACAGAAGGTTAACCCTTCACTACCACACTACGGAAGGTTAACCTTTCACTACCACACTACAGACGGTTAACCTTTCACTATCACACCACAGAAGGTTAACCTTTCACTACCACACTACCAAAGGGTTAACCTTTCACTACCACACTACAGAAGGTTAACCCTTCACTACCACACTACAGACGGTTAACCTTTCACTACCACACTACAGAAGGTTAACCTTTCACTACCACACTACAGAAGGTTAACCTTTCACTACCACACTACAGAAGGTTAACCTTTCACTACCACACTACAGACGGTTAACCTTTCACTATCACACCACAGAAGGTTAACCTTTCACTACCACACTACCAAAGGGTTAACCTTTCACTACCACACTACAGAAGGTTAACCCTTCACTACCACACTACAGACGGTTAACCTTTCACTACCACACTACAGAAGGTTAACCTTTCACTACCACACTACAGACGGTTAACCTTTCACTATCACACCACAGAAGGTTAACCTTTCACTACCACACTACAGAAGGTTAACCCTTCACTACCACACTACAGACGGTTAACCTTTCACTACCACACTACAGAAGGTTAACCTTTCACTACCACACTACAGAAGGTTAACCTTTCACTACCACACTACAGAAGGTTAACCCTTCACTACCACACTACAGAAGGTTAACCCTTCACTACCACACTACAGACGGTTAACCTTTCACTACCACACTACAGAAGGTTAACCTTTCACTACCACACAATAATAAATAATATTTAACCCCATGACGTCTCCAGGTGCTTCGCCACGCCTGGATCGTAGAGACGGACCAACTCTCTGACTGCACCCTCGCCCGACACGAGCTGCACAAGGTCAAGGTCAGCCCCTGTGTGTGTGTGTGTGTGTGTGTGTGTGTGTGTGTGTGTGTGTGTGTGTGTGTGTGTGTGTGTGTGTGTGTGTGTGTGTGTGTGTGTGTGTGTGTGTGTGTGTGTGTGTGTGTGTGTGTGTGTGTGTGTGTGTGTGTGTGTGTGTGTGTGTGTGTGTGTGTGTGTGTGTGTGTGTGTGTGCGCGTGTGTGTGCGTGCGTGCGTGCGTGCATGCTGCAGATTGCTTGTGACTCTCTTATAGACTAGTTATAATGTTCATGGGGTATGTATGCTGTTAGTGTAGTCAGCATATTTACATTCACGTTAACATTTGGTCATTTAGCTGAACGCTTTTATCCAAAGAAACTTGTACGACAGCAGGACAGGTACAACTCTATCAGCTGAGTAATGTCCATCAAACAGTGTTGAAACGTGGGCGCTGCAGTGTTGTACAGTAGGTAGTAATATAGACAAGGAAGATTAATTAGTCGAAAAGTGCATGATAGTAGAAGACGGTAAGAAGGTTAGTATTTTGTGTTGTGATGTCTTAGTAGTGTTAGTGCTGATGTATGATGTCACTAGTGTTAGTGTGTTTGTAACGATAATTGACGGTAATGTTAATAATATACTTATTACCATGTGTCCTGCAGGGGACGCTGTCGGCCGTCTACTCCGCTCTGAGGCGGTGTCCTCCCGCGCCGGCCCTCGAGCCGGTCCTGTCCTCCTGCCTGGCTCAGCGGCGAGGCGTGAAGAAACTGTCCAGTCCCAAGTCCCCCCTTAATCTACCCTCTCCTAAAGAACCAGGCCAGCCCAGAGTCTAACCTCCGACCCAAAGAAACAAACTATAGCCTTAAAACCCTGACCCTGACCCAAAGAAATAGATAGGCCCAGACACCGTAACCAAAACACAACCTTTATTAAAGGACCATATCAGTCTGATTTTGACTTCTCGCCGTTACCGGAAAATCGCCCGTCTTTAAATAATTTTGTGGTCGTGGGTGTATGCGATGTTTTAGCTGGTCTCAGTTCAGCCCTAAACCCAGTGGATGAACTCACTCGCTCCAACGACGCTAACCTCACCCTGTTTATCCAACATTCCCCACATGGCTGAAGAGGTGCATTTGGAGACCAGCGTTCTAAATGTTCACTCCAATAGAAACGTGGTCCCCCCCCCCCCCAGCACTGCCATGGTTCCTGCCTGGGACCAGCGTTCTAAATGTTCACTCCTGCCATGGTTCTGTCCTGTGGGCCCTGCCTGGGACCAGCGTTCTAAATGTTCCCTCCAATAGAACCCTGTCCCCCAGCGCTGCCATGGTTCTGTCCTGTGGGCACTGAATTTCCACTTTATTGTCATGGAAACGTTGTCAATGTCTAGACCCCCCGCCCCCAATCAATCAATCAATCAATCAAACCCCCTAAAGACTTTGAGCAAAAACCAGGAAGTCAACAGGAGCCAATGGAGATGAACCAGGAAATGCTCAATGGTGTTAAAAGGGAACAACGGCTGTGCGGGATGGTGAATGAGGAGGGGGAATAATGCACTAAAGACATGGGTCTTTACTTCTCGACCGAGAGCCCAAAATGGGATGGAGGCGTGTTTCTGACCCCATCATCACTGGTACATTTGAATGAGCCTGCATCGCAGAGCAAGACCACACGTCGAGTTTGATACCCGGGCAGAAGAGTAGGGTTGGGTACTGAACTCTGTACTCTTAAGGGTACCGAACCGAATGACGTGGGAACTACCGAGTACCGAGTCACATTAGATCAATCTGTGCCACATTTCGGTACCTTGAGAACTGATAGATTAAGAGCCGCCCAGTTAGAGAATAAAAACCGAATTCCAATGACGCGCAATTGTAATAGACACAGACCAGTGTTTGTGTTTGTGTGGCGTGATAACAATGTTGACATTGCTAAAGTTTAGACTTAGTTTAGTTTTACAACTGAAATAACATGTGTGTTATTACAGAGAGAGAGTAAAGTACCGAAAAAGGTACCGTTGGGTACCGGTATGAATGTGAACGGTACCCAACCCTACAGAAGAGGGGAAATTCAACATGGAACATGTTCTAGTGTTTGGTCAGTCATGATAAGATGAGCGTCTATGACCATAGGCCATTCTGGAGCTGTTTGGAAACATGGACATTTCTCTTTGTTTGTCAGTATTATCAATGCAATACTTTAGCATTCTATATTATAATATGAACTACTGTGAAATTGAAGTGTAACGTTCATGTCAGCTTACTTATAGTGATGATGCACTTTCATGCTGGTCCAGTAGCAGGGACCCTGGCATTGGGCTGGAGGTGACCTGTGACCTGGAAGTGAAACACATGGACACATGGCTTCCTATAGTCAGTTTGTGTGTCAACTCACGCAGCAGGAAAATGAGATTGTGTTGCTATCAACGCATTTTGATGGACGCTCACGTGGATGTCTCTATAGGGAGGTGTAGTGGTTAGTTACGTCATTGCCGTTTTCCGTGTTCCACCCTCTGTCCAACGCAATGTATTTCCCCATTGCCCATTTCTAAATCGTCTCGTTTAAAGCAAATAAAGCATTAACATTTGCACGGTGTGCCTTTCTGTGCTTATTCATCCACAATCTATAGCTCAACATGAAAATATTCGCAATTAATCATAGGGAAAAAAATCGCCACATTTTATTTCAACCAAAACAATAATGTTAGTGATAGAAGGGAACTCATGTTGTGCAAAAATGGAAAGCTTTTCAATTTCCATGCGGCAGAATTGTTACAATAGCCGATAATCCATTTTCCCAATGATAAATCCCTATACGGGTGGAACAACCAGTGACGTCAGACTACACCTCCCTATAGACCTCCTCTCATGCGTTTATTTTTACAACAAGCCCCAATGCACGCCCCCCCCCCCATGCCTATGACCAAAAATGTACGTTTATTTTCATTCCCATTTACCAGTCAGTTTGTCCTTGATGCTGCATGTGGGGTTGTACAGTAGATGTTACAGAGAATGCACTGCCGCTGGTGACGTCGGGGGGACCTGATCTGCAACGCTAAGCTGGTTTTGGCTAGCGGTTTTAACTGCCGCTTTGAAGAGAGAGAGAGAGAGAGAGAGAGAGAGAGAGAGAGAGAGAGAGAGAGAGAGAGATGTATATTAGAAGGCCTTGTTCACTGGAACCACAGCCTGCATGAACACAGATGAAGCCAGGAGGGATGTATTAATAGTGTATATTCATTTTCCTATTGCTGCAGCAGGAGATTCTAGAGAGACGGGAGCAGCTGGAGATACCCGTGAGCAGGGATGTGCACAGGTACGGTACGGGCTACTGTTGCCCTCTGGGGAGCCTTTTTTTTCTTTTGTTTACATAAAAAATTTACAAGCAGCTCTACTGCAAATACAGGGAGGGGCAAGAAGGTGCAGGCCTTTTTTTGTAATATCATTCATCAATGTATAGCAATTTAATTATTTTTTATTAGATTTGTGATTTGGCGTCGGGTTTCGTGTGGATTTGCAGGTTGTAGAGTTTTTCCAGGTTAGAGCAATAGCCCCTCCAAATGTCTGTGCACGCCCCTGCTTGTCAGGTCTATGCAGAATGTCTTTCTCCTGCTCCTTCCTTGCAGCAAAGGCACTCAAAACGTTCCTAGAAGTTGTACAATCCCAGCCTAAATCAACAAAATAGCAAGAGTTTTACGCTTGTAGTACTTTTCCATCTGACTAACCACGTGAGCTTAACCTGTCTCTCCTGTCTGCTGCCTCTTCATAATGAAGGTTCTGGGACGTTCTCAGATATACCCGACATAGCTGTCATTTCATACTGATGAAAAACAAGCAATTATCTGTATAATGAATAATGACAATAAGCAATTAATGTATGGTAGCTGCAATAAAACGGTCAAGAGTTCTAATATATAATCTGAGATCTATGCGCCTCCCAGAATTTATTGTGAAGAGCGTGGGCTTGGAAGGACAGTGCCCGGGAGGTAGAGCAGTCATTTGGTAATCCGGTGGTTCCTGGTTCGATTCCCGCTCCTCCCGGGCAACGTGTCAAAGTGTCCTTGAGCAAGACAATTAAACCCTAACTGCTCCCGATGAGCAGGTCGGCACCTTGCATGGTTGCCTCCGCCGTCTGTGAATGTGTGAGTGAATGGGTAAAATGTGAGGAACTAAATTTGAAAAGTGCTTTGGATAAAAAGAGGATGCAAAAGTACTAAAACAAAACATTTTATGCTGAGATTGTAAAAACTTCCAGACACTTTTCAAGCACCTCCGCTCCGCTTCAGACATCGGCTGAAGTTCAGTTAGCAGCTCCTCAGAAGAAAGGGCTACGAAGAGACAATTGTGTAAAGCCTGCGTAAAAATGCATCAATAGCAACACAATTATCTAAATGTGCTGCTGGAAAATGAGAAGAATCGTTCAGACTAAGCATTGTGTCTATGGATTACTGGGGACAGCCAATGTTGAAGGTCGACTGTAATTCCTCAGAGCTACTGTACATGCCTGTTAAAAAATTTACATATTCATCCAAAGAAAATGCCACTGTAACCCTTTCACTACCACAGAAGGTTAACCTTTCACTACCACACTACAGACGGTTAACGGTCTGGAGTGTGGTAGTGAAAGGGTTAACCTTCTGTAGTGTGGTTGTGAAAGGGTTAACATTCTGTATCGTCTGTGGTAGTGAGAGGGTTAATGCCGTTAAGTAACTGTAACTCCACATACTACAATTACTGTATGTGTTGCCGTCTCCTTGTAGTAGTTCAGTCATTTGTACATTTCTCCTATAACTGTTCACTAAGGTACCATTATTTTAGTATCACATTATGACACAAAAGTTATTATGTTAAAGGATGGCATATTGGCTGAACTGATACAGCATCAGAGGGTTAAATCATTAACCATTTGTGGCACATATCTGACCGTCTCTTGGCAGTCGTATGTCTAGGATAGGTGAGTGTTTGGTCACGCCAAGTGTCCTCACACACTGAGGTGAAAACGGGCTGTTTGTTTGTTTATTTATTTGGATCCTCATTAGTTGTTACCAAGGCAACAACTCCTCTTGGGAGTCCAGTCTCATGGTGTCCCTGCTGTTCAACCGCTGAAATCCTCTTAGCTGCTCTACCGCCTCAAATAGTTGCGCAAATTCATTCGTTAAAGCTGAACAAAATTGAACTTTGACCAAGTGAGCGAGGCGACATTTCAAGAAGGCGAATCGTAATGTCAAAATGTGAGTGCTTGTGAATGGGGTGGTGAGTGAATGAGATAAAAAATTTAATCAAATAAAAACATTTTTTAGCATATGTGACCTGGCCATAATATGAAGACTGTAGAAAAAGTGATGGTATGCAAAATTTGGTCTGGCAGTGAAATTGGTTCTTTCCACATCTTTATACACTAATGGTATCTGCAGGTTTCAACAACTTTTTAAGACCTTTTTAATACCACATAGAGCATCATAATACCAAGTTCACAACCATACTAGCAAAAAAATAAAAACCACATTGAACTGGCAGCTGCACTTAATGCCCTGCTAAAAACAAAATACAAAAACATTTAATATATTTAATATTATTTCATCTGCAGACAGCCGGGCTGTGCTAATGAAATGTAAGACTTTTTAATCCCTTTCAAGTCCTTAAATTGAGACTTTTTAATACCCCACAGATGTAACCCTGGTTAACTACACTCACATTTGCATATGTGCAAACGGTAACATGACATTGTCAACAACTATCATTGTATCTAGGAGCTACATACTATACACCACATGCATCATTCCAATCCATGCACTCGTAGATACAGTATGATTCATATTAATATTGTGAAATGCACAACACTAGGATGCAGAGGTAGGAACCCCCTCTTTCAGCTGGGACTACTTCCTGGTTCTTGCACATTTTGATTGGATACTTCAAACCAGAAGAGCCTGGTTCCACAAGTATTTCCTCTATGGACATATTAATAATAATAATGATGATAATTCATTATGAATTAAAATCACTCACAGTAATTTCTCTACGTAACAGAATAATTGAAATCCACAGGTCTCCAAGATTGTAAAAAAATTGTTCCTGCAAATATTTCTTTAGTGCTGTGCGACTAGGAAACAGTGATTGAAAAACAGATTGAATATGAGGCTGAAATGATTATTGCCTTTATTTATCGAGAAAATCACTTTACATTGATGTGGAGATCCTTACCAAGGGTCTCTATGTTAATATATTAATAAGAAACTCTTACCGTCTCAGAGAACCGTGGGTATACTAAACAGTAAAACGATCGTATAGGTCATCTTGATTATCGCCTAATTCATAATCCGAGTCCCTCTGATCAGAAAGCCAAGAGAGGAGATAGAGTCTGGACCTGTATATATAAATATTCTAAGAGTAGGAATACTGATCTATAGGATTAGCGGTCAGGTCACATGACCACAGAGATTCACTATCTCAACTGGTCTCAATTCAGTACTCCTTAAAGGTTCCGAAGCCACAAAGGGTTGCGAGTTAAACGCTGGGTCCCTGTGGAGGTGTGCAGCCATCGTGCAACGCTGCTGGGAAGACTGCACGTCGTGTTGTATGTATTAAAGGATATATTTTGTTGAAAGCTGCAGGGAAGTCTGTACATATTGAAATATGCGTATATTGAGATTGTACATATTATACGGTGTTGCACAACCAATGGTGAGACTGTTGTACATACTGTGTATATCTGCCCGATTACTGGAGGTATTTAAGTTTTACAAATAAATGGGATGGAGGAGGTGTTGAGTAATGTACTTGTTTTTTTTGCCTGTTGAGAGGAAGAAGCTGTAGGGGAATGAAGCATAACTTCACACCATTAAATAAACAATCTGACATTTATATATTTTGTTAACATACTCATATGAGCCAATATGTCATTAAAATGTGAACATTCGCATGTTGCATCAATATCTGAAATTAAAGAATCCTCATGCACTCTTCCACTAAATAATCTTCCTTGTCTATATTATTACCTAGTACCTACTATACCATTATGTCTCTACTACTATGCACTCAACACTGCAGCACCCAAGTTCCAGCACAGTTTGATGAACATTGTTACTCAGCTGAAAGAGTTGTACCCTTCCTGCTGACTTGTCGTACAGAACTTCACTTTGGCAATAAAAGCGTTAGCTAAATGACTAAATGTAAACGTAATTTTTCTGTTTCAATGTGATGACTACTGTAAGTAGAACATTACATATGGAACTATCAAGTTAATAGAACTCCATATTAAAGACAACAATGACTGGAAATATCATGTTAATAGAACTCCATAAAGACAACACACTGACTGGAAATATCAAGTTAATACAACTCCATAAAGACACAACACAATGACTGCAAATGTAATACAACTCCATAAAGACACAACACAATGACTGGAAAGTGGATGTTTTGTAAACATTCAAAAAGTATTTAATCACGACAGAAAGGGTCTGTCACCCACAGTGTTCATAACGTTACAGAATAGTGCAGAAGCATCATGTATTGTATTCAATTGGACATAACCAACAACCATTTTGATTTGTATTATTGTGTCATGCTCATAAAAAGGTACCGAGCCCATATGGACGCTACATATAGTCATTGTAATGGTGTACAACATAGAAGTCAACTCTATTTCACACATACAAAGTACTATTGCCCCCCCCCCACACTTTACAAATACAATTTACCATGAATAAATTACTTTTCCTGAAACACAATTGAAGCCATTCATGATCACCAAGCCGAAAGAAATGATTAATTAAACATTTGACTAAAGAGACACTTCTTATTGCGTCATATAAAGAGACAGTAGAACGTAAAGTGGATTTTGTTTTCAGTTTCTCCCAAATCACAAAGAAAATCCTCCCCATCTACCCGTTTTTATGGCTTATTATGGTAATGTCCCGAATGTTAATTGTGCACAAAATTATATTTTGACTTTTGGATAGATATAGATTCCATACACATTTAATACACATCATAGACGTTCTTTTAACCATGAACTTGATGAGGAAAGGTCCAGTCTTGGAAGGTTCAGCTTCCTCTGGGCTATTCTGAGGCACTACTGAACCGAGCTCCCATCTACTGTTCCGTTGTGCGAACACCATTCATACAACCTAAATATTAACTTATTATCAAGCTATCATTCAACTGTCCAGCTAGATTTGAAGACTTCCCAGGCTAATTAACTGCCTACCTACACACCATTCACTTACATTTCATGATACTATTTACACAACAAAACACCTGCGGAAGTCACTTTTGACACAATGCTCAGTCCAATTTAGTTTCCGTCAAATTCCTGGAACTCTTCTGAAAAGGGGGGACTACGCCCATGACATGTTCATACCCGTTATTCCCATGATCTAAGCCAGTCCAAAGACATGAGTAAACACGACCGACTCTCTCCCAAATCTAAAAACTAGAGCAGCTAAGGGCTCATTCACTTCTAATGAGGGAACGCTGCACATCGCCACCGGCCGGTGCGCTGGTGTGAATAAACCTACATCCAAGTAGAAATTAACCATCACCTGCACTGCAGAGCAGCAGGCTAGTCCTCGCCGTTTCCACAACACTCCGTTTACACTTCGTCGCTCTCTCTCTCTGGGTTACTGAAAGTGTACGTGATTGGCAGCAAAAGTTGTTGTGAGTCGAGTGCTACTTTCTCGACGAACGGCTCTATGTTTTTTCTTTGGCCAACTGTTGGGAGCCCCAACGCAAATACCCCCCCCATTAACACTTTTGAGTGCCAGCCACGAGAAATCTCGTTAGTTCATGCCATGCGTTGAGTGGCAAGGACGAGAAATGTCGTTATTTAATAGTTATTTTTTTTATTATCGATTTCCATAAATTTTTCATCAATCTAGCCTCACGTTACCACTGGGACTCTCTCTTGAGCTCGAATTGGTAAAAAATACCGCCCCCTATAGTCTCCCGGATGGTAATGCACCCTTTGGATTGGATTGAATGAAAACGCATGGGGAAAAGAAAGTCCGGAATCCACATTTTACTTGTCAGCCATGTAATCTGAGCCAATTGCAGTCATCGCCGACCCTCCGAACAGCGTGGAATATGTCTTTCGACCACCCAGCGTTGGATCAATAAACGTGATCGATATTTGGAATGGCGATCAGGAATTGGAATAATATTTTTGGAGAACATCTGATCTGAGGTAAGGAATCTATTTTACCAGGTTAGGGATAATGAGAGCTCTTTTCACAGATATATCAACGTGTCCCGTATGTGTGTGTGCGATCAGGAAATAAGATAATCGATTTTCAGCCCGTTTCTCTAGCGTGCATAAGTACACATATACTATCGACAATCTAGCGTTTATTTGAAAAAGATTCATAAATAGGCAGAAAAATTACAACGTGTTTTGTGTATTACAGTAAAGCGTGATTCCTGCAGAATCACCTTTTTTTCTGGAAGTTTACAAAAACGAATGTTTTTCAAAATGGTATAAAATGGAAATGTACCGATTAAAAAACAATCCGTTTCGACAATGTTGACTGCAAACAAGTCATTGATAAGCGACGGGCGTATTAGACACATAATTTAAGATATAGTTTATGCGTTCGCAAATGTGCTCGCCCTCCCATTGACTACAGCGCTGGCACTCAAGCGGCATTTCTGGCACCCCCTGCTGGCACTCAAAGTGTTAAAGAAAAGTGGAAAACTTAAGCATTTTTTCCTGCTTTCCCTGATCTGAACATCCCCTTAAACTGAAGTGATGTCATAAAGTATGGAACTGCTCCATACTAGGACAATCCATTGGGAGAAATGTTACAGGTGACATTGAGGACACCCAGCGTTACGAGTACATGTTCTGTTGTTTCAGAACGGAGAGGAGCTCCACACTTTATACTTGATGACATCACATGTTTGAGGCCGACTTCTCTGGTTTCTGCCTTTGAGAGAAAGTCGCTCATGTTCACAACTATTGACCGACCGTCCCTAGGCCATGGAAATAACCTATAACGTACATAATTAATAATTTCATGGTGGTGTTCCCCTTTAAAGATAGGAGCAGAGAGAAGCCTCGGTTATGACAGCTTTACAAGCTACAGGGTGGAGAATAAGTATAATAATAAGTAAATATGTTGCTTTGCAACAGTCATCAGACACGATGGTGATTTCAACAGCAATAATGACTAATGGGGTTTAAAAGGTTAAATTAAAAGCACTTTCAAGGACTGTCCCAAGTTTGTCCAGCAAAATGGATGTAAAGTTCCTGCCAGTCAAGGTAGTTCACCTGAAATGCATAGAGGATGTGTCTGGGTGATATTCTTTATCAAGGTGAATAGAACAGCATTATGAATACAGTGTGTGTGTGTGTGTGCGTTTTAAGATGCCGGTTTTAAGATGCAGGTGGGTAGGACACAGGCATGTCGGGGTCACACACGCTGAATCCTGACGTCTTGTGGCCCGTCTTGCTGGTGGTTTCCATGGTAACATGTTTCTCACAGTCTGTCAGGATGAACTCTGGGCTGAAACAAATCTCAATCTGGCCCAAGGTCTGCACCTACAAACACACACAATAAAATCACGCACTAAAATATACAAATGAATCGGAACAAAGCTGCATAGCTAGACTCCATGCTGCTACATTTGCGCTGTGCAGGAGAGATGTCTGTGCAGAACCCATTACCATTGTGTTTGTATTTATCTTGTATTTATCAAACCAATCACAATCTAGGGTGGTCCTACGCTTTCCGCTTTTAACTGCTGCTAAACCACTGCACTCCCGTTTTGCACTTTTTGTTTTGTTTTGTTTGTTTTAGTGCACTGTAAATTCTATTTGTGAGAATGTACCCTGCTGTGTACTTTAATTCCAGAGAATCATTGTTGTTGTTTTTTAATGCTGTGCCTTCTCCTTTTTATCGTTTTCTGTGTACAGCACTTTAGATTGCCTCAGTGTGTGAAATGTGCTTTATAAATACATTTGACTTGACTTAAGCACCAAATGAAACTTAACAAAATAGCGTCGGGTGAGAAATGTTTCTTCATCAACGTTTTCCATCAGTGAGTGTTCTTTTCTAGCTTGAAGACGTATTGTTGTTGATCCTAGTGACAGGGATTTTGGAAATGGTAAAAAAACTAAATAAAATGCAGTTTTCACAACAGAAGTAGTTGACGCCAATGGGAGGTTTATACTAGGGATGACTAGGGCGTGATTAATCGATTACTCGTGGCTATGAGAAAAATCTATCTTAAATTATTAATACTTTTTATGGGAAAAAAAGTTTTTTTTTATTAATCTTTTTACACATTTGTTTCACATGTATGTGTAAGATTATAACTGTTTTGTTTCATTAAACATATATGTGAATGAACAAAAGTAAAAAAAATTAAATATATATAATATATATATATTCAAATTATTTTAGTTTCCCCCCCCCCCCTCCACGAGTAATACATGATCCCTCGAGTATAGCATGCCATCAACCTATCTGGATTTTTCTTTAAAATGCCCTTCCCTAGTTTATACGTGCAGTCAGTTATCCTGTAAGTCAGACGATGTGATGGGATGTGGTGCATTGACCTACTGTACCCTGTGAGAATGAGTGGTGCATGGACCTACCCTGTGAGAATGAGTGGTGCGTCGACCTACCCTGTGAGAATGAGTGGTGCGTGGACCTACCCTGTGAGAATGAGTGGTGCGTGGACCTACCCTGTGAGAATGAGTGGTGCGTGGACCTACCCTGTGAGAATGAGTGGTGCATGGACCTACCCTGTGAGAATGAGTGGTGCGTCGACCTACCCTGTGAGAATGAGTGGCGAGTCAACCTACCCTGACGGAATGTGGATGGACGACAGAGTTGGGATGGACACACTGGATCTTTTAGTTCCCCCCCCCCCCCTCCACGAGTAATACATGATCCCTCGAGTATAGCATGCCATCAACCTATTTGGATTTTTCTTTAAAATGCCCTTCCCTAGTTTATACGTGCAGTCAGTTATCCTGTAAGTCAGACGATGTGATGGGATGTGGTGCATTGACCTACTGTACCCTGTGAGAATGAGTGGTGCATGGACCTACCCTGTGAGAATGAGTGGTGCGTGGACCTACCCTGTGAGAATGAGTGGTGCGTGGACCTACCCTGTGAGAATGAGTGGTGCGTGGACCTACCCTGTGAGAATGAGTGGTGCATGGACCTACCCTGTGAGAATGAGTGGTGCATGGACCTACCCTGTGAGAATGAGTGGTGCGTCGACCTACCCTGTGAGAATGAGTGGTGCGTGGACCTACCCTGTGAGAATGAGTGGTGCGTGGACCTACCCTGTGAGAATGAGTGGTGCATGGACCTACCCTGTGAGAATGAGTGGTGCATGGACCTACCCTGACGGAATGTGGATGGACGACAGAGTTGGGATGGACACACTGGATCTTTGGTTTGACCGTGTAGAACTTCTCTAGGACCGACTCAATGCTTGAAAACTACACACACAAAGTTGTTTTTACAAAGTCTGATCCATGATAATTGTGCATTAAAATCATTGTGGAGCGGCTTACAATGTTAGATACTGTAGACGTTAATAAGTCGCCTGGCCCACAGTCTGGCGACAAGTAGAGTCCAAGGTAGACACTTTCTATTTCTTTGGAATATACAGTGAGGTTTAGCCCTACAAAAAGAAATTCAAATTGGAACCCTTTTTTGTAATAGTTCATGATTTATTTAGCGTGTAATCGCCTGCTTCTTTTAGAATAAACCAAAAAATACTTACAGAGTAGAACATTTGGTCTGTAGGGACAATGTTAAACTTCCTCAGGACTCTACAGACAGAAACAGATGACAGTTCAGCAACATTAGTCTTTAGCCACGTCTCTTATCCAGAGACTTGTAGTCGGTACAAGTGTGCGAAACCCAGAATTACAGGGAAAAATGTTCACTAAAATGTTGACGGTTAAATGTGAAGAATAACTACTCGAGCACTACTTTATGAAAACATAACTGCCTAGGGGCAGCTGGGTGGCGCAGCGGAGATTGCGCTCGTCACCAACGCAAGAGACTCCGGTCTCGAATCCGGGTGTCAGCATTGCCTCCGGCTTGGGCCAGCCGTCATACTAACTCAATTGGCAGAGTTAGCGGGTGGAAGTCGATGGGTGGTAATCTGGACGTTGTGGACAGCGACTCCTACAGGTCGGTTGGGGACGCCTGCACAGCAGAGACAGGAAATGGCGGGGGTAGTGTGAGCCTCCCATGCGTTACACCTCGCCACTGAGTCCGCGCTGGCAGGTGAAAAGATGTGACAGGCTGCCTCCTCGTGTACCGGAGGGGACACGTGATGCAAGGCTTCTATCCTCCCTACAACCGACCAGTGGGGGGCATAGTCGAGCAACGTTCAAGACAGGGGAGGGGAGAATTGGAGATACGAAATTGGGATGGGAGAAAAATAGAAAAATAAGGAGAAAAAGTGGATACAAAAAAAAGAAAACATAAATGCCTGTCAGTCACCTCATTTAAGTCCAATACAGTTTCAGTGCCTAGCTTAAAGTGACAATCTCTGATCTCCATACCTTTAGCTTGTTATTGTACACGTGGAGGAGCTACTCAAGTGTTCTTCCTGACAGTGAAACAATATGCGATAAGAATATACAGTAACTAAATGTGTGAATAGAGATAACGATCTGTGATAATAGTAACAAAAACCTATTTTTTTTTGTTGCGATTACAGGGTTTATTGACAATTATAAACCACTATAAATTAGCCAGTATTTACCCTGACAGATAAGTGTTGTAACACCTGCGTTGACATTCTGGAGCGTTTGTCGTTTGTTTTGAGCTCCAGCCATCAGAGATTGGGGCTTTAATTATGTATGTTAACTGTGTGTGTGTGGTGTGTGTGTGTGTGGTGTGTGTGTGTGTGTGTGTTCATACCGGTCCATGTCCAGGATGTGGTACAGTTCCAGGGCCTTGCTGAAGTACTTGTGTTGGCTGTTGAGAGAATCAGCTTTGGCTGCACAGGTACCGTGTTTATGCCACTCATACTTCCTGTTGAGACAGACAGACAGATATACTTATAATAATGAATTAACTAAATAAACTAATGAAATGGGTTGGTTGATTTCCTTTTTACCAGCTCTGTCAAAGGTTGATATAAATGAATGAGCCTCAACTGCTGTGCTGTAGTGTGTGTGTGTTTTAATTATGTATGCAAGCATGTATACAGTATGTGGGACGGTTCTGCGCCAATTTCCGGGTATAACAGCCTGCAAACTACCTAACGCCTAGTTTATCACTGGTTAAACTTAGGCGACTCTTTCACAGTTGGTTAAGGTTAGAGTTTGGAATCAGGGCAGGCGTTCTATCGCCATGCTCTAAGACAAACTCTAACCTTAACCAACTTTGAAAGAGCGCCTAAGCTTAACCGTCCAAAATCTTGCCGTCCCACGATTGGCGCACATGTCACATGACCAGAAACTTGCGTGGCCAATCAGAGCGCAAAACGTGAACGCGGAAGGACAAGCCACTTGTGGAAAGTATAGACGCAGGCTGAGAATTGTGGACTATATATAGAGACACAAATGTTCTAGAATGTGCGGTTATGACATCATACGGTGACATCACAAATGTTCCAGAACGTTCGGTCATGACATCATACTGTGACATCACACATGTTCTAGAACGTTCGGTCATTACATCATACTGTGACATCACAAATGTTCTAGAATGTTCTATTATGACGGTTCAATGACTTTATCTAAATCCAATCAATATTCCTAATGCCGTTTCAATACAAATAAACATATAAATATTCATATAATACAATAACCTAAATAATATAGCTTTGGCTCCTACAGTATGTATGTAGTAGTGTATGTGTGTATGCTGTAGTATAGTATTTGTTTGTTTGTTTGTTTATTTACACATATAAAAACAGTTACATATATAATACAATATAGTCCACAAGGGATGTGTAGGAGAATTGCCTAAAAACCCTCAAGGGGCTTGCATGTGGCATTCACCAGGAAGCAAAATTACATTATATCAAGATAAATATAAAATATTAAATAAAATCCCCCCCCCCCCCCCCCCCCCCCCCCCCCCTCTGAACAAACAAACACACACAAGCAGGCCTACATAGACACCGAAGTAGGCACCCCATGCCATACGATTTCTGGTATAGAGAAAACAATCAATGACAGTAAGAATATATAATAAAACGAAAATACAATAACACAATACATCAAGCCATCAGACTACAGTTTGTAAAGGAAGTCCATATGGGAAATATTGGTGATCTAGGAGATGAGATTTCAGTGCTCTTTTGAATTTCAGAAAAGAAAATTCCAAAATATGTGGAGGCAAAGAGTTCCACAACTTTGACCCTCGGTAGAGCAAACAAAACTGAGATTGGGAAGTGCAGGGCCCGAGGCGCAGCCGAGGGTGGTTAGACCCCCATAGGCGTGATCAAATTTGTATAACACAAGACTTCAAGTGATGTAATGCGTTTATACAATGACCGAATTCACCCAACCTTATTGCTATACAACTATACAATAAACACAGTAATTGAAGCATAATGGAGATTTATTCACAAAACCATCCACAGATAAAATAGATCCAATAGTAGATCCACTAGTAGACACCAGAGGGAGCTCCACAAATCATGTTAAACCCGGATTCGGCTCAAACAAGGGATTAATGCCCTACCCACAGCTGTAAAGGAATGTGAATCACTACCCACTTTCAAAACCAAAAGAGAGCACCTACGGGAGACTGCAATACGAAACTGGCCCCTGTAAATGTCCTAACCCAACCCCCTCCAATGTACAGTAAATGTCCTAACCCAATAATACACAAGACCCTTTTCTTGGGACCGAGTAAGGTTTAGTCGATAATCCAATGTACAGTAACCCCCCCCCACCCTGTCTACCCAACCCCCCCCCCCACCCATGTGTAGTGTATGTGTGTATATATGTATGTATGCTGTAGTAGTGTATGTGTGTATATATGTATGTATGCTGTACTGTATGCGAGTATACAGTATATGTATGTAAGTATGCTGTAGTGTATGTATGTATACTGTACTGTATGCGAGTATACATACAGTATATGTATGGACAGAAGGTAAGACAGAACAAACACCAAACTCAGAGGAGGAGGCATGATGGTGAGAAAGATGGATCGACGGATCAATAGATTGCTATATTATTACCAGAAGCCGGGGGAGGAGGGGTTGATGAGGTCCGGCCAACTCTTCTCCATGTCTGGAAGCAGGTCCTGGGAAACCACATGACGGACACCGTGTTCAGTAGGGCTGGCTGGGGGCGGTTCTGGCTAAAATGTGAATCACGATTTTTCTCTCTAAGAATTGAGATCACGATTCTCTCACACGATTCTTATTTTTTCAATAAAATCATTTATTGCACTCTTTCTTAAACAGACAACATAACATATATGAAAGTGCTTGACTTAAACTTAAAGATAACATATTATATGAAAGTGCTCGACTTAAAAGTCTCTTGTAACATACAAAATAACTCAAGTCAGAATCGTCATCATTTAAAAAAGTTAAGTAAAAAGTAAAAAAAAGAAAAAAGATTATTTATTTTTTTAATAAAAGAAATCGTCATAATTTAGAAATGAGATTGCATAGGTCTATGAATTGAGATCGCGATTTTATTTTGATTAATCGCCCAGCCCTACTGTTCAGCCTCTTTCCTGACTAAACCACCACCAATACCAGGGCTTGGTGATATGGAAAAAAATATGACATCACATCACCATATATGTTTATTTAGTTTTTCGGTACAAATTACAATATGATATAACTTTTTTTGTATTTATCTTGCATTTAATCCAGGGTGCCATTTCTTAAAAAATTATCGATTTTCTTTTATAGAAAAAAAAATGTGATTCACTTAAATATATATTATATATTTTCTATGATGATGTACAACAGTATATCGTTAACGAGCGCATTGCAAAAGCCCGTCCATGACGGCATACCTTCATATTCAGTCTACCTCACAGCCCTACCGATACCTTTACAGTCTCCTTTTAACATTTCATTAACAGCTCTTTTACCTTCAACCTCATCACCAATCAACATTATCATTTGGATTATCTAAGATGCCATTTTCCATCCAGGCAGTTATCCTCACATATCTCGGTATTGAAAGAGTCCTCCTAAATATCAGGATTTCTATTATTTTTCCATTACTGCCCAGCCCACCCACCCACCCACCCACCCACCCACCCACACACACACACCTACCTCTATTTGTGAGGAGTTGAATGTCCAGGTATTATTACAGTCCATCCCTTTATCTGGCCTGAAATAGAAAACACACACAAAACACACACACCTTCTCAACTTCTCTGGTTTGGGACCCATTAAAAACAGGGGGGTGCGTGTTCGCGACCCCCCTACATAGTCAAGACACTACAGAGCGGTGAACTTTGACACAACAAAGTAGTGATTTTTACTTCCCCTTGTCAGCCTATTTAACCAGGGACCGGGGTTGCAAATGAGCCTCGACTTAGAGATCCTACATGCAATGCATTTGTATCTTGTTATTGTAACCTGCTACAATGTTTCCTTTTGCATTGTCCCTAAGAAATAAACAAGTAATAATAATAATAACGATTGGTCCATTGGAGGAGGGCTTTAGACTTCAAACATTATTTCACATGAACAAAATCATGCATACCATGTATCATAAATATGATTTATTTGTAATCATCTTGCGACCCTCTGTCGGTCGCCTCATTTAAGTCCAATACAATTTCATTGAACCTGGTGCGCCCCCCCCCCCCCCCACCACCAGTTTGAGAACAGTACAGCTACACTAAAGAGCACAAAACAGTCAAGTCTCATGGCACACACACACACAAGCTAGGTATTATTTGAAAATCTTCAATATCAATTACCTTACACTCAGATACAGATACCATACTACAGAAACGTTCAATACTTTGTTCAGGTCCTTTATGCTTGGTGGGGAGGACAGGCCTTCCTGCTCCAAGGCAATAGCTACGACCCAAAAAGCTCTGCGTTGATTTGTCAATCATGTTCGATACAATAATGCTGGTAGTGATTGGCTGCAGAAACAGTATTTCTTGGCCAATTAAAGTACTGCAATAGGTATTATTTGATTCAATCAATACATTGATGGTAATGATTTTCAATACCCCAGCCCTAACACACACACACACACACACACACACACACAGGCAGGTCTCACCAGAGTCCATGTAGGGTCCAGTAGCTGAGGTTGGCGTGACAGTGTTCCATCTGAGAACATCAACACAGAAATCACACAACTATCCTCAGTCACTTACAACTAGGGATGTCCGATATTATCGGCCGATATTGGCATTAAAATGTAATATCGAGAATTATCGGTATCGGTTTAAAAAAATACATTTCTTTTTTTTTTTACATTTATTTAACCTTTATTTACCCAGGCAAGCAAGTAAGAACAAATTCTTATTTTATTTATTGTGAAAAGTATGCATAATGTTGTGTTAATTCCACGACAAGAGATATGTAATGTTAATTACCTGAAATGGAGTTGGACAACATCGGTATATTGGATATCGGTAAAAAAAAAGCCAACATTGAACATCCCTACTTATAACGCTAATTTTTTTTCTGCTTTGTGTGTGAAGCACCTCAAAGACCAGGCAATGTCACTAACTCACTCAGTATTCATTCATCATTCACTCACTGTTAGCCACTCTACCCCCTAGTGGTGACACGCTGCCTTTACATTATTTTATTTTATTAACTGTACTTTCAGAACCCCTCCCCCAATAGAAAAAAAAAGAAAGACGGATTACTTTTCCATTGGAACATTAATAAGAAAAGCAGATTTCCCCTTATTGTGTAGAGCATTGTGGACCTTCTTAAAAAGGGACGCAGCTATGTAAATGCAGCCATTTAATTTTTTTTTTTTTTAACCCTAGCCCGGTTTCCTACTGACCAGTGATGTTGTCGATCGGTAGAGTCCTTTCTCTGCATGTTCCATACTGTTCCTCATACTGGATACAGCTCCACTTAATTAAGGTCCAGTTTGCTCAGAACAGGGTAAATCTGCATTTTGCTACGATGCCCCTCTAGCTCATGGAATGAACTCCAACGGTCCTTAAAGCTTGAGATTCTCCCCTCTGTTGCAGAGTTTAAAACCTTGATCTCTAACTTTTGTCAATCAAGTTGTACATGTTTTAATTGATTGTAATCCTTACTTGTCTAATTGTTATGATTGTGTATGCTGTGTGATTGTATGCCTTTTTTTTTTGCTTAACTCTGTTTTGCTTAACTCTATGTTTTGCTTAACTACATGTTTTGCTTAACTCTGCATGTTTTGCTTAACTCTGCATGTTTTGCTTAACTACGTGTTTTGCTTAACTACGTGTTTTGCTTAACTCTGCATATTTTGCTTAACTCTGCATGTTTTGCTTAACTCTGCATGTTTTGCTTAACTCTGCATGTTTTGCTTAACTCTGCATGTTTTGCTTAACTACGTGTTTTGCTTAACTCTGCATATTTTGCTTAACTCTGCATGTTTTGCTTAACTCTGCATGTTTTGCTTAACTCTGCATATTTTGCTTAACTCTGCATGTTTTGCTTAACTCTGTATGTTTTGCTTAACTCTGCATATTTTGCTTAACTCTGCATGTTTTGCTTAACTCTATATGTACACTCGACTTGACTGTAAATGAGGGAAACCTCAGTTGCCTTTTGAGTTTAAATAAAGGTTTGAAAGGAAATTATTATTATTATTAATTAAATTATCCAAAAACGAATGAAAGGTCAAGGGGCCGAGCTCCTGTCTGTACAAGTCGACTGAAACTAACTGAAACCTACTCCACCGTGCACATGAAGTGGTTTGTTTCGGTCAGTTTGACCCCATTGCCTTTAAGTGATTTATTAACATGTCTATTTATCATGTCTATTTTAGTCATCTTATTATTATTATTACTACTATTACTATTGTTTTATTGCACAATCGTAGCGGGCATGGCCAACCGTGCATTTCACTGTATGCCCTGGTATGTATGTGATGAATAAACTCTTGAATCTTGAATCATTGACATTGCATTCGTTTGAACTGTCCCTTTAACCTTTTGCGTGACCAAGTAAGGAATGCTGGCTAAAAAGAGCTCAGATTTCTGCTACACAGTCAGTCCACATCATCTGATAGCGGTCACATGACATTACAAGCCAGAAGCTGAATTCTAAAACATGACACATGACTCATTCACATGGCGACGGCTTCAGGGCTTGGTGAGGTCATAAATGTCAGGACCAATCAAATTCAAAGTTGATGATTTAGCAACAACCTTTTTCTTCTTGATGCAGTGTGATTTGACTGGAATTGCAGTAGGTTAATAACATTACTAGGGGCGACAGTGGCTCGGGAGGCAGCGCAGTCGTCCAGTAATCCGGAGGTTCCCGGTTCGATTCCCGGGCAGCGTGTCCTTGAGCAAGACACTTAACGCCTAACTGCTCCCAATAAGCAGGTTGGCACCTTGCGTGGTCGCCTCTGCCATCAGTGTGTGAATGTGTCAAATGTGAGGAACAAATTGTAAAGCGCTTTGGATAAAAGCTGCCATATAAATGCACCATTTAGTGATGCTTAAAGCGTCAAGAATTGCATATCAATATTTTTCACACTTTATCACAAGTAATTCTGCTTCTTGAGACATGACGCCGACACGTTGTCACGTGGCGTTATTAAAAAGACGTTATTAAAAAGACATCAGCGTGAATTCGAACACGAGGAGAGAGAGAGAGCAGGACGGAACTCACGCCACAGAAGGTCCTCGGCCAATGCTGAGTCAGAATCAGCTTGGTCCACATGTGTCTGTAAACACACACAGAGACACACAGAGACACACACACACACACACACACACACACACACACAGAGACACACACACACACACACACACACACACACACACACACACACACACACACACACACACACACACAGAGACAGAGACACAGACAGTATAAAAGAGGAAGTGGGTTGTGTCAAGTTAAGTTATTAAGAAACACCACAACATCAGCATAAAGAATAGTGCTTGTGGCTGGTTTCGATGCCAGTCCACAACAGCGCATCTATATCGGAGCCCCAGAGTCCTATATAACAAAGGTTTGATCACCGATCCAAAAGTGTAACTGGGACTGGTGTTCCTAATGTTTCATTCAGTTCAATAGAATCTGGTCCCAGCTCTGCCGTCCCGTGGGCACGGAATTCCTGCATTGTTGTTGTCAAGGAAACGTGTCAACATTCTTTGTTCTAAAGCCCCCCCCTCCCCCCCCCAAATCCAATATGTCAGGAACAAAGCGACTTACATTTCTGTATTTTTGGCACATGGACTGTTCAGTCAAACGAATGGTCCATGTCTATACTGTTCAGTAAAACTGATGATCTAAGTCTATACAGTAAAACGGATGGTCTAAGTGGACAGTAAAAGAGTGGCGATACAGAGGTCCATGATGTTTATTTAGGTCCATGGCTACTGAGAGTGGCAGCCTTCTAACCGCCTCCTCGTGTAGTTTGAGAACGATAGTTACTGTACTGCTGCTGAAATTAACTACATGCATCAGTAGATGTCCATGATCAAAGTAAAACCAGTACAGGTTCAGTGCCACACCTCTAAGAACTTTATATATCTACTAGGGGATGAATCTCATTCGATGCATACAAGTAGTGACATTATCCCATTGTTAATATGTAATAAATATGCATTTGTAATTCAACGGTTTTCAGTTCATTCCACAAAACACAATGGGAGCATGTTTGTTTGGCCATCTATGTTTCATTTGGACTGCAGTTTAATCCAGTCAACCAGCGCACATGTTGCCTTATTAGGTTTCTCTAATTACTTTGTTCTCCAAGGAATATGTGGTCTGTATGATAGATAATGTATTATTAGGTGGTGTATGTTAGAGTTGTATAAATAATGTATTATTAGATGGTGTATGTATGATAGATAATGTATTATTAGATGGTGTGTGTCAGAGTTGTATAGAATGATAATGTATTATTAGGTGGTGTATGTTAGTTGTATAAATAATGTATTAATAGGTGGTGTATGTTAAGAGTTGTATGATATATAATGTATTATTATTAGATGGCGTATGTATGATAGATAATGCATTATTAGATGGTGTATGTCAGAGTTGTATAAATAATGTTATTAGGTGGTGTATGTTAGAGTTGTATGATCTCTAATGTATTATTGGGTAGTTTATGTTAAAGCTGTATAATAGATAATGTATTATTAGGTGGTGTATGTATGGTATATAATGTATTATTAGACGTTGTATGTCAGAGTTGTATAGATAATGTTATTAGGTAGTGTATGTTACAGTTGTATAATAGATAATGTATTATTAGGTGGTGTATGTACGGTAGATAATGTACTATTAGATGATGTATGTTGTTAAGAGTTATATAGATCATGAATTATTAGGTGGTGTACGTTAAGAGTTGTATAATAGACTAGCACATCCTGTAGTGTGACTTACGAAGGCGACACAATGGCTACTGAGCAGAGCAGAGCGACTCCGACACAGAGGAGTGGATGATGATCCCACCTGAAACAACAATATGAAAACAGGAAGTGGTCCGAAATCAAGAAGTGTGGCTGGACAATTTAGAAAGCTTTACCACATTACTCAATACCACAAGGTCACCTCCCTCTCTGAAAAGTTTTTTTCTTTTCTATTTTTATTATTATTATTTTTTTTTAAACCAGCCAAAGCCGTGTCAGCCACAGCCAAAATACAGCGTTAGGCCCTGGACTAACCCTTATCCCAAGCTAAACCCATTACACTGGAGACATCACCACCATAGGTTCTCTAGAGGCCCGGAGAACATGGGCTGAGTGGGGTAGAATAACTGGATTGATTGATTGATTGATTGATTAACAGATTGCAGAATGGGTACAATAATACAGTACGGCTCAATACACACAATTGTTACGGGGATGCAGACCAGAGAAAGACTTTTGTCTTGTTTACATCAGGGTCCCCCATTTTCAATTCATAATGAATTTCTTTTTGGAGAACATTGGCTGAGTGGGGTAGACTAACTTATTGTGTGTAATGTGTACTTGTTTTTATTTACTTTATGTGTACTGTCTTGTACAGAGAGTAAGAATTCCATTTTACTTGTTGCATAATGGCAAATAAAACGATCTGAATCTGAACTAGAGAACATCAGCAGTTATGTCCCACTGGGTGAAGTTACAAGATTGGTGACTGACACATACAGAAACAGCCAGTAACCTTAAAATTACATCTTCTCCGTTGAGTACTGTATCAGAAAAACACAGTTAGTAACCCCAATCCATAGTTTACACTTTACAATAGTATCACCGCCGGTCACATTAAGCAGGCAGGCCTAGTGCAATGGTTAGAAATGTTATGGGACACTGTATCTAAAAGATTTGCACTACATCCCTACCTAATTTTTGCATTAAAAAAAATATGCATTCTGTACTTCATTCATTGTTTGCATTTTGTAATACATTTTGTACTTTAGGTTGTACTATAGTTTTGTATATTTTGTATAGTGTTTGGTCTTGATTCTTTTCACTTGTTTACTGTATGAAGCACCATCTCAGAATGCACCATGCAGAACCAAGCATTTCACTGTAATGTACATAATGTGACAAATGTGTTGACAAAAAGTGAAAGTATCTTATCACTGCCTCGTCTCGTCACTCCAACAAACCAAAACATTGTCAGAGATCAGACAAAAACAAACTAACTACAAACACTTGATTGATTGATTGAACATTGTTATTAACAGATTGCAGAATGGGTACAATACAGTACGGCTCAATACACACAATTGTTAAGGGGATGCAGACCAGAGAAAGACTTTCGTCTTGTTTACATCAGGGTCCCCCATTTTCAATTCATCATAACATTATAAGTTAACAGATTGTGTCACTCACCTCATTTTCAGTTATTTCGAAACAAAGGCAGGTTTCGCAGTAGTCCGCCCTCCGGCTGCAGGTTTATAAGCTTGCTCACACAGCACACTGTGTCTTAGTTTAGTTTAATGCTTTCTTTTTAATTCACTAGTTGGCGGTGGAACGTGAAACTTGAGAAACTTGAACTTGAAACTTGGATTCATTCAACCAGTCCTTCTTCTTACTGTTGTTGTTTTGTTCCACGGCTGTTCCTAAACAAGCCTATGTTCAGCCAATCAGAAGCGTCAGGCAGATCACGTGGCGCATGTAGAGCTGTTTTGGGGAGTAGGGTAAATCTGCAGTGCCGCAGCCCGCCCGGCGTCTGTACTGTGCGCATGCGAGAAACAAAGTAACAATAAGGCTTGATTGATTGATTGATTGATTGATTGATTGATTGATTGATTGATTGATTGATTGATTGATTGATTGAACATTTTATTTAACAGATTGCAGAATGGGTACAATACAGTACAGCTCAATACATACAATTGTTAAGGGGATGCAGACTTTCGTCTTGTTTACATCAGGGTCCCCCATTTTCAATTCATACAGATAGACAGTACTGCTACATCTATACATTTATGACATACCAGATTTACTAATACAGTACTGTTTTTGATACAAGAAGAGTCTAAAAAAGAGAGTATATACATTTGACGAAGAAACTGTACATTGGAGGAGGTTGGGTAGGTGGGGGGGGGGACTGTACATTGGAGGTGGTTGGGGGGGGGGGGGGGGGGTTGGGTAGGCGGTGGGGTGGGGTGGGGTGGGGGAAACTGTACAACTGTACAAGCAAAACTGTATATTGGAATATCGATGAAACTGTAGTGATTGTAATGGTACATAATTCACCCACGGAACTATTGTTAGGAACATTAGTTCCGCCCAAACATTCTGGAACATTTGTGATGATGTCATAGCCGAACATTCTAGAACATCGAACATTCTGGAACATTTGTGGTGATGTCATAGCCGAACGTTCTAGAACATTGGTGATGTATCCGTATGATGTCATGACCAATGTTCTAGAACATTTGTGTACGTATATATTCAGCAATTCTGAGGATGATAAGGGCGAGATTGTGGGAGAAATAGAGAGGTTCCTTCTGGCCTCAGGGTCTCTGGAGGTTTTCACTGATGGCTCTGTGGATCCTGAAAGTGGGAGGGCAGGCTTTGGGTGGTGTGTGCCTCGGTTAGGGATCGGTAAGGGACAGAGAATATCTGATGGCAGCTCTGTATTTGTGACAGAGTTGCTTGCCATTCTCTGGGCATTGTGGTGGGTGGAGGAAGTGGGACCAAGCCAGGTGATTATATGTTCTGACTCGGCTGCTGCACTGATGGCTCTGCGTGCAGGTGGGTCTAAAGCTCGCCCTGATCTCATTCAGGAAATAATGTTGGTTTTATATAGGATTGCGAAGGCAGGCTGGTCAGTGGAGTTTTGTTGGGTTCCGGGGCATGCTGGGATTGCGGGAAATGAGATGGCTGACTCCCTTGCCAAACAGAGCCTGGGAAGGGAGGAAGAGATAGGCATTTCAATGGGAAGAGTAGAACTCAGAGAGAAGATAAAGAAAGGAGTTGAGGCTGAGTGGCAGGCTGAGTGGCAGGCTGAGTGGGAAAAGGGGACCAAGGGAAGGAACTATTTCTCTCTGCAGCCTCGGGTCAAAATCAAGGTGGATGGATATGGGTCTAGGAGTGATAGGGTGAAGATGTGTAGACTGAGGCTGGGACACTGTGGGTTGAACAGTACCTTGTGCATTGTGGGAAAACATCCAGATGGGCGGTGTGAATGTGGTGAGACTGAAACTGTCTGGCATGTTTTCCTAGAATGTGAAAGGTATAGGAAAGAGAGGGAAATCTTTTATGAAAGTCTGGTAGAGTTGGGAGTCTCTTCCTTCTCTCTTAAATCTTTCTTTGGCATGGATAATGAGAACCACCAGCTGATCACAGAGGCAGTGCTGACATTTCTGCACGTGTCAGATTTGTATCAGAGGATATAGCATTATTGTATTTATTAGTATTGGACAGGCAAGAGGAGCAGAGAAGAAGGAGATAGAGTCGATAGTAATGTGTTTTGAAGATGAGAAGAAGAAGAGGGTAAACAATCAAAAGTTGATTTACCAGAGGCCTAACTATGGAAACCATACCACTAGCGTAGTATAAGAACTGAGGAGGGCAGTAATACGCCTGCGGGAAATTCAAAAGAAGAAAGAAGAAGAGCTCATCAAAAGAACTGCGGAGGGCAGTAATACGCCACGATGCGTCTACACTGCCGGAAATTCTAAAGAAGAAGAAGAAGAAGAAGAGGAGTCGGTCGACTGCAAGCAATGTAGCAGTAGCATGTTGTATTTCTGTGCTTAATAAATGCTATCCGCTCTGCCTCGAGCCACCGTCTCCGACTCTTATCTCTCGGCACTACAAAACCTTACTTGGTTCCAAGAAGAGGGTCTCGTGTATTATTGGGTTCGGATATTTACTGTACATTGGAGGGGGTTGGGTTAGGACATTTACAGGGGCCAGTTTCGAATTGCAGTCTCCCGTAGGTGCTCTTTGGGAGTGGTTTTGAAAGTGGGTAGTGATTCACATTCCTTGGGGGACCCTGATGTAAACAAGACGAAAGTCTTTCTCTGGTCTGCATCCCCTTAACAATTGTATGTATTGAGCTGTACTCAGGGGCGGACCTTCCTACAGGCAATATAGGCGGTCGCCTAGAGCGCCACCCAGAGGGGGGCGCCAAAAAAAAAAAAAAAAAAAAAATTGGTGCAGTTTTGGCGCCCCCCTCTATATCGGCAACCATTATTTTTACATAAAAAAAATTCTAACATAAGGGAAAATTAGCCAAAAACCAAAAAACGGTCGGTCGGTCTGAGCCTCAGCTTTAGGTGTTCACAGTCAGAACATGCTAGAGCGCTGTGCATTGATGGGTATCGGTCAAGTGTTTATAGTATAGGGCGGCGCAGTGGTGAAACTCGCCTAGGGCGCCAAATGTGCTAGGTCCGCCCCTGGCTGTACTGTACAGTGTACCCATTCTGCAATCAAAATGTTCAATCAATCAATCAATTAAACCTTTACAGCTGTGGTAGGGCGTTCCACATTGATGTGGCATAATTGCGAAACGTGTATAGTCCCTTGTTTGAGCCGAATCTGGGTTTAACATGATTTGTGGAGCTCCCCCTGGTGTTGTGGTCGTGGTATTCACTGACCTTTGGGAAGTATTGTGACATGTACATGGGTACCTTAGTCGTGTAGTATATCTTGTAGACCACGCCCATTGCAAGTTGCTGTACTCTGTCGTCTACTCTAAGCCATCCTAGGTTGTCAAAGTGGGCTGGGGTGAGGTGGGTTCTAGGAGTAAGGTCAAGCAGTAGTCTGACCAGTTTGTTTTGTGATGTTTGTAATCTTGTTTTTAGTGCCTTTGAGGTGCTTTGGTACCATGAGGTGCAGGCATAGTCGTAGTACCCTTGAATGAGTGCTCCTGCCAGAGTCTTCAGGGTATTCTTGTTTACCAGAGAGGAGATCCGGTTCAAGAATCGAGTTCGTTGGTTGACTTTTTTGATTACATTGGATGCCATTTTGTCACAGGAAAGATTTGCCTCTAGGATGGAACCCAGGTAGGTAATTTCATCTTTCATTGTGACAATATTGTCACCCACTGTAACTGAGAAGCCGTTGGTCTTGCTGAGTTTGTTATTTGAACCAAAGAGAATGGACTCTGTTTACCCAGGTGTAATGATAGTTTGTTATCAGCGAGCCAGGTTGTGAGCTGAGGGTTTTTTCAACCTGTAACTTGTTCTTGTCAGAGACCAGCAGGGCTGAGTCGTCCGCAAACAGGAACAAGTTGCAGTCACAAGCTGACAACATGTAATTTGCATAGATTAGGAACAGTAGCGGTCCTAGTATGCTTCCTTGTGGAACACCAAGGAATAGGTTAATTAAGTAATACTATATAGGTTCATTAAACCAGAGCTAGAAAGAGCTCGAAAAAAACGGACTCTTACTCAGTGAAAATGTAAGTACCTATACCATATTATGTTACTTTGTTTCTCGCATGTGCAGTAGTGCACCACCGCGTGCACAGTATAGGCCAGCCCCGACGCACAGTACAGGCCCCGACACACAGTATTGTTTATTTTGTTTATTGTTATTTGCACTTACAAACATACATTCTGGAATAAAATAAGTAAAAGAAGAACAGTTCAAATGTGCAGGAAAGGTAAAAAAAACCCAAGGGCTTATAAGCGACCTCCCCTCTTAAACCTATATAGGATAACTACACAAAAAAATCCCCCCCACATTATGCACAAACACACATGCGCATATCCCTCTCTCATACACACAGATACATACAATTAACGACTACAGACCCGTCGCCCTGAGTCCCTGACGTCTGTGGTCATGAAGGTCTTTGAGCGCCTTGTCCTGGCCCACCTGAAGTCCACCACAGACCCTCTTCTGGACCCCCTGCAGTTTGCATACAGAGCCAACCGTTCCACGGACGATGCTGTGAACATGGCTCTGCATTATGTCCTGGAACACCTGGACACTGCAGGGACCTACGCCAGGATTCTGTTGGTGGACTTCAGCTCGGCCTTCAACACCATACTCCCGCACATCCTGGAGCATCAGATGTCCCTGCTGCAGGTGCCGGACTCTACCTGCAGGTGACTTCTACAGGTGGACTTCCTGACAAACAGGTCACAGCGGGTGAAGTTGGGAATTAACATCTCCGATCACAAGTCCATCAGCACTGGCTCCCCACAGGGCTGTGTTCTGTCCCCACTACTATTCTCCCTGTACACCAACAGCTGTGTCTCTCTGCACCCCTCGGTCAAACTCCTGAAGTTTGCGGACGACACCACCGTGGTGGGTCTCATATCCAGGGGGGACGAGTCCGCCTACAGGAGGGAGATCGAGAGGCTACTGAGCTGGTGCAGCTGCAACAACCTGGACCTCAACGCCCAGAAAACAGTGGAGATGGTAGTGGACTTCAGGCGGAAGGCAGCCCCCCCCACCCCGATCATTCTGGGAGGCACCCCGGTGGCCTCTGTGGAGTCCTGCCGCTTCCTCGGCATGACACTCCCGGGACCTGAAATGGGAGCTGAACACCATCGCTCTCAATAAAAAGGCCCGGAAGAAGATGTTCTTCCTACATCAGCTGAGGAAGTTTAGGCTGCAGAGGACTATGATGGTCCAGTTCTACACTGCCAATTATCCAGTCCATCCTCACCCTCTCCATCATCACCTGGTTCCCTGCAGCCACGGTCAGGGACAAGGCCAAGCTGCAGCGGGTGATACGATCAGCGGAGAGGGTGATCGGCTGCCCCCTTCCCTCCCTCGAGTCCCTACATTCCTCCAGGGCCTTGAGTAGGGCGAGGAAGATCATGGCAGACCCCGCCCACCCGGGTCACGACCTCTTCACCATGCTCCCCCACGGCAGGCGGCTACGGCTGCCCAAGACATTAAAGTCCCGCCATAGACTCAGCTTCTTCCCCTCAGCAGCTCGCCTGGTAAACAAGTCAGGTGTCCCCCTGCTCCCCCCCTCTTTATTTCTTTATTTCAGATCCCCATTAGTCACTGCCTCAGCAGCGACTATTCTTCCTGGGGTCTGGATCCAAACATATAAAATTAAACAAGAATAATCAATAAAACAACATAAAAACAAAACAAATATCAATAAAACACCAATAAAATATACAAACAATTATAGAACATTAAACCAATCAAAATCAGACATACAAACAAATATGTATGCCAAATTTTCTAATATAGAACAATAACAAATATCAATAAAACAACAAATATCAATAAAACAACAAACAAAGACATCTCAGAGAAAACTAAAACGTGCTCAAAAACAGCACAACATTCCATACACTCATACTCTAATACTCCTCATAACCACTAGACAAACACATTCCAAAACAACACATAACCCAACACAAGAATCCATTCATTAGACATAGATTAGACCCAACCAAAATCAATCTCTTTCTGCATTACAGCCACTCGTAGTCTCCTCTTGAATCCCACCTTACTGGTAATTGAAACCAAATATTGTGGAAGTCTATTCCAGTAGGACATTGCCCTGTACATTACATTACCTCTATGGCGAGCTGCTAGGGCTGGACCTCTGGACTTGAACTGTGCTGCACTGTTTCCATGTCCCCCACCACTGCACTTTACTGTCTTATTGTTGTCTCACTGTTCTGTCCTGTTTTGCACTTACTTATTTATTTATCATTATTATTATCATGTTGTTCCTATTTGTGAAAATATCAATCATGCACCGTAATGTCAAATCACATTCCATTTTGTACCTGTACAAAATGTCGAATAAAGAAATCTGAATCTGAATCTGAATACAGCATTATACAACTATTATAATGTTGGAAAATAAAATAAAATACTTTACACAAATACACATGGATACTATAGACTACAGGATCTGTAGTTCTTTTTTAAGCTTACGTTTAAATATATTTAAAGTGGAACATGTTTCTATTAGATTTTGTATATCATTCCAACATCACTGCACCTTGATAAACAAATGAGAATTTGGCAACAGAGATCCTACAGAAAGGAATGCGTAATAGACAGTCTCCTCCCCACCGCATGTATATATTCGCTCCCCGCCGTATGTATATTTCTCTCCCACCCACCCACCCCCTCCTAATCAGTGGCGTAACTCTCTCTCAATGTGTGCCGGGGACAGATTTGGGGGCGTGGCGAGTGACGTCGATGGGGGGGGGGTTAGGGCCCCCCCCCCCACGCCCTCTGCGTCTCTACATTTCGTAGCCGCATTTCTGCAGACCCCTCTCTGATTGGTTGAACTCTATTTCTGCAGACCCCTCTCTGATTGGTTGAGCGAAGCCCCTCTCTGATTGGTTGAGCGTGCGCATGCGCATGAGCCGCGATAAGCTCCTCCAGAAACTCCTCCAGAAACTCCGTTAAGCTCCAGAGAGAGAGGCTGAAAACCCACAGTTCTTGCCCGACGGATGGGAGCGAATCCCGGATCCGAGGTTTCTGATGACTACCCCCAAAACACGGAGGTCGCGAACGCAATTTATACGCATGGAAGTATTGATTACGCCATAACGAATCATTAAAAAAATATACCGTTAACTGGAATATGTTGTGTGTGTGCCTTTCTGAATATGATTTGGGAGGGTTATAATAGAAGAAAGACAGTGTAAACAATATAACGTTATGTGAATAAACTGCGAAATAATAACTAATTTTTTGGTCAATAGAAGTCTCTGTGATACTTTCTGAATATGATTTGGGAGGGTTAAATAGAAGAAAGACAGTGTAAACAATATAACGTTATGTGAATAAACCGCGAAATAATAACTAATTCCTTGGTCAATAGAAGTCTCTGTGATACTTTCTGAATATGATTTGGGAGGGTTAAATAGAAGAAAGACAGTGTAAACAATATAACGTTATGTGAATAAACCGCGAAATAATAACTAATTCCTTGGTCAATAGAAGTCTCTGTGATACTTTCTGAATATGATTTGGGAGGGTTATAATAGAAGAAAGACAGTGTAAACAATATAACGTTATGTGAATAAACCGCGAAATAATAACTAATTCCTTGGTCAATAGAAGTCTCTGTGATACTTTCTGAATATGATTTGGGAGGGTTATAATAGAAGAAAGACAGTGTAAACAATATAACGTTATGTGAATAAACCGCGAAATAATAACTAATTCCTTGGTCAATAGAAGTCTCTGTGATACTTTCTGAATATGATTTGGGAGGGTTATAATAGAAGAAAGACAGTGTAAACAATATGTTTGACGTATTTTAACACACACCTAGGCTGACGACCCGAGCTATTATTATGCAAAGACAAGTACTTTAGCGAGTGGGTACTTGGCCCTTGCAGGGCAAGAATGCGACCCCCATCTACTGCTCTTTGCATAATAATAGAACAGGTAGTCAGACTCAGCTCTTTGGACGGTAAAACGTGGGGGACACACTTTCCGATGTCCCCGGCGTCAAATACGCCCCTGCTCCTAATGTACAGTCCCCTCCCCATCATATGTATATACTCTGTCAGGATCTAGGGGTAACAGTACTGTATATTTGAATACCGTTTATGTCACAAATGTATCAGTACTAAATACCTATATGTCCCTATGCCATAAATGTCATGTATGTTGTGTATGTCATAAATGTCTATATAAATTGAAAATGGGGGACCCTGATGGAAACAAGACAAACGTCTTTCTCAGGTCTGCATCCCCTTAACAATTGTATGTATTGAGCCGTACTGTATTGTACCCAGTTAAATTCATTAATTCATTCAGTCTTTATTTCTTCAAGCCCAGACAGGCCCAGTACGCGTCTATACTTTCGACAACAAATTTGTGTTTCCGCGTTCGAGTTTTGCGCTCTGATTGGCCACGCGCGTTTCTGGTCATGTGACATGTGCGCCAATCGTGGGACGGCAAGTTCGGCGCCTATTTCCGGGTCTAACAGCCTGCAAACTACCTAACGCCTAGTTTATCACTGGTTAAGCTTAGCTTAGAGTTTGGATTCAGGGCAGGCGTTCTATCGCCATGCTCTAAGACAAACTCTAACCTTAACCAACTTCGAAAGAGCGCCTAATCTTAACCAGTGTAGAAACTTGCGGTCCCACGATTGGCGCACATGTCACATGACCAGAAACGCGCGTGGCCAATCAGAGACGCGGAAACACAAATTTGTTGTCGAAAGTATAGAGGCGCCCAGTACAGGCCCAGACGCACAGTACAGGCCCAGACGCACAGTACAGGCCCTGGGCCTCGGCACTGCAGATTTACCCTACTCGCTCGGGCTCCACCGAGTAGAGACATTATTACCAGAGTTCGGCCAGGTTGGACTGTATGGACGCCATGTTGTGGCACTATAGCAACCCCGCTGGTCAAACTCTGGTAATAAATAGCTCTGCCACCGACTACATCGCGTCACTGAACTACGTTTAAAGGGATAGTCCACATTGTTAAGTAACTGATGAGTTGGTCCACTCAAAACCCACTTGAACCAGTGTTTTGTTTTTGGGTTATTAGAGGCGGAAAACCGGTTATAGGTTATAATATGGTTATAATATGGTCATCAGCAGCAGCAAAAACACATTATACAGAAATTACAAATAGCTCAAAACAAGGCTGCCAGGCTGTTCAACTGTTCGAAAAGCACTAATATTGGAGTTATGCACAGAAATGTATCATGGCTTCCTGTCTGCAATCTCGTCTTATTACAATACTTTTCTCAGAAATGTTCAAGTTGTCAAAAAAACACAGCATTTTTATGATCATATAGTTTACACAAGAGAAGAACATGGCCATATGACCAGACAAGCTATGTCAGGCCATCTACTGGCACCTAAACCCAGAACAAATCTACTAAAATCGTCTGTGACTTACAGAGCTATCATGCAATGGAACTCATTGCCAAGCTACTTCGCTGAAATATAACGGAATCTGGCCACCGTAAATGTCCAAACCCCCCACCACCTCCTAATAGACAGTCTCCTCCCCACCGCATTATATTCTCTCCCAGCCGTATGTAAATTTCTCTCCCACCCACCCCCACCCCCTCCAAATGTACAGTCTCCTCCCCATTGTATGTATATTTCTCTCTCACCCACCCACCCCCTCCTAATGTACAGTCCCCTCCCCATCATATACTCAGGATCTATGGGTAACAGTACTGTATATTTGAATACCGTTTATGTCACAAATGTATCAGTACTAAATACCTGTATGTCCCTATGCCATAAATGTCATGTATGGTGTGTATGTCATAAATGTCAATATGAATTGAAAATGGGGGACCCTGATGTAAACAAGACAAACGCCTTTCTCTGGTCTGCATCCCCTTAACATTTGTGTGTATTGAGCCGTACTGTATTGTACCCATTCTGCAATCTGTTAAATAAAGTTTTCAATCATTCATTCATTCATTCATTCATTCATTCATTCATTCATTCATTCATTCATTCATTCATTCATTCATTCAATCTAAAACTACTTTCAAGAAATTTTTTTAATACAATCTACTAACAAGCATGCATTGAACCCTTATGGCATAGTGGTGAAAACCAATTGACTGTTTGTTAATTGTATTTATGTTGATGGCAGTGAGTGCTGCACAGGAAGCACTTTATTTTATTAAAATGTTATACTTTATACTGATAAGTATCTTGTACACTGTCATTCTTAGGCCATCCACTGAGGATGAGATTGTCAATGATGTAATGTCTTTAATATTGTTGTTATTGTTTTATATTGTTTTAAGTGTCGGACCCCAGGAAGAGTAGCTTTTGTCAAGTGCAAAAGCTAATGGGGATCATAAAAAACATAAGATAAGATACAATATTCCTTTATTGACCCCCTTGGGGAAATTTGGGCGTCATATCATATGTCATAAAACATGTCCAATCTAAACTGTTAAGAAGCATTTCAGTCATGAGTAAAGTAAAGCACATTCTGGATAGAAAATCACTCTACATTCTCTACTGTTCACTAGTTTTACCATATTTAAATGACTGTGCTGAAGTCTGGGGAAACACTTATAATTCTACACTACAACCACTTTTTAAAAGGGCCATAAGGATAGTTCACATTACAGGTTATCGTGATCACACAAACATATTATTTTTAAAGTCAAAAACATTAAAGTTAAATGATCTTGTGGAATTTAAAACGGCACAATTAATGTATAAAGCAAAAGGTCATGTACTTCCAGGAAACATTCAAGAACTGTTCTTTGATAGGGAGGGGGTTATAATCTGAGGGGAGAACTCAATTTAAAAGTGCTTAATGTACGCACTACCATGAGAAGACACTGCATCTCAATATGTGGAGTGAAACTGTGGAACAGACTAAAATGTGGTGCTAAAGCAATGTCCAAACATCAGACAATTCAAACTGATGTATAAGGAAATGATGTTCACGAGGTACAAGGATGAGGAAGGGATTTGATATTCATGGGTGTTTACATTTTTATTTTATTTCTTTCATGTTTTACATATAGTTTTTGTTTTTTGTTTTGTTTTGTTTAGTACACTCATTTGAGTAGTGGAAAAGGGGTAGGATTAAATAAGTGTATACTTCTTCCTACTCCTTTTCAAACATGTAAATTGAGTTATGTTTTGCCTTATAGTTATAATTTAGTTTGAGTTATGTTTTGATTTTGTTTAGTTATTTATTTTGTTTGTATTAATTTACATGTTCGAAATAAAGATTTCAAATCAAATAAAAAATAGGGGAGGCGGGAAGGGAAGTACAGGTATGGGCAGGGTAATAATAGAAAGACATAAATACAGGCAATACAATTAGATCTTCAAGGACTCTCCTTTTTGTGACAAATAAGATAAGATAAGATGATCCTTTATTAATCCCCTTGGGGAAATTCAGGTGTCAAAGCAGCATGGGGGTGATACAGAGATTGATTGATTGATTGATTGATTGAAAACTTTATTGGGTACAGAATGTAGAATGGGTACAATACAGTACGGCTCAATACAAAACAACTGCTAAGAGGATGCAGACCAGAAAAAGACTTTAGTCTTGTTTACATCGGGGTTCCCCATTTTCAATTCATAGTGACATTTATGACATACAAGACAAACAGATATACAGAACTGTGTAGTAAAAAGAGATCATAAAAAATATATACATCCGAAGGGGAAGAAACTGTACATTGGTGGGGGGGGGGGGATTTGGACATTTACAGGGGCCAGTTTCTAATTTATTAAGAGCAGTTTTGAAGGAGGGTATGGATTGACATTCCTTCACGGTTTTGGGTAGGGCGCTCCACATTATTGTGGCATAATTGCGAAACGTGTTTAGTCCCTTGTTTGAGCCGAATCTGGGTTGTGGAGCTCCCTCTGGTGTTGTGGCCGTGGGATTCACTGACCTTTGGGAAGTATTTCGACACAACATGTAGCTTCACAGTCCGATACAGTCCAGTATCTATATACACTATAGATACAATATAAAATATAAATACAAATACAATAGAATATAAAAAAGTACAAATACAAGATAGTCCAGTGATATGAGATAGGAGAGCGAGCGTGGATACAATGAATGTTGATTAGAGCCTTGACATATTGATTGATTGATTGATTGAAAACTTTATTGAACAGATTGCGTAATGGGTACAATACAGTACGGCTCAATACACACAATTGTTAAGGGGATGCAGACCAGAGAAAGACTTTCGTGTTGTTTACATCAGGGTCCCCCATTTTCAATTCATCATAACATATATGACATACATGACATACAGATAGACAGAAAGTAAGTGGTTGTAAACGTCATCATTTTGACTAAACGTTGTATTTAGTTTGTTCATTCGTCCCGCAGAATACCAGACAGCGTTAGCCCGCAGTTTTGGTGGAACTTATCGGAATTATACTTCTTTCTTCCCACCGTGTAGTTGGAGTAAGAGTACTAGAAATGCAATCAATGTAAAGAGTAGCACACAAAAAAGTACTCGTGCTTATCTAATTAAAATATAAATCATTCCGATTTTGTGTGTCGGCATGGTCTTTGCAAATATATTGATGGGTCATTATCAGACTAGGTTTTGGGGGCTGTTCCCTTTTTAACATATTATCATCAAAGTCCGTTTCAGTATCCATTTGGAGAGATACTGTTTGACTACAAATTGCAGATCTAATTTTCTTCACTACTCTCATGTAAGTAGGAATACATAATAAGGTACAGACTTCAAATGTTGCATTACTTAATTACTCAACTACATTAACTACAGCAGGGGTTCCCAACGGTTTGATGGCAGGGCCAATTTAGGGACCCAACAAGCTTCTATCCCCAGGCCATCAGGCTGCTCAACGAACAATAAACACTATACAACAACCACCAAATGCACACAGCACACACATCCACACGCACACACTCACTTTAAACAAACAACACAATGCAGCACCCACTCTCCACACTTTAGATCACCTAAACACACTTTATATTTATTGATAAAGGATTTGCACTACAACTCGTACACCTTACTGTAAATTGTACCTAAATTGTACCTTATCCCATTTCTGCTTTGCACTATATAGTATTGTATATTAGTACACTGCATAGTATATTGTATATTATATGGTAACTCAGTTACGTCTATTCCATCGAACGTCTATTCCATCGAACATTGTACATATGTCTATACTGAACACTGTGACCTCATTTTTTACTTCTAATTTACATGCTATACTATGTTATTTCATACTTATCTTGTCTAGCACAGTCTCTGGAGCGTAACAGTAAGAAGCATTTTGTATAAAAGTATTCTGTACTTCTGTATGACAACTATTAAAGAAACTTGAAACTTAAACATTGGATTGAGGGGAGAAACAATGGAACACATCGTGTTAGTGAGATGCCAAGTTGCAATGCAATCAGTAGCCTAACAAGCTTTCAACAAACAGTTTTCTTCTAACTTGACAGTTTAGCCCAGAGGGAGCAGTTTTAATAGTTTAGTTGGTTTATTGGAGCAGAATCAAATACAACACAATTAACACATGCATTTACACCTCAACAACTCATCGTGGGCCGTCAGACATGTTTCAGTGGGCCGCCATTAGCCCACGAACCGCACTTTTGAGAATGCCTGAACTAGAGTATATTTATAATTAGTTACTTTCCACCTCTGTTTTCAGTTACTTATGGGTTACATAATTGACCCCCTAAGTCCATACAATGTGAAAGTTAAAGCCACAACATCATTTTGAAGTTATTCTTTTTTTCTTTTCTTTTTACGTTTTTAAGTTATACTTTTATTAATCCCCGGCTTAGGGACATTACGTCCTCTACACTTCCTACTCTCCAACCCTGCAAGTGTCATATATGAACCTGCTCTGATGTGAAACACCTCCTGTAGCTCCTTGGTGGCGTCAGGAATAGTCTCCGGCTGTAACTGAAGGAGCTCAGCTTTATAAATAGAACCTGGCCAAAGTTCAGCACAGAGCACTGCATCTCAAGATGTCTTATAGCCTCCAGAAACCCACAGCCCTCTCATGTATTCTTGAATATGTAAAAGCTTTGGCGACAGGCGACAGCAATTTAAATTCCACTCTGAAGTACACAAAGTAAAAATGAAAAAATAATAATAATTAATCTTGAATTCAGTATAACTCAGATGTGTACTTTTTTTGTACTTGATTTGTACTTGTTAAGTCAATACAGAACATTTTAACTTTCTGAAATAGATGAAATCCTTTGCTTCCACTTGATGTTGCAAGGTGAAATGGCACAGGTGAAAGCCCCACCTATTGAAGTGAAGTTGAGAGTGAGTGTAGCTCATATACATACAGGCCGGCTGGTCCAACCAACCCCCAGCGCCATGAGGGAGCCTGATCTCTCTATATATAGATAGACCCCTCTGGAATGGTATGAATACTTTAAAAAAAAATATATATATATATATACAGTATATCTTTTTTTCTTTTACATTGTTTCAAATGTAACCTTCATCCCTGTAAGATTATAATCAAAAACCTAATTGAACTGAGAATGGATGGGATTTGACAGCTTATCCAGTGTACACACACACACACACACACTCCCATTTGTTCCTAATGGATTTGTCTCTTCTCTCTGTCTCTCCCCGCCTTCCCATCCATTGTTCCCTGACGCTCTGTGTCATCACCCCCCCCCCTGACCAGAAGCGCATCCCAGCGGACCAGCCCCCTAACGGGCCTGTCATGTTATTGATAAAGCATTGGAAATGAATTGAAGTTGAATTGAAGTGAGTTGTGTTGTGAGGGTCTCTCTTGGGAGGAAGTGGCTCTCTATATATATCCCCCACTCTGTCCTTATAAGGTCTTGGGGAGAGACAGGTGGGGGTCGTCAGGAGACTCTGTGGCCCCCGAGCTTCCTTCAGGCTGACTCCCCGTGGATTCAAGCTGCCGACCCGACGCTCTGCACGGAATATCTCAAGGGGTAAGAGAGACATTTTGTTCTTCTTTAATTAAATAGTAGACTATTCGCTTCTCCTCTCCGCTCCTCTTTCTTATCTTCTCTCCTCCTTGTCTCCACGCTCCTCCCTTGTCTCCCTCTCTTCTTCCCTCCCCTGTGTTCTCCTCCCTGCCGTTGTTCTTGAATCAGGTGTGGGAGAGAGGAGAGGTAGCTTGAAGGGGGGGCATCCCGCTGTGGTACCTGTGTGCATGACAGTAGATGAGAATCTCTGGGTTGATAAATGACTGGATCGTTTCATAATTGCGTGCTAAGTGTTACACAATCGTCCCCGTGGGAACGTGATAGCAGTAATTATTGGCCATGTTGTGTGTGATTAGTATCATAACGAGCGAGTGCCGAATAGCGTGACTGACTGCTGGGGTTTTAATGGATTCCCAGTGGGGCTTGAGAGAGAGAGAGACAGAGAGAGAGAGAGACAGAGAGAGAGAGAGAGATATAAAAAGGCCAACTGGCTTGTTGAAATGGACTGCTGACTTTTCAATTACTGAACTGTTCGTGGAACGTGTATGCGTGTGTGTGTGTGTGTGTGTGTGTGTGTGTGTGTGTGTGTGTGTGTGTGTGTGTGTGTGTGTGCATGCATGCATGCGTGTGTGTGTGTGTTGGTAAGAACAGGAAAACAAAGAGAAGAGAGAGGAAGTCAGGGGTGTGAAGTTGTCTGTGGAACCTGAGCAGAATAGATGAGACAATAAGAAGATAATGTGATCATTGTATAGACATGAACGATATGTGCATCACTGTTAAACAGACAGTAATTTAATGATAAAGACAGTAGTTGCCTGTAATGATGGGAGGCAGGCCTGGGGGGGGGGGAAAGGGGAAAGCTTGCTGGGCCCCAGCTAGGGGGGGGGGGGTAATGGAGGCCAGCAATAAACATATGTTTAATATATATGAGTTAGGCAGGTTTGGGGAGGGCCCATCGAGGTTTTCCAGGGACCCAGCCACTTCTGTGTTCAGGCCAGATGGGAGTGACAGACTATGGTATATGTTTTACTGCATGGTTTTAATAGACTCCCAGAGCACAGATATGAATAGAGGTGGATGTATTGTTTATTAGGGAATCATATACTGTACATACTCTGGCCATTTAAAGGTGCACTATACAGCTTTGGCAGATACATTTGAAACTCCTACTGTATGAAAATCACATGGTATATATTCTCACCATAACTGAACAAGGAGACATGTATCTTACATGTATTAGCTATGTTCAGCCTGACTAAGGTCTGGCATGGTATGGTTGAGTTGGGTTTGTGTCTCCATTGCATTTCTTGTAGACTCTCCGGTTACTAGGCAACCTTTCAAAATTCATACCACCAAGTGTGGTACACTCGCTAAATCATTATGAGGCAACAGAGACCAGACAGACAGAACAATACAGAATTAATTGGAACCAATGGAAAGACATGGGCCTAGAGACAATGGCAACATTGTCCTCAATAAAGTCTTTGAAGCATGGGGCTATAAACGAATCCTTGAAGCGGGACGGCCGTCGAGGGACCCCTCAGACAGTGCAGGTGATGTGTGCACGGTATCTGTTGTTCACGCAGTCAGACTCGAGACCTGGCCCATCTCTGACATGACGACAGAGTCCTGCGTTCACGTCGATGTCCCAGTGCTTTTAACAAACTGTACCGAAAACAATTACCACCAACCATCGTTGTGTGGCATTAAAGTATCTTGTATCTCGAGTGGGATGCCCATGACAATAGGCGTAGAGATGGCCGCAGGGACAGTGGAAGGTAAAGATGGCGGGCGCTGAGTCATCAGACGGACAAGGCCCAGACGCGTTATTTTTTTTCCGTAGCCGCATTTTGCGGAGACGCTCTCTGATTGGCCACTGACTGACGCTCTCTGATTGGCCACTGACATGTGCGCCCATTTCCGGGTCTAACAGCCTGCAAACTACCTAACGCCTAGTTTATCACTGGTTAAGCTTAGGCGAATCTTTCGCAGTTGGTTAAGGTTAGAGTTTTGGAATCAGGGCAGGCGTTCTATCGCCCTGCTCTAAGACAAACTCTAACCTTAACCAACTTCGAAAGAGTGGCCTAAGCTTAACCGGTGTAGAAACAGGCGTCACACGATTGGGCGCACATGTCACACGAAGTGGCCAATCAGAGAGCATCTCCGCTCAACATGCGGCTACGAAAAAAAATGACGCGGCCCAGACAATCTTGTCTGTCAGACATGTCAGGACGGAATCTTGACATCCTCACGTGTGACGTCGTGTACCACGCAGCGGGGGTCCCGCACACTTCCTGACATTGCAGCAGAAGGGGGGTGGGTCCACTGAGACAATTAACCAGGTGATGGTTACGTGCCGGAGCACCTCCACTGTCTGAGTGGAGGTGGACCACATCACCGACGTCAAGTGGACGCCTCTGTACACAGGGTCAAGAGACACTTATTAACCCCTAATTGCGCCCGATGAGCAGGTCGGCACCTTGCATGGTCGCCTCCGCCATCGGTGTGTGTTAATGTGTGAGTGACTGGGTCAAATGGGAGGAACAAATTGTAAAGCGCTTTGGATAAAAGCTGTTATATATAAATAAATGCACCATTTACACAGGGTGCTTTGGAGCGTTCGCTATACATGATGGAGACGCTGCCTGCCAGTGCTACATGGCCACCAAGCCACTATTGCCTATGGGGGGCACCTGGATATTAGAAAACTGGTCTCACTGGGTCCACATTTCTCCAGACAACAGACCATGTGAGCGACTGCGCGAGTTCAATGCTGCTGTGGCAATTACCAGGGTCAGAGGAATGACTGCACCACCCAATGGGTCGTAGCGCAAGCGTTTAGCCCTCCAGCTCCTGCAATTGGGTTGTTGGGTTGTTTGTTGTTGGGGTTCTTAACACACAGCCCAGCTCCAGCAGAAACCTGGAGGGGGACTTACAATTCATTATGAATTGAAAATGGGGGACCCTGATGTAAACAAGACGAAAGCCTTCCTCTGGTCTGCATCCCCTTAACAATTGTGTGTATCGAGCCGTACTGTACTGTACCCATTCTGCAATCTGTTAATAAAGTTTTCAATCAATCAATCAATCAATCAATCAATCAATCAATCAATCAATCAATCAATCAATCAATCAATTAATCAATCAATCAATCAATCAATCAATCAATCAATCAATCAAGATTATCGCCAACCAGGGCCTTGAGTCCAGGGGCAGGTCGCTGCAGACAACCAGGGCCTTGAGTCCAGGGGCAGGTCAGTGCAGCAGACAACCAGGGCCTTGAGTCCAGTGGCAGGTCGCTGCAGACAACCAGGGCCTTGAGTCCAGTGGCAGGTCGCTGCAGACAACCAGGGCCTTGAGTCCAGTGGCAGGTCGGTGCAGACAACCAGGGCCTTGAGTCCAGTGGCAGGTCGCTGCAGACAACCAGGGCCTTGAGTCCAGTGGCAGGTCGGTGCAGACAACCAGGGCCTTGAGTCCAGTGGCAGGGTCGGTGGAGACAACCAGGGCCTTGAGTCCAGGGGCAGGGTCGGTGCAGACAACCAGGGCCTTGAGTCCAGTGGCAGGTCGCAGCAGACAACCAGGGCCTTGAGTCCAGGGGCAGGTCAGTGCAAACAACCAGGGCCTTGAGTCCAGTGGCAGGTCGGTGCAGCAGACAACCAGGGCCTTGAGTCCAGGGGCAGGTCAGTGCAGCAGACAACCAGGGCCTTGAGTCCAGTGGCAGGTCGCTGCAGACAACCAGGGCCTTGAGTCCAGTGGCAGGTCGGTGCAGACAACCAGGGCCTTGAGTCCAGTGGCAGGTCGCTGCAGACAACCAGGGCCTTGAGTCCAGTGGCAGGTCGGTGCAGACAACCAGGGCCTTGAGTCCAGTGGCAGGGTCGGTGGAGACAACCAGGGCCTTGAGTCCAGGGGCAGGGTCGGTGCAGACAACCAGGGCCTTGAGTCCAGTGGCAGGGTCGGTGCAGACAACCAGGGCCTTGAGTCCAGTGGCAGGTCGCTGCAGACAACCAGGGCCTTGAGTCCAGTGGCAGGGTCGGTGCAGACAACTAGGGCCTTGAGTCCAGGGGCAGGTCAGTGCAGCAGACAACCAGGGCCTTGAGTCCAGTGGCAGGTCGCTGCAGACAACCAGGGCCTTGAGTCCAGTGGCAGGGTCGGTGCAGACAACCAGGGCCTTGAGTCCAGTGGCAGGTCGCTGCAGACAACCAGGGCCTTGAGTCCAGTGGCAGGGTCGCTGGAGACAACCAGGGCCTTGAATCCAGTGGCAGGGTCGGTGCAGACAACCAGGGCCTTGAATCCAGTGGCAGGGTCGGTGTAGACAACCAGGGCCTTGAGTCCAGGGGCAGGTCAGTGCAGACAACCAGGACCTTTAGTCCAGTGGCAGGGTCGGTGCAGACAACCAGGGCCTTGAATCCAGGGGCAGGTCAGTGCAGCAGACAACCAGGGCCTTGAGTCCAGTGGCAGGGTCGGTGCAGACAACCGCTAGGGGACTATCCAGGAGGCATGTCTGAATACAGAGCTGTAGCAAAGCAACCGGCAATGTCTTGTGACGCTGACCCGAAAGCAGCAGGGTGGATGTGAATGATTTCACCGATGTCTCTCGGAGGACAAGTATGACCTGCTTGAGGACATTGGTTGCGAAGGACAGGCCCACGGCATCAGGTGGGGAGGAAGTGGACCGCTCCATCCTGGCACTCGGTGAGCGGTGCAGCGTGGCACAGGAATTGGCAAGTACCACTTGAGCCACGACGATAGCTAAATTCAGGTACCTCTTGACATCCTTAAAGTTAGTGAGTTTCCTGGATGGCCTTACATTTACATTTAGTCATTTAGCTGACGCTTTTATCCAAAGCGACTTACAAGTTCTGTACGACAAGACAGCAAGAAGGGTACAACTCTATCAGCTGAGTAACAATGTTCATCAAGTGTTGCGTGTTACAGTGTAGGTTAGTTTATTAGGACAAGTGCATGACAGTAAGGTTAGTCAGGGTTAGATTTTTTTTTTTTTTTTTTTATCATTTCAGATAATGGTTGAAGAAGTGAGTCTTTAGTCGACGGCGAAAGATTGGACGGGATTCGGCTGTCCTAACTGGGATGGGTAGTTCATTCCACCATTGTGGGGCAAGGACTGAGAATAGGCGGCTTCTCTTTGATGACCCTCCGGGAGCTTGGATAGGAGTAGGTCTGAGGCGGCCAGAAGATGCAGAGCGTAGGGGTCTTGAGGGTGTGTAGTTAGAGACCATTGACCGGAGGTAGGCGGGAGCGGTTCCCTTTGCTGCACGGTATGCTAGGTCGAGGGCCTTGAAGCGGATACGTGCAGCAATGGGGAGCCAGTGCAGGTCCCTAAGAAGTGGGGTGACATGGGCCGACTTCGGTAGGTTTGATATCAGGCGGGCCGCTGCGTTTTGAATGAGTTGAAGAGGCTTGGTGGCAGTGGCCGGGAGGCCAGCTAGCAGTGCGTTGCAGTAGTCGAGGCGGGAGATGACTGTTGATTGGATAAGGAGTTGGGTGGCTTCTTTTGTCAGGAAGGGGCGTATCCTTCTGACGTTGCTCAGGAGGAATCTGCAGGTTCTGGTTGTCGCTGCGATGTGAGCAGAGAAGTTCAACTGGTCGTCGAGGACAACACCAAGGTTCTTGGCGGTCGGGGACGCGGTCACAGCTGCATTCTCGACTGTGATGGAGAGGTCGGTCAGGGGGGAGGATTTGGCCGGCAGGTGGAGCAATTCTGTTTTGCTTAGGTTCAGTTTGAGGTGGTTGGTCGTCATCCAGGCGGAGATGTCGGACAGACAGGCCGAGATCCGCTCAGAGACGTGGATATCTGAGGGAGGGAAGGAGAGGAAGAGTTGAGTATCATCGGCATAACAATGATATGAGAAGCCATGAGACGTGATAATGTTACCCAGTGATTTAGTGTAGAGGGAGAAGAGAAGGGGTCCTAGGACCGAGCCCTGGGGGACACCCGTCCGGAGGGGGCGGGTGGCCGACAGAGTCCCTCTCCATGACACTTGGTAGGAGCGGTCGTTGAGGTATGATGTCAGCCATGTCAGCGCAGATCCAGCCACTCCCATTCCTGCGAGGGCCGCGAGGAGGATCTGATGGTTGACTGTGTCGAAGGCTGCAGATAGATCTAGGAGAATCAGGACAGAGGAGAGGCCTTTCGCTTTTGCTAAGTGAAGTGCCTCTGTGACCGCAATGAGGGCCGTTTCTGTGGAGTGGCCAGTCCGGAAGCCAGACTGATTGGGGTCTAGGAGGTCATTCTGTAAGAGATAAGCAGTAAGTTGGTTGGATACAGCACGTTCAAGTGTTTTAGAAAGAAAGGAGAGAAGAGAGACAGGACGATAGTTGGCTATGACGGTGGGGTTCAGGGTTGGTTTTTTTATGAGGGGCGTGACTCTGGCTTGTTTTAGGGAGGTGGGGACCACCCCCGAGTTGAGTGAGGAGTTGATGGTTGCAGTTAGGAATGGGAGGATGTCCGGTGCTATGGTCTGGAGGAGTGGGGAGGGTAGCCGGTCCAGCTGGCATGTAGTCGGACGGTTCGACGTTACCAGTGTCAGGGTCTCGGCTTCTGTAATGGGAGAGAAAGATGACAGAGTGAAGGATGAGGTTCTCGATTCAGCGTTTGGAATGGGTGGGGGTTGGGAGAAGGAGCTGCGGATGTTCTCCACTTTTTCCTCAAAGAAGATCGCAAAGTCTTCGGCAGAAAAATATGAGGGAGGAGGGGGTGGGGGGGGAGTGAGGAGGGAGGACATGGTAGCATGCAGTTTGCGAAGATTCTTGGCAGAGGCCTCGATCCTATGGTGAAAGAAAGAAGCTTTGGCATTAGTAATGGTTTTGGAGAATGTTAACAAGAGGTTGTGATATGTGTCGATGTCAGCAGTGAGGCGTGATTTTCTATACTTCCTCTCAGCCGCTCTCAGGACCTGTCTTTGTTCTCTCACTGCATCCGTCAGCCATGGACTGGGTGGGGAACGGCGGGCAGGTTTCTCAACGAGGGGACAGAGCTTGTCAAAGGAGGTTGCAAGGGCTGAGAGGAGGGTGGAGGTTGCCATCTCTGTGGGGAGAGCAGAGAAGGTGTCACTCAAAGGTAGAGCGGATATTATGTCAGAGGAGAGGGTGGAGGGGGATAGGGAGGCCAGGTTACGTCTGAGTGAGACGGTTTGAGTTGGGGTGAAGACCTTTCGGTTAAGCATGAGAGTTAGTGAGAAGGATATGAAGGAATGGTCAGATACATGTAGGGGAGTTACCGTGGTGTTAATGATGCTGGAGTTACGGGAAAATATGAGATCCAAGGAGTTGCCTGCTTTGTGGGTGGGAGGCATGGCAGTGGGAGTCAGGTCAAATTGTTGTAGGAGGGAGACCACTGGGACCGACTGAGATGAGTCAGGCAGGTTGAAGTCGCCCAATAGAAGGAGCGGGGTACCATCTTCCGGTAAGGAGCTTAGAAGCATGTCCAGCTCATCTATGAAGTGATCGAGGGGACCTGGAGGGCGATAGAGTGTAACAATGGTGAGATTGAAAGGATTAGAGACAGATATTGCATGATATTCGAGGGAGGAGAGTGACAGTTCTGGGAGTTGTGTTAGGTTTGAAGCCCATGAAGGAGATGTCATGAGGCCTCATTCAGGGCCTTCTGCCCTGAATGAGATGGGCATGGTGTGTAGGGCATCAGGGCATTCCGATTGTATCTGCAAACAACCAGGCAGGCTGGGCTACTGAATGGCACACAGAACCATCTAAAAACATCCTGGACTGACATCGTTCGGACAACAGGGTCAGTTGTGCACCTGATGAAGGAACAGACGTGGCGACCTTCATCTTCGCATGGTGGGGCATTGCGACTGGCAAAGTCAGACGGGAGAATGACAGAACCTGTCTGAGGGAGGCCGGGTGTCGGCTGACAACAGACAGAAAGGTTGACGCCCGGCAGGGACTCACAGAGAACTCGCTATGGCAAAGCTTCTCACATATATATGCACACAGGGCTTGCTGTCGGCGAGGGCACATGCATTTACTTCAGACGGAATGATATAGGGGCTGAAAGGTTTGGTGGCAGCAGTGATAGAGAGAGCCACGCCTCACACGGCGGCCATGTCATCTGGGATCATCGCAGCTTGGTGCTGAAGAAGCCAGCCAGGAGTAATAATAATAATAATAATAATATTAATAATAATAATAATAATAATAATACTAATAATAATAATAATAATAATAATAATAATAATAATAATAATAATAATAACTTCGTTTTATATAGCGCCTTTCAAAAGACCCAAGGTCGCTTTACATAGGGGGGGGGGATAACAAAAGTAACAAACATAGTGGACAGACACAACATACGAAGTGAGAAATTAGGGGTTAAAGGCCAAGTTGAAGAGGTGGGTTTTGAGGAGTTTTTTATGAGTCCAGAGTTGGGCCGTTGCGGAGTTCTGCGGGGAGGGAGTTCCAGAGGGTGGGAGCTGCCACACTGAAGGCTCTGTCCCCGAGGGTATATCCTCAAGCGGGGCCGAGTACCTCAGGAGCACACCGGAGAGAGGACCTTGTATGCACACAGACAGAAGACCTCACCTAACCCACTGTGTCTGGTGCAGGGCAGGAGGCCAGGGTGTTGACACGGTGTGGACTGGCAGTGAGGGTGCCGGGTGCACCAGATCCAGCCAAGGATGATGGTAGACTTATGGGTTGATAACCGTTTTAGATGGCGACAGGCAGAGATCACACTTATAAAGAGAATGGAGGACCCTCTTCCAGTTGTGGAAAAGCTGCTGAGGGTGTGTTGCCACCGCAGTACAGGTCATCAGAAACTTTGGCCATGACCCCCCTCCTGTAGCAGATGACCCAGAACACAACACATGAGCTCTGTGTACACCCATAAGAAGGAGGTTATTTAATTGATTAATGTGCAAGGGCTATCACCTACAAAGCCCTTCACTCCCTTGCCCCCCGGTACCTAGCGGACCTCCTCCATCCCTACGTCCCGCCCAGGAGACTCCGGTCTCCTCTCCATCCCCACCACCAACATGCGGACTGTCGGTCCCAGAGCCTTCTCTGTTGCGCACCCACCCTCTGGAACTCCCTCCCTCCAAACATCTGTAGTGCTACATCCCTGCACTCCTTCAAATCCCAACTCAAAACCCACCTCTTCACCAAATTTGTAAATTACTCTGGCTGATTTCCCATTTTTTTTCGTTTTTCTTTCTTTCTTTCCTTTTGATTATTATTTTGTTGTTACGTTGTTCCCTGTTCCCCTCCCTTAGCTGCCCCCTCCTGTTAAGCGCCTTGGGTCTCCTTATTATTATTATTATTATCTGATAGAACTCACTGGTTAGGTCTGGGCCAGTGTTTCCAGTGTCCAATGGGGTGCAGGGTGGAGTCAACGTCAGGCAGTAATGAGGGATGGTGGCTTGACATCCTCAGGGCGTGTGAACATGCCCGGCTCCTCCAGCTGGTCCGGTCCACAAGTTGTCCTCATGCATATAGAGAGAGACACCCTTTTAGCTGTGAGGGCTCGACCGGCCCCATGTTGACCTTGGTCCTCCTGACGCACCCCAGCAGCACCATTGTAGCCTTTAATGTTGATTGATTGATTGATTGATTGAAAAGTTTATTAACAGATTGCAGAATGGGTACAGTACAGTACAGCTCAATACATACAATTGTTAAGGGGATGCAGACCAGAGAAAGACTTTCGTCTTGGTCCCCCATTTTCAATTCATCATAACATATATGACATACATGACATACAGATAGACAGTACTGCTACATCTATACATTTATGACATGAGATTTGCAAATACAGTACTGTTTGTGATACAAAAAGTGTCCAGAAAAAGAGTGTATATACATTTGACGTAGAAACTGTACATTGGAGGAGGTTGGGTGGGTGGGGTGGGGTTGGGTGGGAGGGTGGGGGCTGTACATTGGAGGTGGGGGGGGGGGGGGGGGGGGTGGGTTGGGTAGGGGGGGGGGGGACACTGTACACTGTTGGGGTCACAAACCACATCATACTCCTTGAGCAGCAACTGGAACCGAACTGCTGTATGAGGTTTGGTTTTATTTATGTTAAAGGTCACTTTGAATGCTTTTTTAACTAATGATAATGTAGAAAACCAAAGACTTTAATTAAATGCGGGACGGTGCACATTCATTTTGGGACGGCTTATATTGTATTACAGGAAGGCCCTGGGAGGATGGTGAAAAAAGTGAGTTAGCCCTGCCCTGTTAGTTAGCCCTGTCCTGGCCAAACAGCAAGCAGTATCTATGTCCCCAAGCACCTAAATAACTTTTCAGACAGCCAAATGTTCCATAATATGTCCCCTTTAATTAAGTAAATGTCTTTAAACATGTTACATTACCTTAAACTAGTGTACCAGTGCAGTAAGGAAATTTAGCTACCAGACTTCAACTTAAATCCCCTTTTTAAGTTATTTTTGCAGTGTTCTCTTCTTGGCTTGACAGCAACAGCAGCTGCTGATACAGGATATAGGACTGATGGGAATGATATATGGCTGATACAGGATATAGGACTGATGGGAATTATATATGGATGATACAATATGCCTACAATTCACCATGCTGGGTCTGTCAGTCAGACAGGCAGTTAGCTAGGTAGTTAGCCAGTTAGTTAGTTAGTTAGTTAGTTAGTCAATCAGTTAGTCAGTCAGTTAGTCAGTTAATCAATTAGTCAGCCAGTCCGTTAGTTAGTTAGTTAGTTACTTAGTCAGTCAGTCCGATAGTTAGTTAGTTAGTTAATTAGTCAGTTAGTCAGTTAGTTAGTTTGTCAGTCAGTCAGTCAGTCAGTCAGTTAGTTAGTTAGTTAGTTAGTTAGTTAGTAGAGGGATATTTGGCTGATACAACTGACGTATGACTGCTTGTATATTGCCTGTAATGTCTCCAGTATGTGGAGGTCATCTCAGTGGCTGGGGAGGCTCAGGTGTCGGCTGACTAGGCCTCTCTGGTTCCTGGAGCCTAAAATGATGATGTAACAGTTATGAAACTCCTGTTAGTAATGGAAAGTGTTCAATCAGAGCAGGCTAATCTTTACGGCATCATTATTATCATCATTGATCATTCAAAAATAAAAAATAATTCAAGCATACCAGGAGGTGATGGTACTGTTGAAACTGCTGACAGCCCGTAGCAGTGTTACATAACGCTATTACGTCTCCTGAGACTAAATAGGACCTGCTGACACATAAACCCCAGGGCCCAGACCTAATGGTGAGAACAAACCGCACTACCGCAGCTTGTCTACAGGCTACTGACCAGGGCTAGATAGATATATCAGTCAGACCATATTATCTTCCAATATTAGCAAGATTTTAGCAATATTTACGGGGTTATATCGGCAAAAGTACCACAGACATTATGTGTTCCATGTTTTTGTTCCAATGGATATTCAGGATATATCTGACATTGTTCTTATTTTAAACATACAGCTATTATTTGTGTCATTTTCACATTGGCTTAATGTTAAACCAATTAGCTATATTAGCAAATAGAAGAAAAAAAATAAATAAAGAATTGCAAAAAATAAAAAGTTCAATCTTTACCAACTTTTCCAAATGAATTAATTGATGGAAGAAAATGTCTATTTTTCTTTCAGTCTAAAAGAAAAGTATATCAGCAGTCACCAGGTTATCAGAAATCAAAAACCTAATGACAAACACTGAAGCGGAAGCCAAGGAACTCACAGGTGCAAAGTATGACCACTAGATGGCTCCACAACAAGACAGGAAAACAATAACAATGTACAGTATGTCTACCTACAGCAACATAGGCACCAGACCGCATGCGTCATAACAACTACAAAAACACAGGATGTAATGAGGAATTTGATTTCATAATTTCATCATCATCATCATCATCATCATCATCATCAGTGAATAAATAAAAGGTTGAATTACTATTTTAAAAAACATTTTAAATAATAAATGACTCAATAATAACTTAAAAATAACGTTAAAAAATACTTTTTCTTTCTTTTTAACTTCCAAAATGCAGAGTGCTATAACGCTTGTTCTGCTGTCAGGAACATTCAACACAGAAGTCTTTGCATTGTAAACAATGACAAAAGCAAGCTGGCACTGTAGTCAATGACAGCAAACCAGCTGTCATTAATTGAGAGGTGATAAATCGTCGTGTTTTGACACTTGATCTCACTAAATGGACTATGAGCCATGTGTTCGCCGACACACCTCCAACACAGCTGTGGGCTGCATGTAATCATGTGACTGTTTAAGCACAGTGTCACCTTGTGATTGGTATGTCTTTAAAAAGGTCTGTATGACTTCACTTCAATAAATCAATGCTGAGGTGATATTGTGTTGAGTTTATTTTTTTCTTTGGATTCGAATTTTACCTTAAACTCCATTATCCTGCAGTAAGATACGATAAGATATTCCTTTATTGATCCTCTTGCAGAAATGCAGGCATCATATCAGCATGGGGGAGGGGGAGGGGAGGTACAGGAATGGGCAGGGTAATAGTGGAAAGACATAAATACAGGCAATAAAATAAAATTATAGTACAGTAGAAAAGTAAAAATAGGCAGCGTAAACAATATAATTAGCTATAATTAGAGTATACGCATATGAGCAAGTAAGCAGTGTGATCAAATGTGCAGGTGACGGTCTGTATGCCCTATCGGTTATATTATACGTTATATAACATAATAAATATGGTTACAATAAACACTAGAATCTAAATATATACTATGAGTAAGTAGCAGATGGATATTAATAATCTGTAATCCTGATCCTGGATGTTGGGCCTTTTTGAAAAGGCAGGTCATTTCTTTATGACGACAACGCTAGAGCCTCTTATGAAGTGTAGTAGGCTAATATAGTATGTTATGATAGATGAATACCGTGACTCACATCTGGTTATTTTAATTTGGGAAAAACGGGTACAAACAAACTAAATCTTAGTTTATGGCTCCAATGTGACGGCACCAGCAATTGACCATAGTCACACGGCGGACATGTTGCTCTTATGTCATGCTCAGGTTGGGATTCCTTTCCCCTCAGTTCCTTCCCACCCAAGGTTTTTTACTGCCAATTCTGATTTTAACTCCCAACAGCAATAGGTTGAAAGAGGGACATTTGGAGTAGGGAATATAGGAAAGATGGGATTGGCTTGTTTTAGGGGCATTGAAGGCCCGGGAATAAAGGGGATCGCTCTCTTAAATTAACACCTTGGGTTGCTCCCCTCAGCAGAAGGGATGTGTGTCGTCCCAACCTGCACCACTACTGACACATCCTTCTTGATAGCAGGCCTGCCTTTACAGCTGGCTGTCCTGGGGTCAGTTGTGGAGCTGGGTTGATAGCAGGCCTGCCTTTACAGCTGGCTGTCCTGGGGTCAGTTGTGGAGCTGGGTTGATAGCAGGCCTGCCTTTACAGCTGGCTGTCCTGGGGTCAGTTGTGGAGCTGGGTTGATAGCAGGCCTGCCTTTACAGCTGGCTGTCCTGGGGTCAGTTGTGGAGCTGGGTTGATAGCAGGCCTGCCTTTACAGCTGGCTGTCCTGGGGTCAGTTGTGGAGCTGGGGTGATAGCAGGCCTGCCTTAAACCTTTACAGCTGGCTGTCCTGGTGTCAGTTGTGGAGCTGGGGGGATAGCAGGCCTGCCTTTACAGCTGGCTGTCCTGGGGTCAGTTGTGGAGCTGGGGGGATAGCAGGCCTGCCTTTACAGTTGGCTGTCCTGGGGTCAGTTTTGGAGCTGGGGGGATAGCAGGCCTGCCTTTACAGTTGGCTGTCCTGGGGTCAGTTGTGGAGCTGGGGTGATAGCAGGCCTGCCTTAAACCTTTACAGCTGGCTGTCCTGGTGTCAGTTGTGGAGCTGGGGGGATAGCAGGCCTGCCTTTACAGTTGGCTGTCCTGGGGTCAGTTGTGGAGCTGGGGGGATAGCAGGCCTGCCTTTACAGTTGGCTGTCCTGGGGTCAGTTGTGGAGCTGGGGAGTTTAATTATTGCTGTACTGTTAGGGGTTCAGATGTCAGCCAGCTGCTTGCTTGTTTCTTTTTTCTTTTGGTTTGTATGTGTGTGTGTGTGTGTGTGTGTGTGTGTGTGTGTGTGTGTGTGTGTGTGTGTGTGTGTGTGTGTGTGTGTGTGTGTGTGTGTGTGTGTGTGTGTGTGTGTGTGTGTGTGTGTGTGTGTGTGTGTGTGTGTGTGTGTGTGTGTGTGTGTGTGTGTGTGTGTGTGTGTGTGTGTGTGTGTGTGTGTGTGTGTGTGTGTGTGTGTGTGTGTGTGTGTGTGTGTGTGTGTGTGTGTGTGTGTGTGTGTGTGTGTGTGTGTGTGTGTGTTATGGACAAGGCTGCTTAGTTCTAGAGTCTAGTTCTGGTTCTGGTGTTGAGGTCAGGTGTCAGGTGGCAAGTGTCAAGTAAGACAGCTGTGTTCTCACCCCACTGAGTGTGTGTGTGTGTGTGTGTGTGTGTGTGTGTGTGTGTGTGTGTGTGTGTGTGCGTGTGTGTGTGTGTGTGTGTGTGTGTGTGTGTGTGTGTGTGTGTGTGTGTGTGTGTGTGTGTGTGTGTGTGTGTGTGTGTGCGTGCGTGCGTGCGTGTGTGTGAGAGAGAGAATGTGTGATGTATGTCATCGCCTTACTGTGTACACATACTGTATGTGTGTTCTTATCCACATGTATACTGTATGTGCATGATGTAATAAAGATTTTCAGCTATTCCATGCATTCTTTATTGACCACCTTGTTGGTAATGACACCAGCAAAAAAGCTTTCACTATTTACTGTAGTGTAAGAAGTCTTGGTCAGAGCCATAGATAGACCGATTTTTGTCGAGGTTGGACTATGTACTGTACACCATGTTGCTCCGTCTTTTCCTTCAGATGATCAAAAGTGAATTCATCATCAATTCAGATGCCTAAATAGTTATCATGTGGGACTCTGTCAATAGCTTTACCGAATAAAGTGCTAATCTGAGGTTTGCTATAATTGATTTTCTTAGCTCTTGTCCATAGCATATATTTAGTTTTATCAGCATTTAACACAAGTTTGAGATCAATAAGTGCCTCTTGAAGCGCATAAAAGGAAAGTTGCAGATCCAATTGTATAGAGCCCAATAATACAAGATGGTGTCATCTGCGTACAGATGGACATTACAGGTAAGACTGGACAATATCACCGATATACATTGCAAAAAAGTACTGGTCCTAAGATTGAACCTTGAGGGACACCTTTTGTTATTGATACAAATGTAGAATGAACATTACTTGCTTTCTGTTAGCTTAGTGTATATAACCTGGCTACAGAAAGCGTTAATGGAAAAACTGTCTATCTATGGTTCTGTGTGCTAGCCAAGATTGCTGTGGTGATGTAATTGATGTAATGGGGTACTATGAAACTATGAAATTTAAGAGAAACTGCACTGTCACACTTTAGCTTGTGTGATTGGCAGTGTTTCCCCTATTACTTTTTATAGTAGTTGTGGTTGGGCATCATTTGGGCTGTGATATATATAAAAAAAAATCAATGTGTGTTATTGGTTTGCTACAGGTCTGTCTACAACGTCACCATGTCACATGCCATGCAATGTGTGACGTGCAATCATGAATACTTCCACAAACAATCTGTGGTCAGCAGGTAATCCTTTAGTAGCTACATAGTTACTAGAATAACCTAGTTATCTAACCCGAGTTAGATAGACTAAATCGCTTTTGAATCTTTGGGTTCTATGCTTAGCTAATTGTTACTAGATTAGACCAACTCACCACAAACTGCAGCTATAACAAGCTGTTCCGAGCGAACCGGGAAGCTTTAGACGTGCAGGAAATGGGGTCAAAAAACCAAAAAGGTTTTAATCCACACCGCGACATGCAGGCAAAGGGTTTCCAACACCATGGTCGTCCATCGTTTTGAAACAGCTGTGTTACCTGTGAACTGGCTCCAGCGCTTTCTTTTCAAGAAACAAAATAGTGATAGCAGAATGGGAAATGCGGTAGGACAGTGGTTTTGTGTTGGAAAGGGGTAACCCTTTTGCCTGCATGTTGTGGTGTGACCCCGTTTGCTTTCCGGTTTGCTCTGAGCCCCGGCCAGAACTCGGTAAGTACGCTTATAGCTTTGCTTCGACTACGCTACCGGCAAGCATTTCATACAACTTAATGTCCAAACATCCGAGATATACCAATTGGTCTGCAGTAACTTAAGTAAGTTTGGGACCTTAAATCATAGTCATAATAACCATGCATATGAATATCAGCAGGTCTATCTTTCATGCATACCAATGCAACTTGAGGAGCTTATTTCCTTCATGCAAAGCACCTGTCGTCACAATATCGGAGAAATGAGCAAGAGTGAGCTTACGTGTCCGGAGGAAACAGAGCAAGCTTGGCATCACTTTTCAAGCCTGGTGCTGCAGAGTGGTGCTAAGAGTATGCACACACAACAAAGGTTTCCCACAGACTCAGACCCACAGACACACATACTGTACTGGTGGAAGAAGTACACAGTTCCTTTACTTAAGTAAAAGTAGAAATACCCAGATAAAATAGTACTCTGGTAAAAGTAAAAGCCATCCATTCAAAATTCTACTTAAGTAAAAGTAGAGAAGTATTTGATATTGAATGTACTTACGTACACGTATACATTCTACACGATGGCTTGTGTATATGATCGAACTATTCACCTCTAAATGTTATGTTAAAGTGGTCTGTGGTCCAGTTGTGCTGCTCTGATTTACATCCTCTTGATGTTGGCAGGCTTCAAATTTGAAAGTACATAATCTTCATCAATCTTTGTCATGTTTTCTATGCAAACCGACAGGTTCAGAATATAGTGGAGTAAAAAGTACAACATTTCCTTTTGAAATGTAGTGGAGTAAAAGTTCCCTAAAAAGAAAACACTCAAGTAAAGTACAAGTACCTATCATTTGTACTTGAGTACAGTGCTTGATAAAAAATACCACTGGACACACACACACATTTGAAATGTTTATTTATGTCCACATGAACAGAAGTACAAGGAAGCCTCATACAAAGGACATAAACACTGCCAGTGCAGTCAGAAAGTATGAAATAACAGCCAGTTACAAAGTGCATGGACGGCAGAACGCTGTTATATGGCTGAACTACTTGTCAGACACTTCGGACACGAATCATGGGTAAAGGTAACAGCGCCTCCTCCAAATTGAGCAGCTTCCTATAATAGCTGATACTGAGCAGTACCTTGCTAACTGCTTGCCCTTCCTTTTGGGGAGACCGGCTATTTGTAGGCCCCTCACAACCAACTTGTGTACATGCCCTAGGCTGCCAAAGATAAAAACTAGAAGTTTACATCTGTAGCCTAGCTGTGAGATGGTCTGCTGTAGCTGTTGGTATTTCAACACTTTGGTTAGAAAGGCTTCTTCTAGGGCAGCCGGGTAGCGCAGCGGACTAAGCGTCTGTCTACCACCACAGAGCCAGTGGGATCGAATCCGGCTGTGGTGCCTCCGGCTTGGCCAACCGTCCATACTAACACGATTGGCAGTGTTAGCGGGTGGGAAGCCGGCATGGGTGGGTCCTGGTTGTTGTAAACAGCGACTCCTACAGTTTGGTCGGGGAGCCTGCACAGCAAGGGAAGGATCTGGGAGAGGTAGTGTGACCTTCCACACGAAAAAACGGTATCGGCAGATACTCAAATTCACATGATCGGGATCGGATCAGGAGCAAAAAAATGCGATCGGGACATCCCTAGTTATGAGTTTACAACTTGATGAAGGCAACGGCTGAAAAACATGTTGGCAATACTAACACATCGTCCTCCTGCAAGAGAGAAGTGTGGTCTTATCTCTCAAACCCATGACCTGCACCATTTTGGGTGTGCGTCGCCGTTCTTCATTTAGACCATGGTGAGAGTTTAGACTGAATTGTACTGATGCAGTCAACTCCACCCACCTGGGACTCCCAATGCTAGAAATGATTTGTAACATACTGTACTGTGTGACTCTAAATAATCATGTGTGTCTGTCTGTGTTCAGCTCAACAAAGGTGGTGGAACAACACCAAGCAGTAGAACACATCCAGAGAGAGGTAAAACATATCTGTCTGTCTGTCTGTCTGTCTGTCTGTCTGTCTGTCTGTCTGTCTGTCTGTCTGTCTGTCTGTCTGTCTGTCTGTCTGTCTGTCTGTCTGTCTGTCTGTCTGTCTGTCTGTCTGTCTGTCTGTCTGTCTGTCTGTCTGTCTGTCTGTCTGTCTGTCTGTCTGTCTATTTGTCTATCTATTTGTCTATCTATTTGTCTATCTATTTGTCTATCTATCTGTCTATCTATCTATCTATCTATCTATCTATCTATCTATCTATCTATCTATCTATCTATCTATCTATCTATCTATCTATCTATCTATCTATCTATCTATCTATCTATCTATCTATCTATCTATCTATCTATCTATCTATCTATCTATCTATCTATCTATCTATCTATCTATCTATCTATCTATCTATCTATCTATCTATCTATCTATCTAT